>NC_056747.1:434253230-434600730 GCF_019279795.1 Protopterus annectens | reverse complement strand
AAGTGTTGGAATATCTTTAAAAATTAAAAAAAAAAAAAAACTAAAATGAAAAAAACTAAAGGGTGTAAGCAGAGGGTCAAGCCCCCCTGCACCCCCACACCCCCCGCTACTTAAATATACCAACTCCAATATCGCACTACAGTGTAGGGAATGGGAGATTTCCTGATTCCACTCTGTCGTGCACTGAAGTGCGATTTCGGAGTTGGTATATTTAAGTAGGGTGGGTGTGGGGGGTGCAGGGGGGCTTGCCCTCCCTGCTAAAACCCTTTCAGTTTACCTTTTCTTTCCTTTCTTTTATTACATTTTCAAACACTTAAATGTTTGATCTCTAAAGGTCGACCTTTAGAGATTCGAACATTTAAGCATTCGTCAATGTAATATAGACCCTATTTTGCAGCCATATCATGTCAGGCCTATCAAGAAGAGATACTACAAGGTTCGTTAGTAGTCACAGATGATAATATTAAATCTTTTAATTGTGAGGAGTCAAATATTCAATTAGAAGAAAGGTGTCTTATAAACAATTTTTGGCACTAAACATCCTTGAATGGAGGACAGCCACACGTGTTGAAAGGTTTGTACTAGGCAATCAGTCTAGAAAGCCATTTGAAGTCAAGTCACTGAAATACAATGCAGCCCACTGATTCTTGTATTGTTAAAAGGATGCTGCTCTTTTTTTACCTATAACAATGCTAATATTTCTTTGAGCTGCTTTGAACATCCTTAGATGGCCATTGAAAACTGGGTCTTGTCGAGTTGGACATTCAAGTTATTAAAGTATAAGTAAGTAACCACATCCCTGAAAGAGCATATATACACATGCTGAAATAGTTGGTGTCCTTACAAACAAGGACAAGAGAAACAAGCAATAATAATGCAACAAATGCATGAGCATCATAACCTTTGCTGAACAACATATAAATTAAATAATCTAACAGCTGAGATCACCAAAGGTGGCCAATTCTAGCAGCCAGGTTATACAGCTATGTCTGGATACCTGACTGACTAGATTATAATAATGACTAAAAAACAAAAATAAAAAAAAATACTGCAAGGTTTCACCAGTAATATATTAACTTAATTTATTGACTTACTCTTAAAGCTTTCCTACTGCTTAACTGCGACTTCTTCAGAATAATATTAACTTCCAGTGGCATGTTATTTAAAAGACGGCAAATCAGTCAGAAAAAAAACTTACATTAATGCAACATTATATTACAAATATAACAAGTTAAAAACTTGAAAACAGCTTCTTTTCTGTTAGATACATGTATTAAAATTAAAATAAATTATATTGTTATAATATTGCATAATGTAATATATATATATATATATATATATATATATATATATATGTATTATAAAATCTCTAGTTACATAACATAACATTAATTTATATGTAACTTGATATTTTGTTTAAATAATATACATTAATATAAATATTTACCTAAAACAATCAGATAACATAATTAATTAAAATTTATTTGCCCTGTATTTTAACATGCTTAAAACTGAGCATAATCATTAATATCAGGGGCATTACTGGTGTTCAGCTTTAGTTACCACAGGGTAAGATAAACTTCTGTCACATCCTTCAGCCTTCACATAGGGGCCATTATTAATATATTGCACTGTTTTTTCTGTGTTTATAAGTTAAAACTGTTTACTGCACTTGCTAGTTTAAGTTTTGCCTAAAAGTTAAACTACAGGCTAATACACTCATGTGTACTAGCTTTTGATAGCATTTAATCGAAAATCATAGCATTTATTGTGTTTTCTGCTTGTCTGTAAAAAAACTTGAAAAAAACAAAAAAAAAATATCCTTGCTTTCCATACTTTCCTAAACTAGTGTTCCAGAGACCAGATTTTGCTGATCCCTGGGCTTTGTCTTGGTTCCTGTTTTCTCCATTTTCCTTGTTTGGTCAAGGGGTAGTTTCTTTACTCACTAGTGGGAGTAGGGAGTACTGAACTGCCTGTTTGTCCTCAGAGGAGTGGTTTAAGGCAGTAACTTGTAGTTTATTGGCCATTTTGGGTCATTTCCTGTCTTTTCCAGCCCCCTGCTATAAAGCACGTTTTAGCGCGCATTAGCGTGATTTAGCGCGATTTAGCGCGGAGTTGCCACTGTTGCACACTAGGGCAGCGACGGTTAAGCAAGTTTAAACTATTCGGGCTACCTAAAGTCCACTCTTCAAATTTTCCCTTGAAACTACCTTCCTCGACCTATACTACTCATCTAATCAGCGTATCCTATAACTAAAAAGATCATCTCTACTTGACTCTAAGTAGACTATTCTCTATCTGTTAAACCTAGCACTTGCTCCTACAGTACTTATTACCTTGATACGGCACTCTTATAGATAGCACCCCAAAAAGGCAACCCCCCATTTCTCGGTCACCCACATCCCCGAATCTTTTTAAAGTTTTTTGTCTATCCTTCTAGCATGTCGAGGGATCAGTTGCTAGTGTCATCTCCTGCTCAGCTGGTGAACCTGGGAATATTGAGGCAATGTTACAATTGCCTCATGTACACAGACAACCCTCTCCTCCTCCCACAAAACACAAATACATGCGAGAGATGCAACTATACGGCCAAACTGGAGGCTGAGCTCTCTCAACATAGGACTGGCAAGACCAGTCAGGAGGGAAGGTTACCACACACACTATAGACCCAGTCTCACATAGTACCATTACAACCTCAAATCATACACATAAACACACAAAGACATACTCGGAGGCTCTGATCAAAAATCTACCAAAACAGCAGAGGCCACCAAAGCAGACACCCAAAAAACCACCACCTCAGAACACAACACCTGCAACACATAGACCTCACAGTCAGAGTGTCAAACAGTCACAGCCCTTAAGGCCAAACACAATGCCAGACACACTAGTCATTGGTGACTCCATAGTCAGACACACTGATGTCCCGCTCACCAGACTGAGTAAGGAGAAGGTCACAGTAAGCTGTCTGTTGGGCGCTAGAATCCGCCACATAACGCAAGCACTCAGGTCTCTCAACAGTAGGTACAAATATGACTCAGTCATTGTCCACGCTGGTGTAAACGACCTGAGACGTACCTCCTTGGACTACATGAAAAGAGACATTGAGGAGCTCTCTGATTATGTAGCCCAGGCAGGTATGACCCTGACCTTGAGCAGTATCCTACCTTCACCAAGAATGATGCCACAATACAGAGATAAGATGATCAGCTTTAACAATTGGCTTAAACACTGGTGTCATTCAAAGGGGATCCAGTATCTGTCTGCCTGGGATGACATGCTGGACAAGCCACGCTGCTTCAAGGGACGGCTTGCACCTGTCACCCTGGGATTCCGGATATTGGCAAAGGCTCTTGCCACCCCATAGTGCCTTTTTAGGCAAGGCTCAAATTCTAAACCTACCACCCTAGAACACAAAAAGGAAATAAACTAAGGGTAATGCTGCTCAATGCCAGAAGTCTAAATCTCAAAATGCACGCACTCGAGGCCCTTCTCAGTATGGAGAACATCGATGTCTGTGCTGTGACAGAAACCTGGTTCAAGGCTCCTGAGAGCACCCCAGCTATCAGGTTTTACCTCATATCATGCGTTCCGGCCCCAAAATCAGGAAAATACCAAGAAAGGAGGGGGGGTATCCATATTCATCAAGGACACCCACACCTCAAGACTGGTGGCAACGCATGATGCATCGGAGACCATCCAGGTGCAATTAACCGTAGGCAAGACTGCTCTGCAAATAGTAGCATGTTACAGGCCACCCTCACAAACTCAGGAACCTCACATGGCCTTCCTGAAAACACTAGAGGGATAAATGTATCACCAAACACCATCATACTAGGTGACTTCAATTACCCAAATATAGACTGGGAACACTACTCAAGCCCAAACACCCTAGCCCAAAAGTTCCTGGAATTCATAAACTCAAATGCCATGGAACAACTAGTCACCATTCCCACAAGAGGAGATAACATACTTGATCTCATCATCACGAACATGGGAGCACAATGTTCAACACCGAAGTATACCCCTCACTGGTGAGATCAGATCACAAACTAATCTCGCTGGAGGTCCTCATCCCACCCCACCTGAAATAAAAAGACCACAGTAAAGAACTTCCCAAAAGCCGACTTCACACTTCTAAAGACTAGTGTGGTCTCCTTTAAGGCCCCGAGGCAGTGGAAAACAGTACTCAAGCCGCTGAATCACTTACAAATGCCTTCTACCAGCACCTGCAGGACTGCATGGATAAGGCAATCCCAAGCAAAACAAAGACTCTTTGTACCAAAGGCAAGCGTCCAGTCTGGTGGACCCCAGCCATAAACAAACTCTACAACAAAAGGAGGAAGCTACTACAAGATAGAGCAAAATCCTTAAAAGGTAAGACACCCTTGATCACTATAAGTAAAAACTAAGAGCTCTCATAAAATCATCCAAAGCAAATTTCGAGAGAAAAATAGCTAAAGACTCAAAAGACAATCATAAGGCCTTCTTTAGCTATGTTAGAAACCTAGGAGGAAACTCCCAGATATGCTCAGAACTAGTTCAAAATGATGTGAAGATTACTGATCCTACAGACATTGCCAACATACTGGCTGACAGGTTCAGTGCAAACTTCTCACCCCTCCCCAAAAGGAGAGATATCTATACCAAATGATTGCAGCCCCCAAACATCTCCAGCGCCCAAGTGAGAACTGCTCTCTCCAAAGCAAAAACACAGCATCCATGGGACCTGATGGTGTCCCCGGCTGTGTGCTCCACGAACTCAATGAGGAATTAAACCCACAGCTAGGACAGCTGTTTAATCAAAGTCTTACCTCTGGATACGCACCCAGGAGTGGCGCACTGCAACTGTGGTCCCACTTCACAAAGGCGGTGCCTCCACCGACCCTGGTAATTACCGCCCCATTAGCTTGACAAGCCTTATCTGCAAAGCCATGGAGAGGATCATAATGGACCTCATAAATAAAGACATTGGGAATTTGCAGACTTTGGATCCAACCCAGTTTGGCTTTGTCAAAGGCAGATCATGCCATTTAAACTTGGTTGACTTTTTGAAACAGTCACCAAAGCCATTGATGAGGGAAAGGCAGTCCATACAGCCTACCTCGATCTGGCTAAGGCCTTCAATACAATACCCCACTCGGGTATCATTGAAAAACTCATCAGCTTAAATGTTAACCCATACATCACAAGATGGGTTGCAAACTGGCTGAGTGACAGAACCCACAGGGTCAGAGTTGCTGGCGCCATGTCAGACTCAAAGCCTGTCACAAGTGGTGTCCCACAGGGCTCAGTCCTGGGCCCACTCTTGTTTGGCATCTACTTTTCTGAAGTACAAGCAAACACAGGAGGGTTATGGCTGACAAAGTTTGCAGATGACTGCAAACTGGGCCATAGTAGAAAACACATCTGACACAGATATCCTTCAGAAGGGTCTCACAGAAACGGATAACTGGTGCCAGAGCCACGCCTAAAGTTAAATGCCAAAAATGCATAGTCATACCCTTCGGGAAAAACAAGGTTACCCCTAGCTACCAAATAGGAGGCAATCCACTGAGCACAGAAGAAGTTATCAGGGACCTGGGGACCCAGGTTGATAGTAGTCTGTCATTCGACACCCATGTAGCTAAAGTAGTTAGGAAGACCTTCTACATTGCCCACCTCATCATGAAGGGATTCTCATCTAGATCAAGGGAGGTTATAGTCTCCCTTTACTCATCACTCATCAGACCAATGATTGAGTACAATGCCCCATTTGGAATGTATCTGACCCGACACTTGCAGCAGCTGGAGAGGCCACAAAAGTTCCTCACCAAAAGGATAAAGCGTCTCAAAAATCTATCCTATGCTGCCCGCCTGAAAGAACTCCAGCTCTATTCAGTCGCACGCTTGCTCAGAGGTGACCTTTGCCTAACATACAAGGCCATGTCAAACCCAGATTTGATGAATATGCTTCACCTCAAAAAATCTAGATCCATCAGAGCCACAAGGGCGGAGACTTAAACCTCGACACGGCTATTAATAGGACGTGCTGGAGGGATAGATTCATCACCCAAAGACTCCCTATGCTGTGGAACAGAATCCCGGTACATGTGAGGCAGAGCACCTCGCTGGCCTTGTTCAAGAGAAATCTTGACCAATGGATGGGAGATCGCAGATATACCCCAGGGATTACCTCAGTGTCACTGCTCGACAGAGGCACAGCAAAATAATGGGTATAGTTCCCCATACTAAAGGGGTGGCGTAAGCCACAAAACGATGGGCTAGGCTTGTAAATGCCCTCGGGCAGATAGCCTAGTATGAACCTATGAACCTATGAACCTATTTGCAGTACTTAACATCTGCCACATTTTCTCATACAGTACTTTCAGTGATATTCATACTTAAGACTATTCCCTTCCATTGTATTCCTGATACATTCCCCCTTTTCAGATACAATTTGTAGAGTATCACCTATCTTTTCCTTCAGTTCAGGGGCAAAAGTAATATTCCACGTCCTTTTCATTATATTAGTGTATTTGTGTATGTCATGACTAAAAGCAAAAACTAAAGAAAGGTTTCTATCTTTATTCCTTTTTTTTCTCTAAATCCTCCTTTTCTATTGGACTGTTATCAGCACAAGGTCGACCCAACAAAGGGGGAAAACCTAGTACTCCTACCATTTAATACTTGTAGTTCAAACAATGGTTTTGGGAAACCCTTTCTAAAAACATGGCTATCAACTTGCCTAGCTCCAAAATAAACCAGCTATCAACATACCATTTGGCCCTTCAAAATACTTTGTTTTTTTTATGGAAGGGGTGACAACTTTCAAAATGTAAATATGAAATGGAAAATGTTTCATTGGAATAATTAGTGAAAGTAAAACATTTAGCTTGATTATCTTTTCCTATAGTAATATCCTTGTAATTTATACTCTTGACACTTACCAGATGTGCAAATTTTAAATACATATTTGTTATTTTCTAAGTAACCCTTAAAACTGCAAAAATAATCAAGATGTCTTTTCTACAAAATGAAGATATCATCTAAAACTCTAAAGTAAATTGAAGAACAATATTCAGAGGGAAACACAAAATTTTCTTTCCACATTGCCAAAACAAGACTGATATATAAAGGGGCACACTCTGTGCCCATAGCTACAATGGCTGTCTGATGAAAATATTCTCCTTCAAAATATATGATGTTATGTAATATCATATCCAAAATGTATTTAATATAAACTATTCTATTGTAGACAAATCATCCTGCGTGCCTCAAGCATTTGTAAAAGACTTTCTAAACCCTCAGTATGTGGAATTACTGTAAACACATTTATAGCATCCATAGTAATAAACATAATGTCATCATAAAATACTGCTAAGTTCAGATTTATTAATAAATGCCAAGAGTCTTGTAAAATATGTACTTTTTATCTCAAATGTGCTTGCATTCTCTATCAATACACTTTGCAAATGGCTCAGTGTTTGATCCCTTTGCCATAACTACAGGTATCAAAGGCAGATCAAAACAATTCTAAATTATCTTCAGGATCCTGAAGATAGAATCATAGGTTTAGCTACAATTCAAACTTTAAAATTCCATTTTCCAGAGCACCTTGGCTAATGAGATCCTGAAGCTGATAATCTATTTTGCTGTGGGGAATGGTAATCTTATTCTATGACACTCTTATATATATTGTGTCATCTGCTAATCACAATGGTGTCTTTCCAGAATAATCTACCTGATAGTGACACAGCAGGGGTGATTTGTTTGGCAACCTACATTGTGTGTCCTGTTTTCTGTGTTGGAAAAACTGCTAGAAGGTTCAAATCTTGGACATATAAACACTTTTATGATATAAGAAAAAAATAAGCCTACTAATGCTTTGAATAGGCATTCAATGATGTACCCATTGTTTAAGAAATTCATATTTTTCATTATAGATAAAATGCACTACGATGGAAGGGGAGGTGACTCTAACAATTTGCTAGAATATAAAGAATTAGTGTGGCAACAGAGGTTGTATGGCAGAAGCACTCATGCATGTTAAAACATAGGGCAAATACATTTTAACTGATCATATTAACTGATTTTTTTAGTTGAATATTCATATTAATAGATATTATTTAAACAGAATTTCAAATTATATATAAATTAATTTTCTATTATGTACATAGTGATTATCTTGAAGAATATTTATAAAGTGAATTACTATACATGTCTATATTAAAGAAGTTAACATTTTCAATGGTTTCAACTCATTATATTTGCAATGCAATGTTGCATTAATGTATGTTGATTTTAATTCCTTAGTTATCTTTTAAATAACATGTCACCAGAAGTTAATATTACTCTGAGGAAATCCCAGTTGAGTGGGATGAAAGCACTAAGTTTAAGTCAATAAATTAAGTTAATATATTACTGGTGAAACCTTACAGTCCAATTTGGCGACCATTTGAACTGCTGGGACCTGCTACAATAAGTCATAAAACATGGAGACTGAATAGACAAAACATCGGACTTACATATTCTAAGTCCCAAATGTCATTTCTTAGAATATTTCCTTTTTTCCAAGGTATGGAGATCTTGGAGATGTGCTCTCTCTCTCTCTCTCTTTATATATATATATATATATATATATATATATATATATATATATGTATATTCAGGGGGTGTGTAACCCAGCCACTGGGGATGCACAAGCCAGTGCATTTCTTTGTGCCTGTCCCAAGCCAGGATAAATGGGGAGGGTTGCGTCAGGAAGGGCATCTGGCATTAAACTTCGCCAAATAATTTCATATGGACACCAGTAAATATTTCCATACCGGATGGGTCGAGGCCCAGGTTAACAATGACTGCCACCAGTACTGTTAGCTAACAGGGTGCTGGCAGAAATTGGGCTACTGTTGGCCGAAGGAGGAGAAGAGGCGGAAGGCATGGCCGAAGGCAGGAAGTGAGGAGAAAGGCTAGGACTGTGACAGTGAGGGTTGAAACTTTGAATGTTGGCAGTATGACTGGTATAGGGAGAGAGCTAGCTGATATGATGGACAGAAGAAAGGTTGGTATATTGTGTGTGCAAGAGACCAGATGGAAGGGGAGTAAGGCTAGGTGTATCGGAGGTGGGTTCAAATTGTTTTACCATGGTGTGGATGGTAGGAGAAATGGCGTAGGAGTTATTCTGAAGGAACAGTATTCTAAGAGTGTTTTGGAGGTGAAAAGAGTGTCAGATAGAGTGATGTTTATGAAGCTGGAAATTGATGGTGTAATGATGAATGTTGTTAGTGCATATGCTCCACAAGTTGGGTGTGCAATGGATGAGAAAGAAAAATTTTGGAGTGAATTGGATGAAGTAGTGATGACTGTACCCAAGGGTGAGAGAGTGGTGATTGGAGCAGATTTCAATGGGCATGTTGGTAAAGGGAACAAAGGGGATGAGGAAGTGATGGGTAGGTATGGTGTTAAACAAAGGAATGCAGAAGGTCAGATGGTAGTGGATTTTGCGAAAAGGATGGACATGGCTGTGGTGAATACGTATTTTAACAAGAGGGAGGAGCATAGGATGACATACAAGAGTGGGGGAAGATGCACACAGGTGGATTATATCTTATGTAGGAGGGCCAGTTTGAAGGAGATTGGAGACTGTAAAGTGGTGACTGGGGAAAGTGTAGTTAGGCAGCATAGGATGGTGGTTTGTAGGATGATGTTGGTGATCAAGAAGAGGAGGAGGAGGAGTGTGAGGGCAGCACCAAGGATCAAATGGTGGAAATTGAAAAAGGGTAATTGTGAGGAGGAGTTCAGGGATGAGTTAAGAGAGGCACTGTGTGTCAGTGAAGAGTTACCAAATAGCTGGTTAACTAAAGTAGAGCTAGTAAGAGAGACAGCTAGAAAGGTGCTTGATGTGACATCCGGACAGAGGAAGGACGACAAGGAGACATGGTGGTGGAATGAGGAAGTACAGGAGAGTATACAGAAAAAGAGGTTGGCAAAGACGAAGTGGGATTGTCAGAGAGATGAAGAAAGTAGACAGGAGTATAAGGAGATGAGGTGCATGGCAAAGAGAGAGGTGGCGAAGGCTAAGGATAAGGCATATGAAATGTTGTATGAAAGGTTGGACACTAAGGAGGGAGAAAAGGACCTGTACCGATTGGCTAGACAGAGGGACTGAGCTAGAAAAGATGTGCAGCAGGTAAAGGTGATAAAGGATAAACATACTCACAAGTGAGGAGAGTGTGTTGAGGAGATGGAAAGAGTACTTTGAGGGGTTGATGAATGAAGAGAATGAGAGGGAGAGAAGGTTGGATGATGTAGGGATAGTGAATCATGAAGTACAATGGATTAGCAAGGAGGAAGCAAGGATAGCTATGAAGAGGATGAAGAATGGAAAGGCTGTTGGCCCAGATGACATACCTGTGGAAGCATGGAGGTGTTTAGGTGAAATGGCATTGGAGTTTTTAACCAGATTGTTTAATGAAATCTTGGAAAGTGAGAGGATGCCTGAGGAATGGAGAAAGTGTTTTGGTACCGATTTTTAAGAATAAGGGTGATGTGCAGAGCAATAGTAAATACAGAGGGATTAAACTGATCAGTCACAGCATGAAGTTATGGGAAAGAGTAGTGGAAGCTAGGTTAAGAAGGGATATGATGATTAGTGATCAGCAGTGTGGTTTCATGCCGGGAAAGAGCACTACAGATGCAATGTTTGCTCTGAGAGTGTTGATGGAGAAGTACAGAGAATGTCAGAAGGAGTTGCATTGTGTTTTTGTAGACTTAGAGAAAGCATATGACAGGGTGCCTAGAGAGGAGTTGTGGAATTGTATGAGGAAGTCAGGAGTGTCAGAGAAGTATGTAAGAGTGGTACAGGATATATATGAGGGTAGTGTGACAGCGGTGAGGTCTGCTGTGGGAGTGATGGAAGCGTTTAAGGTGGAGGTGGGGTTACATCAAGGATCAGCTCTGAGCCCTTTCTTATTTGCTATGGTGATGGACAGGTTGACAGACGAGATCAGACAGGAGTCCCCATGGACTATGATGTTTGCAGATGACATTGTGATCTGTAGTGAGAGTAAGGAACAGGTGGAGGAGACCCTGGTGAGATGGAGATATGCTCTAGAGAGAAGAGGAATGAAGGTCGGCAGGACTAAGACAGAATATATGTGTGTGAATGAGAGGGAGGATAGAGGAATGGTGAGGATGCAAGGAGTAGAGGTGGTGAAGGTGGATGAGTTTAAATACTTGTGGTCAATAGTTCAGAGTAACAGTGAGTGTGGAAGAGAGGTGAAGAAGAGAGTACAGGCAGGATGGAGTGGGTGGAGAAGAGTGTCAGGAGTGATTTGTGACAGACAAGTACCTGTAAGAGTGAAAGGGAAGGTATACAAGAGGGTAGTGAGATCAGCTATGTTATATGGGTTGGAGCCAGTGGCATTGACAAAAAGGCAGGAGTTTGAGCTGGATGTGGCAGAGTTAAAGATGTTAAGATTTGCAATGGGTGTGACGAGGGTGGACAGGATTAGGAATAAGTATATTAGAGGGTCAGCCCAGGTTGGAAGGTTTGGAGACAAAGCCAGAGAGGCAAGATTGCATTGGTTTGGACATGTGCTGAGGAGGGATGCTGGGTATATTGGGAAAAGGATGCTAAGGATGAAGCTGCCAGGTAACAGGAAAAGAGGAAGGCCTAAGATAAGGTTTATGGATGTGGTGAGAGAGGACATGCAGGTGGTTGGTGTGACAGAGCAAGATGCAGAGGACAGGAAGAAATGGAAACAGGTGATCCGCTGTGGTGACCCCTAACGGGAACAGCCAAAAGAAGATGATGATTCAGGGGGGGTGTGGGGCTTGCACCCCCCCACCTCCAAAAGAAGTTTAAAAGACAAGAGTAATTTCTGAGATATCCTCCTCTGTTTTTTTTGGTCTTTTTTTCAGCTTTTTGGCACTCAGCATTTTGAATGTTGATATTTCAATAGGGAGGCATTGATTTTTTTAATTCTGACTGACTAGATACTGAAAGGGAGAAGCAGGGAAGGACGGTTTAGTAGAAGACATTGATTACAAGGTTCCTTATTATGAGATCGCAGATGCAGTTTGTTGAATGCATCTTGATCGAACTGGAAAAGAGTGAAAAGGCAAAATAGCGAAACGATTTTTCAGTAAATTCTTTCCCTGGGTAAGAATTTTCTTGGCCGCTTTCATTACTTTGCCATTTTTGGCACTGTAGTGCAATCTCGGAGTTGGTATATTTAAGTAGGGTGGTATGGGGGCACAGCCCACCCACATTATGCAATGCTTTAAAGTTATTTTTTTTTATTTTGGAATGGCGATTTTTTTTTCCCTTGGGGAAAAAAAAAATCATTATTCTGAGATTTTGACATTGTAAGCTTTAGCTTACATGGGGTCGATTAATTTTTGTAAGCATGCGATAATATAATATAGATCCGATTACAAATGTAACAAAAACAGATGTCTGCCAGCCTTTCCTTAGTTAACATTTTAGGATGCTGGAATAATTGCTATGATCTTAGTTTAGTCTAAGTCCCAACCAACCGAATTAGTTAAAATCTGAAGGTAAAACTTTAATGCTTTGATAATGTATTTGTCACATCTATCTATGAAAGTTTGTCCATAAAGGTTATCAGCATCATACCAATCCACTAATCCCATACTGTGCAACTGAACTAACCTGGTCAATGAAGAGCAACTAACTAACTAACTAACTAACTAACTAACTAACTAACTAACTAACTAACTAACTAACCAACATAGCAATATCCAGCTACTGTCAGCTTTGGTAAAGGAAAGAAAAGAAAACCAAAAAGAATCTATCAGCCATCAAGCTCAAAGCTGTTTTGCTTGGCAAAGTTGTCTACACTGCAAGACAGCTGTGGAACCAAATGTCACCTGATACAAAACGTTAACTATTTAAAGTATGGAGGATCTACTATTGTACCTACTTCCTCAATCTTCATATGGCAACCACTGCAGGTAGGTTATACTATGTACCCAAGTGACTCAGTAGGAACCTCCACACTTATAACTTGAGCATAATATCTACAAGGCTGGTTTAAATAAAACAGCTGATGCAATGGAAGAAACTCCATATATACCTTCAATTATCTCATTGCAAGTACAAACATAGGCAAAAAGAAGGAATATGGATTACAGAAATGAAAGGTTGTAACTGTAACTCAGGAGGAGTTTGGAATATGCGGCTTTGAGTATGCATTCCTTGTATTGGTATAGGTGTTTAGAATTAAGAGAGTAGGCTTAGACTGCAGGGCTCTGTGAATTCATTCAATATGTAGTCAAGGTATGCTAGAGTCATATAGAAAAGCCTTATGAAATCAGTCAAACAAGAAGCCATCTTGGACTCTTCCTCCTCTTCAGACAGACAGTAAATTCATAAGTTATTCCATGTAACTAGAGTTCCTTAATCACTTACCCAATTGGTCAGGAAGGTATTCTTAGTCAAAATAAAGTTATTTTGTGCTTCAGCATCTCATAATCAGATATTCAGTTTCACAGCAGATGTTTCCAATTCTGAAACCTTAATGGATACACCTTTCAATGTAATAATTTGGTCAGGATTTGGGCTTAGACTGAATGATGCAAAATGTTAATCAAATGTTTTATTTCCTTGATCATCAAACTTAAAGCTAATTTAGAAAAGGAAGAGCTATGCAGTACGATGATAGCTATTAGTTCCTGAGTCCACTCTGTTGAATCCATCCAGGTTCCTCTATTGGAGGAATGCCTGTGTTGATCCAGATGTTTGTTTCTGTTTTTTAACTTTGTTGATCTGAACTGTAAGATGTTACGTGCTGAATTAAGAATCCAAAAGAAGGAGGCAGAAGTGAAACCAATATTTTATTCAACTACAATGAGAGCTTTTGTCTGAGTTACATGGACTTCATCAAAAAACAGCCATTGTGCACACACCTTTTTAAATACAAGTAACAAGTCACATGTCAAGTTAACAAAAAAGCTGGTTGATAATTGTGCTCTCTCTCTCTCTCTCTCTCTCTCTCTTTCTATCTGCAATTTAGAGAGTCCTTTAAAGTTTAGTGAGTTTTTGACAGACTATACACATTAAGTTAAATCATGAAAATACAATCAATTTTTGTGTAGCCCAAAAACTTTTTTAACTAAAAACTCTAAAGCACCCGTTATTAGTGTGTATAACACACTGAGGCTCTAAAAGCCTTAACAATTAAACAAGTTTATCTGACAGAATATAACTGACAAAGTATAAGTACTTGAACAGCAATTCCTACCCAATTTAATTTCTCTAACTTTGTAAAATCATGATTAAACCCCCAACCTGTGTTCTAAACAATATAGCCATGTCCATAGGCAGAAAATTCACAAGTGTGTATAAATAAGTGTAGGCACATTGTAAATCAAAATAACAGTAAGAAAACATAAAGAAATAGAAAACTAACATAAGACCTAACCTTGTTAACAGAGAACTGCATCTAGCATAAAACATAACATATTACATACTCTTATTATCTTAATGGCTGTTCAAGTCCCTGTATGGAGGTTAACCTTGTTAAAAATAATTATAAATAATAGGCAGACTTCAGCCTCAACAAGCAGGCTAGGGAAACATTCTCATTTAAATCTGGTGGTTCTGTGGCATTATATCTAATCTGCCATTTAAGTGCTTTGTACTCTAAATAATCATCACTTGGACCCACCCCCTGGACCCTACGTCAACATTATCAATAATGCAATATTTAAAATAATGCCTGGGATGTGCTTTTATATGTTTACTGAGTGCATTTTTTTCATCCTGCCTATGTATGTCATATTGGTGCTGGTAGATATTATTCTTAAACACTCTCTTAGTTTTCCCTACGTAATATCTACCACATAATTGGCACTTGGGTATGTATACCACTCTCTTTGAATAGCAAAAATAACTTTTTGTTAACCTAGCATAACCCAGTCCTGGTATCTTGAATAGCTTCCCTTCTGCTATAAATTTACACTGTGAACAGTTTCCACACTTTACCATTTATTTATTTTATTTATTTTATATTTTTACCATATCTCCTTGCCTTATTTCTCCATGGGTAAGTTCTAATAATGTCTTAAAGTTGATGTTTTTTTTTATAAACAATACAAGACTTGTCACTTGCAATATTCAAATGTTCCTGGCCAACTTTGAATAAATTCCAGTTTCTCCTCACAGTACCCTGTATCTCACTGAACTGTAGGTTATAAGGAAGAATCAAGGACTTTGAAATTGTTCTTTTGGTTCTTGCAATCTTATCTGATGCCCAATAGGAGGAAGTTACACACCAGACCCAAGTAAGGGTTTGTACATGCTCCCACTTTCTAGACATTTCAGAAACAATATTTTGTACAAATGATTCTGGGTAACCCATCTTCTTTAACATAGCTTGAAGTTTTTCGCATTCTTTTATATATACTTGGTCATCTGTGACCATTCTTGCCACCCTAACATACTGTCCCTTTACTAGAGATTTCTTTTGGTTTGTAGAGTGACAACTCTCATAATGAAGGAGTGAATTCAAGTGTGTTGGTTTTCTATATAAAGTTAATTCAAATCTGTGCAGTATTGTATTCTTATAAATACTCATGAAATAGTTTAATTTTTGTTCCTGGACCTCCATTTTAAAGCTTAAAAAAATGGTAGTTGAATTTAAATACGGGAAAAAATCATCAAGGTTACTACGGTTGTCTCTCCAAAAAATATCATCATCCAGGTACCTACCATACAAAACCCAAGAATCTTTCAATTTAGAACTAAATATATGACGTTTTTCCCCATTGGGCAAGAACAATATTGGCAAAAATAGGGGCACATATTTCCCCCATTGCCAATCCTTGGGGCTGTTTGAACAACTGATTTTTACAAATTTAAAAATTATTTTCCAAGACCACTTCCATGAAGGACCTGAGTATGAACAATTTAGCTGACAGGAACTCAAAAAACAATTCCAGTTTTTCTTGATGGGGAATAACAGAGTACGTATCAAAGACATCAATAGTAACAAATCAAAGGTTGGCTGAGTAAATCCCATTAGTTATTTTTGATAAAAAAAACATGATTTCTTATATAAATAACCAAATTTATCCAGTATCCCCTTAATGCTCTGAACAATAGACGCCTTTACATCCACAATGGGACATAAGGTGGGGGGGTTGTTTAAATCCTTATGGACTTTTGGGATACAGAATATAGTGGGTGTCTTAGGGCATGGAACGTTCAAAAAAATGGCTGTATTGTTTAAAACACAGGTTTTGGGGGGGTTTAATCACGATTTTACAAAGTTAGAGAAATTAAACTGGGTAGGAATTGTTGCTCAAGTACTCATACTCTGTCAGTTATATTCTGTCAGATAAACTTGTTTAATTATTAAGGCTTTTAGAGGTTTATTCTGTTATGCATACTAATGATAGGTGCTTTAGAGTTTTTTCTTAAAAAAGTATTTGGGCTACACAAAAAATGATTGTATTTTTATGATTTAACTTAATGTGAATGTTTTTTTTTTTCAAAAAAAATATAAAGGGTCTTTAAATTGCAGAGAGAGCACACTAATCAACCAGTTGTTTTGTTAACTTGACATGTGACTTGTTACCTGTATTTAAAAAGTTGTATGCACAAAGGCAGTTTTTCTGATGAAGTCCATGTAACTCAGACGAAAGCACTTATTTTTGTGAAATAAAAAAATCTTGGTTTTACTTCTGCCTCCTTCTTTTGGATTCATGTGCTGAATTAAGAAAACAGCTACAAGCGATATTTATTATTTTATTTTATTTATTTTACATCTGTTGACCGGGAGAGTCCAACTGGATTACAAGTCCATTTTCAGTGGAGGCCCGGGAAGAAAAGCTCCAAGAGAAAAATTTTTTACAACACATAGTTTTAAGGACAGACTTTTGACATACAATTTCCATAGAAGAGACTTTGACATACATATTAACTAACAGATAGGATACATTCATTCTTACAGTATAATATTACATTTTAGATGATATTCCTAAGTTTAGGATTCCTGTAATAGATTTACTATCAGAGTAAAAGCAGAGAGACGTAGAATAAGGCTCCAAAAGAGCAGATGATGCTCACTATAGTTGAGAAGGATAACAAATTGATTCACAATATGTCTTCACCTGGTTTTAGTTGAGTAGAATAACAAATTGATTTACAATATGTCTTCTCCTGGTTTCAGTTGTTTATGGAGAGCCCAACATTGTAGTTTTCCCTAACTCCTGGAGAGATAGAATCCACAGCAGATTAACAGTCCTAAGTGGGTACAGTACTGTGATTGGTTGGCTTAGCAGAGTTACTTAAGTTAGGTGACGTGTTCTAATGAGATATTAGCCAGGGGGGATGTAGGAGATATAAATATTTCATAAGAGCATGAATGAAAACACTGCTTCCACTGTATGCTTTGGTACATCCCGTAGATCGGGTTTTTATCTAACTTTCTAAGCTTTTGTTGTATACAAGCGACTGCAAAATATTAAACTAAGCATCCCAAATCCATACAGTTTAATTGCTTTTTTCAAAAAAAGACTGGACTATACTCCTTAAGTGAATTAACATAAATTAAACTATAGATAATATAGGAGATTTTCTTCTGAAATACCAGAGTGCTCAGAAGTCATCACAAGCCTGTTAAATGTTCAGAAGAAGAGAGATTTACCTGATATAGTCCCAGAATACCTAGCAGTTGGAAAAGATAACTAGGAGTAATAATGCTGTTTCTCTCGGAATCTAGCTCAGAATAAAGGTAGATTTTTGTCAACACTACACTACACTAATCGATGCATCCCTCCTCATTAGTTATGCTCATTTCTCTTCTCCTGCCTTCTCGAATTTCAGTATGAAATCCTATCATAAAGGCCAACTTCTTCATTTCCTCATGTTCAGCCTTCTTAAAACACATCTCATGCAGTATTGCAGTATTTCTACCCCTATGTCATTAACTTCAATATACTCTAAAACCTTCTACATTCTAAACCAATCTGTGACTCCATTTACATTTCACAACTAGATCCTTATTCTCATATTATGTCAAATAAGGTTGTGTTCTTCTTTTTTCTATGTTCAATCAATCCTGTATGTCAGCTTGGACTCCACCCACCAGATTTCTCAGCTACTTCTTTTTATCTAACTATGTACCTTTTTCCTGTCATTGGTTTGAAATGTTAACTAGCTTTTTGCACTAAAACACCAAACAAATATCTGTGTACACACACTACTTTTTATCACCTCCCCCTTAAACCTTCCTTTCCTTAATTGAGTCACTGTTCATTTTTGGCATGCTTAATATTACTTATTTTGCAAACTGTGATTGTTTTCCCCTCCCCAGTTTACCTCTTTCATTCTTCCTAAAATTCTGTCCAAAAACTCATTTGTGTTAAATTTTCGTCTTTCAGTTCTATTATTAACTCAAATTATGTTAGTCCTCCAGCTTTTGTTGCTACCAACAATTTATTCAATCTCCAACTTGCAAATAACTGTTGCTTGTCTTAATATGATTCCTCAGTGCTTTTCCCAAATTTACAATATTTATTTGACATTGAGAATTACCTTTTCTTTCCCTATCCATCATTCTTCTTCTATCTTCTTGCTCCTCCCTCCGCGTCTCCAGTTTTACCTTTACTTTCACCCATTGTTATACCTACTGTGCATTTTCCCCTCCCCTTCTCCTTTTGAAAATAATTAGCTAACATGGTGACCCTAAGTGGTTTGTCTTCCCCACATTTATTCTGCTGTGTTAATTTTATTTCTCTATATGGGAATCATTCAGACATATTTTAGCTGTTGTTGTGATCTTTGCTATGATGAGCTTAATTTGACTAAATAATTATCCTGAAACAATTAAACCCATAGTGCAATTATCTAATTAAAAATTAACATATAGTATATTATCCTTCACCATGTTTTGCTTAATTAATTACCTTTACCTCTTATATCCAGTTCTTTATCTGACAAAGTTTGGGAGGTACAATTCTGTTGTTATTTATGAACATGCACCTATTGAGACATTAACAAGAATTCATATTTTAATGCAGATTAATTAGGTGCATGTTTTTTAATAACAAGAGCCATTACTTTATTTTTTGCTCTCACTGCAGCCGCTCGGATAGCTCAGGCTGTTACCCTCTCATTAATGCCTGCCTTACTTTCCTGGTGTGCTTCTCCATTCCTTAGTCTATCATGCATCTTCCTATGGAATACTAAGAACAGTTTGACAGCTTTCTGGTCTCCAAAGTCGCAGCTCCTGCTTTTTATTTTTTTCCACGCCTCCTTGCTGAGCATTCTGTACAAAGCTTTAAACCTGCTGGGTAAAGTCATTTGAATTTAAGATCCATGCTTTTACGTAGTTTTATAAGTGAGGAAAATCTATTTCTTTATGATCTTGCCCCCAGAGAATTATCTTGGTCTACAAACACTCTGTTTTCCCCCTCTTGGAACTCCTTACCTTTCCGCCATTGTCAGTTTAGTAATCGCTCCTTTAGTTGAAATGTCTGGGCCTTCATCAATATCAGTCATGGAAAGCACAAGGTCAGTCTCTGCAGCATGTATACCCAATGTGCTTTGTCCAATTGGATACTGTCCCTCAGAATACTGGTTCATTTACTGAGCTGTTCCAACACAAATTCTTTACAATTTCTTCCCTCTGCAGTTTTTGCTATATTAATCAGTTTTAAATTTTTCTCTGCCCTCCCTGCTACCGCCATCAGCTTCTCTTTAATTTCTTTGTCTGCTGCTTCTAACTGTGATATTCTCATGTTTTATTACTCTTCCATTTTCTGCAAGGCCATTATTTCATCTACATGATGTGACATGGCAGCCTCCATCTCTTCTAGTCTTTGGTCCATTTTTTGATATGATCCAGCAAAGTTTCATTTCTTTTAACCACCTACACATAAACATTCTCCAATGTTTCATGTATTTCAGCCATTTTTACTTATTTGCCTTTCTGTCTACAGGTTCCCTCCAAAATGTCCCATTCATTTTCCGTATGCTAGGTGGTATCTGCTCTTGCTACTCTTTTTCCACTGGTCCCTGCTTTCTTTCATCTGGTTGTTGTTTTCCCTTCTGTACATTTTGCAATAATTTTAATCTATTCAGCCATCTTTTTACATTACTCTGGTATCAGTCAGGAAGGATATCAGTCTATTGTCTCTTACTCACTGCAAACCAGACCAGAAATCCATGTCACTGCTATGTTCGGTTGGGAGGTTTTGAAAGCTGATTGAAGTTTTATGCACTAGATAAAATATTTTTTATGGAATATCAAAGGGCTAGCCAATCTGGTAGGAAATGGCAGACTAATGACATACCTGCAGCAGTCTCACCAATAGACAGTAGCCTTCAGAAGACACAGGTTGATGAGTATGGACAAAGAATTTTAATTTGAGGCATTTGTTTTAGTGATGTAGCACCTATGTTTACAGGTATGAAGTAAAGGGATGTGAGCTTTCATATTTCAAGAAAGGGTTCTGTTACAGTGGAAGAAACATTAATAGGTGAGAATGGCTGATATGTGGGCATGGGATTTAGTGTATATTTCTGAGCAGGTACCTCACAGGATTGTGAGAGTGTCCAATATTTCAGCAGTTATACTTGGGGCGCCTCATTATGCTTACTATTCAAAGAAACAGAGGTCATGTTCCATGAATGGTAAAATAGACATTCTGATGGAGCAAGTGCATTATGTAACAAAAGTTAATACTCATCCTATAGGGATTTAGAATCATACACCTTTGAAGTTTTTCCTATTGCTTGTGATGCCTTTCTACAGAGTATCACTGCAAACTTCCTATCTGTTATTTTAAAATGAAAAAAATGAGAAATGTTGCAAACAACATGTAATTGATGCAATAGGTAAGATGTTGAGGGCTGGTCCTCAATAGAGGAATAGCAATAGATATAACAGCAATTGAGGCAATAATGAACCAAAAAAATGCAACTGATATATGAAAAATGGCAAAGAAATTTCAAAGGGCAGCTGATATAGATTGGAAACTGTTGAGCTTGCTGAAAAGGGGGGAGATTGGGAAGCACTTGAGGAGATATTTTAGATAAGAGATATGGTTTACTAATAGATTTATTTAAGGGTACTTCCTTCTATAATCTCCTCAAATAGGAGAACGTACCGACAGTGAGGCTGTAACAGGACTGATGCAAACAGTAACTGAGGGTGTCATCTCCAAACAGAATGATTTGAGCAGAGATTCTGGAGTGACATTAGAGATATTCTGAGAAGAATATGTGCATTTATAAACCACTGAAACTAAATGGAGTGAAACTGACAGGAATATTCAGAATTACTTGCTGGAAGTAAGGGTAGTGATGATAAAAGAGGACAGGGCAAAAACCTTGATGAACCTCATTATTATGGAGGAAATTTGGGAACCGGTAAAATGACGGTCTCTTTATAAATCCCCAAGGAGTGATGGCTTACTGAAAAGAAATCTGGAGACTGAGCAAGGATGAAGTGGTTCCATGTTTAGTGATAGTATTTCATGAAGTTGTTACAACTATACTATTATTTAAATCATCGAATCAAGCTGCTGCGACACAGCTGCCAAAAAACAGGCAAGTATCTGTGTCTGCCTTCCTAGTATGTGCACTCAGTCATGACTGGAAATTACATCTATTTAGTTGCATGCTTGCCTAAATAGGTCCTATATTTATAAGTAATAAGTGGGGAGGACATCTGTTAATATATTGAAGACTGACTTGGTGCTGAAGGCAGCACAAGTCAAACAGAAGGTATTGGTAGCAGTTATGGTGGATGCTGAAAAGGATTTTGATAGGGTGGAAGGGTGGAATGGTATTACCCAATGAGGGTCTTCTTCCTTCCTTTGGCAATCATTACTGAATTTACAAATGTAATAACGGCAGCATATTCATATTCAGATCCATGCTTAAAGATGCTGCTGGTGGTCTTTCACTTACCTTGTAGCTGTAGACATGGACCTGCCAAAGGTTTTCATTGTCTCCAGTTATTTTTCCTTTATATTTGGATATACTGACTTTGATAATTCAGAGGTGCAATATAGGGAGGTATAAGGTTATGGTAGAAGAAAGTAAAATATCCATATTTTCAGTGATGTTCAGACATAATTGACAAGATCTGAGGAGTAATTCAGTTGTCTTTTTTAGTTGGAAAAGTTTGGGTTGTTTAAACAGGATCGTATGAGTTATGAGGCAACTGAGCCAAATGATAATTTCCTCCCTGCCAGAACCCACCCTTAGGGCTTAGCTCCATTTGCAAGGAGGACAGGCCAGTCATTCCAGGGGTGGATTTATGAATACCTATCCAGTTTTATAGCTCCTTTCTGAAGGCAAATAGTGTGTCACACTGTTTAATTTGGTGAAGATATTTGTTTCAGGAAAAGATTAGATGCTGCATTAGACATCTATCCCTTCAACTTGTCTTGTTGATTTGTAGGAGCAGATCTATGACTGTTTGTTTTGCAGAGGCATTTCCTAAGGAGTCTGTATGATGATGAATAAAGAGATACAGTTTCCAGTTTCATCTGGAAGTTCAAGTCTTTTAAGTCTTTAATCATTTTAGTATGGAATCTTTGGGATCTTTCCAATTGGCTGATATGGTTTGTAAAGTACAACCAACCGGGCATTGTACTCTTATGAAAGGATTAATAAGTGCAAAATACAAGGAGGTAAGGACTGCCATTAACTTAGAGGAAATACCTTTTGTTATGAACTGTGCAAGTTAGTAAGATTTCCAAACCACTGTTGCAACATGGTGGTCAAACATGACAGAGCTATCTCTCCAATTAACCTGGTCTCTCACAAGCTTCTCAGTTTGTAATTGTATGCTTTCTATGCTATAGAATGGAGCAAGAAGTTGCTTATAAAAGGTAGCAATGTTGCACTTTTTTAGCATTAAGTTTGAGCCCATTTTCATACACCATTTATCGACAAGTGTAAGCTCATGTTGGGAGTGCCTGTATATCAGAGGGAGACTTGAAGATAAAACTCGGCTTATAATCATTCACAAATTTTGTTAACCACAGATCTTAATACATGGAGATCCAAGAAGTGAATACTAAATAGCAGAGGTCCTATTACAGATACCAGAGGGTCTCCACTGGTCAAATTAATGTTCTTAGAGAATGCACCCTGCCCCACCCCAACTATGTCCCTAAGCCAATTTGCTATAAATCTAATTACATTCATGCCAGTTTGGAGCTCTTTTAGTTTGTTTATTATGCTTGCATGCAGAATGGTGTCAAATGCCTTGGTAAGGTACACATATGCCATATGGACAGCTACTCTACAGGCAATGGCTTGAATCAGCCACTCAAAGAAATTAACTGGGTTCATCAGATAAGATTTGCCCTTAACAGGCAAACTATTGAGATTTTTGATATCACAGTTTATCAGTTCAGTTATGATATGTTCCATGGTTTTGCATACAAGACTCATTAGACTCATGGGTTTATAATTTCTAGGGTCACTGAAAACAAGGCAAATCTGCTGATCATATCCCCTGACACCTTGCACCCAAGGGGACTGACCCTCTTTACCTGACCCTAGCTAAAGTTCTGCAGTGCAGATGGAGTGAAGTGTATATTGCTCACAGCACTATATCATTTTGCGAGAGTGCAGCCTCCATATAAGTTAAAATTTGCATCTCTCACAAACAGAATTACACATGTTGAGTAAGAGTTCATTGTCTAGAAGCATAAAGCAGTCATTACACTAAGGACACCATATGCTATGAGGCTGACAAAAGAAGGGAAACAATCAGGCTGAACTTCTGTTTCAGTCCAGAAACTGGGGGGACTAATTTGAATTGCTCAGAGTACTATATATAGCTGAAGGAGGCAGTTATCTGTCTATGTTGGGGAATGTAACTCTGGATTTTCTTATGGAGACTTACGCTGGCTAAACAGAGTTACTATGCAAATGAAATGAGGTAAATTAGATTTAGTTCACAGAGGTACATTGCCTGACTAAATGACGTAAATGAGTTTAAGTAGCAGCTGTGACAATGGGTATTGCCAGAGTCACTAAGCAACTGTAATGTATCAACAATGTAGAGCAACCACAGGCTACTTATTTATTTTTATTTTATTTATTGAACATTTTTTTACTGGGAAAGTCCAACTTAGAACAAAGCCAATTTTCAGCAGAGGCCCAGGGAGAAATGCTCCAGATGCATGTCTTTGGAATGTGGGAGGAAACTGGAGCACCCAGAGGAAACCCGCATGAACACAGGGAGGACATGCAGACTCAGCACAGAAGGCATCCCAGCCAAGAATCGAACTAGAGAACCTCTTGCTGTGCAGTGACAATGCTACCGCTGCACCACTGCAGCAAACTTAGGGCAATGTGGACTGTTAGATGCTGCTTGGAAGATACACAGTGCAAGGAGCAGCTCTTTGTGCAACTGCAGGCAGTTGGCTACACTTGTATGTGTCAATAGTCAGACTAGCTAATATGATTTGGTAGCGGCAGATAGTATTAAGACAGATATGGATCAAGAAGCATACGTCTATATGTGCAAGTTGTATACCCTGCTCCACTATTAGCTGCACTTCAACAACACTGGCAATTTATAGCAACACGGAAGACAGCTGGAAAAGCTCAGATAAGTAAGCTAGCCAATAGAAAGCAACACTCTTCAGTGTTCTATAGCAACAAGGGGCTTAGAAATGGCTTGGCTCTCCCATTATTCTCACTATAGTAAACCAAAAGCAATTCTTAGATTACTAAAAGTACATAAAAGTACACAGCAAGCATAGTAAACTAGCAAAAATTTCAAAGACATAGCCTAAATCTTGCAGGGCTTGGTATTTAGTCAAATCCAGTAGAAATAAATCATAAGCTAGTGGAAATGTCACATTCAGGAGTATAACAGCTCCATGCATAGCATCTCACAGCAAATATTATCCTGAAAGTAATATGAAAAGTGGTATCCCTTTATATGAAATTAAGAAAAGAAAACCCATTATTCATTGGAATATCAATCGAAAATATGTTGAATGCCGTTAGGTTTATCTCTGTAAGTTAGAGTGATTGTCCTCTGAATTGTTTCATTTAATACTTCATGTTTGCCTCTACCCATAAGAAAAAAAAACTTTATAAATGAGCAGTTTTCTGGGAAAGATATCTCTGTTATCTTCATTTGTTTCTATATTTTACTTTAATGTTTAGCATTGCCTTGCTAACTGCATGCTGGTCTCAATGCATAATATACAATAGATTATTTCATGCATACAGGATTATGACTGGATAACCAGTCATAACAAGTTTAGCTTTATTTTGAGAGCTGTAATATATGCAACTGACTTGATCATGATCCACATCTTTGTTTAATCAGACCTTGACAAGAGCTAAACATATAACTGGCTAACATGTCATAAGGTGTTTATAAATGTGTTGAGGCTTACCCAATATAAAGGTGCACTTTGTGGAAATAGAGCAGTGTCCCTGATAAATTTAGTACTCATTTGTTTCTGTGACTGACATGCATTCTCAGATTAGCTCTAAATGAAGCTGCATGCAGATGTTTAGCAGCCGACACATTCCAGCTGGATGATCTTGATACTAGAAACATGTTGGGATATTACATTTGACTGGGCACATGTTTTATAGCCAAAAGAAATTTCAAAAAATTATATTAATGTCAAAACCGTTCAACTTGAATGCAGCAAATGTTTACAATGCAACTACTGCTTCATCTGTACCTAATTTGGAAGTATATTGCGGACTTCTAAAAAAAAATGAAGGATTGAAATCAGATTTGGCACAGCCTCCTCTTTTATCAGTGACTCTTCATTTAAAGTAAGTTCTGCATATCTTTAGCTGTCCTGGCTTGTGCAGCGTATTTATATAATACGATTGCAACATTTTCATGCAGTAGTGATGGCACTTGTGAGATCACAGAGCCATAACAATTAAATTCAATTTGGGGATATGCTGCCTCCATTAGAAACTGACAACATTGCAATGCTTATTTTATTGTTTCATCTGCATCAAAAACAATTTTTATTCTGCTTCATGCATGTAAATAAAGCAGTAAACAAACCTAGAAGAAAAAGAAAATCCCAATGTATAAGTGCTAAAATACTTTGTGCACGCATCAGCTTACCCAAATAAGAAGGAAATTAAAAATAAAGCATGTTTAACTCTGCAAACAAGCACATGTAGTTCATTTTATTTAAATATTCTAATATTTATAGTATATGCGAATATCATACAACATAAATAGAAGATAATTTGGAGAAAAACAGAATAATTTGTCTTGATATAGCCAGGTATCATAGCTGAGATCTTGAATTTCACTTTCAAGGTCAACTTAATTCACCTTGAAGTCTTAACATGTTAATTACAAAGTTAAACCCAGACACCATTACTTATTCTATATATTAGTGTCTCTCATTCTGAGTGTATTAAATTAAAAAAAAAACACGGGCATCTTAGTAACTATCAGCCTGAAATGTCTAGAATTGCTGAGACCATCAAAATACATTTAACTATATATTTCCAGGTGCATACACTTATAAGGTTCAGTGTTAGTACTTGGCTAACTGCCCTTGTGAGCCATTTTAATTCTAGCCAATTACCCTATGTGAGAATCAAACCCTACATTATATGACTGTAATGTAAACTAGTTAACCATTATGCCAACCTCCCAAGTGGATACATTTGTGCTTACATTTGTTTAAGTAAGTCTATGAATTACATAATATAGATAGTAAAGTTGCATATCTTTACTGCACATTAACAAATCCATTATACAAAAAGAAACCCAAAGTCTTAAGTACACCAATGAAGGTGCCTGTCAATGAAATGTATTTACCATCATGAGAAAAAGTCATGCATCAGTGAATCATGCATCATTAATCAAATTACAATCATATACTGAAGATGCAACTGGCAGATAATCAAGACAGTACCCCCAAAATATGTGCTATATAATGTTATACTATTATATAATTAAATTAGCGTGCTATTTCCTAATAATGATATGTGTTGCACTGTTTTCTTTTGCTGCCGCATTTTACCAAAGCACTGTAGATGTACAGCTGTCTGCATTTGTATTATTAGTCACTTCCTCCTAGGGTCCAGGGATCTACAAGTGCTCATATGCTAGTTGCACACAACATGCTTGCTCACTGCCATTTGCTCTAATTGGCAAGTGACCTAACTCCTAACTAGCCTGAACCTATAGAATTATCTAGCCCTTCCTCATTCCAAGCCTACTGAACTGCAGAACCATAACTCTAACAATAAAACTCCAACACAGTCCCTAATCCTAACCACAGTACTCACCTCCCTAATCTAAAATTAAAATGCTGCTCCCCTTCCCAAAAGTCTGTGACTGCTTCCTAGCCACCACCCCACTTTATAAACCTAAACCCCCTTCCTGGTTCCAGAACCTAAAGTCACTAATCACTTCAATCACTTCCTAACAATAAATCTTGCCTTCCACCCTACCCTGTAAACCTAAACACCCTTCCTGACCACTACTTGAAGTCATAACCTGCAGTCCCACCTCCTTCCACTCCCTCCTCATGGTTGCCGCACTACCATTGCATGAATGTGACTATACTATTCGGGTGATATATGAAAGCCCCATTCCCTCCCCATGGCTGCCAGACCTCTCTTGAGCATGTAGTCAAGTTTGAGTATGAGTTTCTGGCTATGTGAGCTACAAAATACCTGAGTCCCTGGAACTGAGATAGTAGCATTTGAGTGCCTCGGAATCTGGGTCTTGTAGTAGACCCTTCTTGCAGTCAATAATTTGAATACAGTCTTGACTTCCCAAGAATGGCAATGTATATGGAAAAATTGTTTTCATTCACATTTCAATGATGTTCTGTTCACTGTAGTTATGTTTAACCCACATTATCATTTTGGACTACAGTATATTGTAAGTTGAGTTTTACTTTTCATCACCAGTGCTGATTCTAGCCAGCCATATTAAGCTTACTCTACAGTGGCCTGCCACAAATCAGTTCTTTCAAAGCTTTTGAAATCAGGTTAATTCGAAGCTTCTAAACATAATTTCAGGAAAGTATTACTTTATGTTCTTCAAGATACTATTGGTGACAACTAGCTTGTCTTTAAAATTTCAACTTTCTCATATTTTGTTTAAATATTCTGACATGAAGTTCATTCAAGCATTCTAAAACACTCTAAAGACATCATTGTACCCTTTATGTTGTTTGTGTGACCCTTTTTATCTGTAACAATTTTTCCTAGCAACTACGTACCCTGAACCTCATTCAGAGACTCTCATCCGATTGTATATTGAAATAACACCATCTAGACTGTCACCAAATTTTTATAATATCATATCATTCATTTACCTCAAAAGAATGATACCACTTAATTATCTTATTAGCAACTATAGAAGAACCTCTGAACAGACACCATCCCAAACTTAAACCATGTCACAGTAAATGTAAAATAACTATCCTACTCTACAGAGACACTAATTTGAATCCTGGGTTCCTCTAGACTGCTAACCACTATACAGCATCAGACCCACTATTTGTTCAATTTATTTATTGACATTTGATTACTGGGAAAGCCCGACTGGGTAGGAGCCCATTTCCAGTATAGGCAAGAAGAGAAAAGCTCCAAAGTATTAAAAAAATTAAGAACAATAATCTTACAGCCTTTAAAAATTATACAAAAAAAAAAAATACAGTTTAAATAATTATAAAAAATTAGACGTCACAGGGAAACATTGGTGAAGAACAGATATACGTTATATGATGATGATGTAATAGTTAGAGAAATTTTAGCCAGTTTATAAAGAAATTAAAAGTAAGTTAGTATAATATAAATAGGAAGTGCAATACAAAATGAGAGAAAAGCAGGCTTATGATGTACTTAGAGTGTAATCACGACAAGTACTCTAAATTATGGTGGTATTAACAATAAACGTGACCATGTGCAGTTTTGGCTACATCATCATCATAACAATGATATATTTATCTATATCCATATTCCATATAAATCTATATCTATCAATCTATATCTATATATATTTATCTCTGTCTCTCTCTCTCTCTCTATATATATATATATATATATATATATATATATATAGAGAGAGAGAGTGATAAATCACACAACTTTAATATCCGAACTGCACCACTGTATGTCTTGCCAAGCCTGTATCTCACATAATACAGTCCTTCACAGATCATAAAATCATAGCCACCCCATGCAGCACTGATGAATTTGGCCCTGAGTAACCATTAGCAGATTTTATCCTTTGTAGGAAACGTATGCTAACAGTAGCAACTATTTACTAATTACCCTCCATCTTTCCATTCAGGGTTCACCAACATATTACAAACTCTAGCATGTCAGGCTCAAAAATAAGCATTTCATTTTCTTTGGAAATCTAACCATAAGCATCCTAGGAAATTCCAGTCATCAGCTAAACAGTCTCCTTTTGGACCTCAGTCTTTAACAACTAATTAAGGTGTCATCTCCCCCAAGTCTAGTATGTAACAATACAGGCCCAGAATTAATTATTAGCAACCAACCTTTGCAGATACAGTCATCAGAGTTACACCCTTTTAACCTAAATGGCCTCATAACTTATTCATTAATAATCCCAAACTGACCCATTCCACAAAGCTATCCTAATTAGCACCAAACTTAACATTCATAATGTAGCAAGCACCATCAGTTGTATAAATTCACTGTTGTAAAGCATTACCAGTGCAAAGGATGCTGTTTCTTTCCTGATTATTACCTTTCTCAGCACTGAAAATCCATTTTACCCTCACTCTTTGTGACTTCAGAAAGGTGCACATTTACTCTAGATAACAAATGACCTTCATCATCTTCTCAAGCAGAGAGAATTCACCTAAAAACATGGAGATGGCCTTCATCATCTCCTCAAGCAAAGAGAATCCATCTAAAAACATGGAGATGGCCTTCATCATCTCCTCAAAGAAAAGAGAATCCACCTTAAAACATAGAGATGGCCTTCATCATCTTCTCAAGCAGAGAGAATCCACTTAAAAACATGGAGATTGCCTTCATCATATTCTCAAGCAGAGAGAATCCACCTAAAAACATGGAGATGGCCTTCATCATCTTCTCAAGCAGAGAGAATCCACCTAAAATTATGGAGATGGCCTTCATCATCTCCTCAAGCAAAGAGAATCCACCTAAAAACATGGAGATGGCCTTCATCATCTTCTCAAGCAGGGAGAATACACCTAAAAACATGGAGATGGCCTTCATCATCTTCTCAAGCAGAGAGAATCCACCTAAAAACATGCAGATGGCCTTCATCATCTTCTCAAGCAGAGAGAATCCACCTAAAATCATGGAGAAGGCCTTCATCATCTTCTCAAGCAGAGAGAATCCACTTAAAAACATGAAGATTGCCTTCATCATCTTCTCAAGCAGAGAGAATCCACATAAAACATGGAGATGGCCTTCACCATCTTCTCAAGCAGAGAGAATCCACCTAACAACATGGAGATGGCCTTCATCATCTTCTCAAGCCGAGAGAATAGACCTAAAAACATGGAGATGGCCTTCATCATCTTCTCAAGCTGAGAGAATCCACCTAAAAACATGGAGATGACCTTCATCATCTTTTCAAGCAGAGAGAATCCACCTAAAAACATGGAGATGGCCTTCATCATCTTCTCAAGCAGGGAGTATCCACCTAAAACATGGAGATGGCCTTCATTATCTTCTCAAGCAGAAAGAATCCACCTAAAAACATGGAGGCAAAAACAGTCTTTTGTTCAGCATAGCACACATATAACCCTATATAATCTGGAAAAATATTAATGGTACTACAAACATTTACCTACGTAACAGGCAAACAGCAATGTTCTCATGTCCCTGAAACTTCTGGTCAAAAGTAAATCAGCTAACAGGGTTGTCTAAATCCATCACTATCTCTAGTATGTTTACTCTTATTGACTTTACCCCTGCATTCTCCAACACCACAAAAGGATTTCTTTAAAGCAGTTTGTCTAATTATCCACCAGGAGGGCCATACTTTCTACCTCAAAAGATCTCAAAATAAGACAGAGATATACTAAGTCAATCCTTTCCAAACAACAGATCTCCTAGATCCCACAGTGTCTTTGTCTTTTTCCTTAAACAATGCTATTATATTACTATATCCCATAAAATATATCATGTTTAATTATTTCCTAGCCAAGCAAATATTTCCAGATATGTGGAAACAGTAGTTGTCTTTCCCATACCCAAATGCACTAGACCAGCTAATTTCTCAGATTTTAGTCAAATTTCCATCTTTCCTCTCAAAGGTAAATTATTTGAAAAAGTGTATACAACCAACTTACTAGAATTCATATATATATATATATATATATATATATATATATATATATATATATATAATATTCTGTACATTTATCAACATATATTTGTAAAATAATGACACACACTAACAGCCTTATTCAGTTGTAGAGATGCATTGCTTACAAACACAAAGAGAAAGGTCCACATTGATGTTATATTTGCTGATATTATCAAAGTACTTGACTCAGTAAACCATCACCTAATTTTTCAGTTCCTGATAAAAACAAGAATACCATATTACTCCTATAGAAACCAATGTTATCCTCTCCAGTAAATTCATTAGTTTACACACATATCACATGCTGTCCATCCTTATTTTATGTGCCAATGACTCATTTTGCAACCACAGCACAATAATGTATAAACTCAAATTAATTCTCAACAAACTACACCCCAGGCTGATTTATAAGCAACTTACATTAAATGCCAAAACAACTTAAGTGACTTGGTTTGGTTTGGAACTCCCCACAAGATCCAAAATGTAATCCTTTCGTCATCACCCTTTCCATATAGTCTCAAACTTTAACTACCTAGGTGTCAACCCAGACCCCAGCATAAATGTATCAGTGCAGACCACAAATGTAAAAGCTAAAATCAACTCCACCACATATTTGAAAGTCACAAGATTTCCAGTATCCTTATACCAGAAAGGAAGACTGCAGGAGGCAAACACATTTTCCAGCCACAGACTGAAATATCATTGCCCTGCCTGCTTACTCCGCTTCTGTAAGTGTTAAACACTGGCAGATTCAGTTCAAGAAAATCTGCTGTTTCATCCTCTTCTTACTAAATAAAATGAAGTCTGTTCTATTAATCTCCAACAAATCAACTGTCTCATTGTGTAAGAGTGCAGTAATTTCCTCATAGTGAATCTTATTCATAAAACTTTACACAGCAAATTTATGCATCCACTTAACCACTGTTTGGTTGTCACGTACTTCAGACTAACTTTATTGCCTGGCCAACAGCACCAGTTTTCTGGTTATGTGCTGCATGTTAACAATGTCATCTCTAAGAAGGCTGTGTGAAAGCTGCTGATTACTTATCAGTTTTGAAATGGTAAAGTTCTTTTTTTCTTTTTTTGGTCTTATTCTTTTTTGTAACTCCTGGTCTGTGGCTGAAATGTGTATGCTTGAATCAGTGTAGAGCTCTGATTAACAACAATAAAAGTAACCAAACAAATTCTGTCTACTTCATTTGAATCTTTCCTAATATTCTAAAACTGCTACTTCAGTCTGCATGCAGCACCATGCCTATCACTTTAATCCCTTGTTTAGGACTTGAGAGAAATTGTGCAAACTTACTGAAATCAAAAGACATGTTTGTTTAGTATTTATTTGTACTCCTGCATTTATGAAAAACATCACAAGAACCATTTCCTTTACAGTCGTTTTGTGAAATAAAGTTAGCAATAACAGCAGAACACCATTACATAACTCATTAAAAAGGTCACCCAAACATCTCCTCCTCAGGAATGAGTACTTAGGAAAATAAAAGTTATTTATTATTTATTTATTTATTGCATTTGTTAACCAGGGAAGTCTACTGGGCCTAGAAAGAGCCCATTTTCAGTGGAGGCCTGGGGAGAAAAGCTCCACATTAAATTACATACAAAAGTAAAATGTTAACACATAGAACAAAGTATTACGAGCAATACATTAACATTTAAAGAAATATAATAGCAACAACAGTGATAAAGTTTACAGTGAGGTATAAATATAGCATCAAAGTCTGTATGCATTCAAATAACACACAAGTATAAATATATCTGCAGTATTTTTAGTAGAGGAGGGTTGACTTTTGGGTAAAAGCAGGAGACAGCAGGGCTATAGGAAGAAGAGGGAAGTCAATGTGACAGCAAGGAGTCAGTATGGTAGCGAGAACGAGAGGAGATGTTTGTAGTTGAATGGTTAAAGGTGACACTTCAGAGAGAGAGAAGTCATGTGTAGGGGTTATTTGTTGCTGTACAGGAGCATAGCCAGTGAGAGGAGAGATGAAATTTGAGGGATTTTTTAAAGGAGGCAGGATTGCTGATAGTCCTGAGTGGAGGAGGGAGATTATTCCATAACTTGGAGACAACATTTCTCCAGCTGAGAGCATGGGTTTCTTGACAGACTGTAACATTTTTTTTTCAGACCTGAGGTTGCAATTAGGATGGTACATGGTCACTATGGAGGAGAAAGAAGAGCAGGTTTCTGGTCGCTAGATTAACTTGTGGGCTGTGGTTAGTTGATGCATAGAGGAGCAGTGGTGGGTAGAAAATGTTGCATTTGTAACAAATTTAGGAACTTTGTTATAGCAAGAGTCTAGTTTAGTTTTTAAGGAGGATTGTAGATTTGTGAGGATGGGAGCACTGTATAGTAGAGTTGGAAGCAGGAAGGATGAGGCCAGGGTCTTTTTAACGGAGAGGCTAAGAAAATAGTTGCACCTATAAAGGGCACCCAGCTTTTGATATTTTGTTTTATGTTATTGTAGATGTGAAGGCCAAAAAGTTAATTTGTCATCAATGATGATACCTAGCAATTTGGTACTAGGGACAACTTTGATGATAGTGTTTTGGGGATGATCAGTGAATAGTGACATGTTGACAGGGCTAGATTTTGTGGGGGTAAATATTAAGTGTTTTGTTTTATTTTGGTTAAGGGCGAGATGGTTCTGAGACATCCAGGTTTCAGTTGAGGTAAAGGTTTCTTGAGTAAGATGCTGTAATACAGTGGCAGATTTAGAAGAGCAGATGATAGTCGAGTCATCTGCATACTGCATGACAGTACAGTGGGTAAGAGTGTTATGTAAGTTACTGACAAATATACTGATTAGGAGGGGACTCAGAATCGAACCTTAGGGACCACCTGTAATTGTACTGATGAAAGGGGAGGAAAAGTTCTGCCATATAGTAGATTGCTGCCTATTACTGAGATAGTTAGTAAACTATTGTAGGATAGGGGGGGATAGGCCAAGGTCAGAGAGTTTAGTAAACAGTAGAGACCGGGAAATAGTGTCAAATCTTCTTCTTCTTTCAACTTTTCCCAGTTAGGGGTTGCCACAGTGGATCACCTGTCTGCTCATGACTGGCAGTGGAGTTTTACAGTATCAAGTTGCCAGCCCAGCGCCCAACCTTCCACAGAAGACACGCACACACACGCACGCATGCACACACTCACGTCAAGGGCCAATTTATAGTGTCCAATCCACCTACAGCATGTCTTTGGGTGTGGGAGGAAACTGGAGCACCCAGAGAAAACCCATACGGCCACAGGGAGGATATGCAGACTCTGCACAGAAGGCACCCCAGCCGAGGATCGAACTGGAGAACCTTTTGCTGTGAGGCGGCAATGCTAACTGCAGCATCACCATGGCCGCTCAGGAAATAGTGTCAAATGCTTTTGATAAATCAAGAAAGAGTGCAGAGACTAAGGAGCCAGCATCTCAAGCTGTATTTACTGTGTCTAAAAAGGAAACCAGGGCAGTGTTGGTGCTATGTCCGGGCCTAAAGCCATGTTGAGTGGGGGAAAGGATTTGGTGTTTTACCAGATGACTTAGGAGCTGGGTATGAATGCACTTCTCTAGTATTTTAGAGATGGGGAAAGATTGGTGATAGGACAGACGTTTGAGATGTCAGAGTTGCTGCTGCCTTTATGAAGAGGGAGGACAGATGCTTTTTTCCAGATATCAGATATACATGATTCCTGAATGGACATGTTGAGGAGAATACCGATAGGATATGCAATGGAGGAGGCAGATAAGTTCTAAGTATTCTGCAGGTAAGTTATCTGGAGCATTGGTACATGGTTTTAGTTTATGAAGAAGTTTTTGGATGGTGAATGTTGGAATGGATGATAGTGAGAAAATAGGTAGAGGATTTGAAGGGGTATATTCTGATGGTGTTACTTATCAGTCTGGGTTGATGGGTGGGAAGGTAGTAATAAGTTTGGTGATGGTGTCGATGAAGTATGTATTAAAGAGTGAGGCTAGCTCTGAGGGAGTTTTTTTCTAGGTTTGGGTATGGAATATTGTTAGTTCCTGGGTGGAGTATGGAGTTGATTGCTCCTCAGAATTTCTTTGCCTGATTGCGAAGTTGTTTGTATTGCATGAGGTTGGAAGGTTTTTTGTTTTTTTGCCAGGCTTTCCAGGCTTTGTCCCAGGAGGACATAACTTGCTATGTTACTTGTGGCTATATGTTAGACGTAAGACCCCTACCACCTATGTGAGCAGTTGCAGTTCCACATACACTATTAACTAATATGACTGATGCAAATTCACCATAACTTGGATAATGAAACAATTCTGTGACATCTCAGGAGATCAGATTTGATTTGTGCAATAGTTCCAGCACAACTCAGCATATTGTCATCTAAAATGTCTGCCTTGCAAGGCAAGCTTTTTGAATAAATCAGTTGACATTGCTGTACCTTATTTCTTTCCCATGTTGCTATGTGACATTAACAGATACCAATTATGACCCAGGATCACTCCTGGACATTGACATTTAAATAATGTTTACTTTGGGTCTATATTAAATTAGCGACTGCTTAGAAAAGTGAACACTAATTCATCAACACCTTTTAAGCGAAAGCTTAAAATCTCAAACACAAGAAACAGCAAATTTTTTCTCTGGGAAAAAATTTGTTGTTCTGAGAAACACACACATAACACAAGCACACAAAAAAAACAGCAATCCACACACATGCACTTAAAATCCTACATCTGTCCTACACTAAACTGTAGATACACTACTATATATTCACTTACCTTAACCCAAACCCTAAGGTCCGTCACTATCGCACACTCACCTGACCCGCACCCTAACCCTAACTCACCTAACCCGCTCCCTAACTCTAACATCTGCACAATCGCACACTTACCTTAACCTGACCCGTAACTTTCCACCACAGTGCTGAAAATAGCGAAGCCACAGAAACGGCCAACCAAATTCTTTCCCTAGGAAAAAATTAGGTGTTCTGCAGCTTCGCTATTTACAGCGTTCCCTGTTTTAGGTTCGATATTAGAACATTCGAAGTTTTAAAACTTCGATGTTCCAATATAGACCCGTTTACTTTAGCACAGAAAAAGAAGTATTCATATACTCAAGATAGACATATTTCAATGTGCTTGAACAAGCCCATGAACAATAAGGTATATTTCTTTTTATTTTCTATTATTTTCAGCATGAAATACATTTGGTTTTATTTATTTTTTAAGTTTGCTTACTAGGGTTATCAACTGACTTTAAACGACCTATTTCAGCCATTGTGTGGGGCTTAACTTCCTTCATGCTAACAGGAACATGCAGTTTCGGTCTAAAACCTCACTTTGCTCACATTTGGTATCACACCTTTGAATGTAAGCAGTAACCTAGACAGTGACAATATTAAAATGAGTAACATATATACTAAGAAGATAATACTCTGATTTAAAATTCTTTATAATGTGCTATGGATGCTCTGGTATGCAGACATGATTTCAGAAAAATCTTTTATACATGTTTTTGCCTCTCTCCTTACTTTAATAGAGGATACCATTTTGTCATTTTCTGGTAATACTACTGCAATTTATTTTTTAACATTTTTATGTTAATAAAAATGATTGCTGCCTGGAAGATGATATTTGGTATAAAAAAAACCTATACAGAACAGTAAACAATTTGCCACCAAGAAACACTTACTGTTAATTTGTTTATTCTGTGTTATCCAAATATGACATACTCAATACAGTGGTGTTGTGTTCCACAGTTTATCTTCAGTTTTCAACAATATTTCACTTTATTACAATATTAAGTAGCTCATAAATTATGCCACACAACGAACAATTCTGACTGGTCCACAGCTCATAATAAACATTCTGCTCATAAACTGTGACACACTAAAAGCTCCAAATTATTGGTTTCATTAAGTCAACTGTAATGGAATGCAGCCTACAAAATAAAATAATGCAAAATTCTGTTATTTAAATCACTTTGCATTCAGATATACATAAATAAAAATAATTTAAGAGAAATAAAAATAATTTAAGAGACCCTATACTAGCTGTGAGAACAAGAACTTCAAAAATGCCATTTAACATAAAATTATTTTAAAGCTGCGTTATTTATTGATTATTACACTGCCTTTTTATAGGCATAATGCATCAATGTCAAAACATCACATTAGCAATTTTTATGTTGCCTTCCTTTGTTGGCATGTTTTAAAGACACAGAGAAAGAGAGAGAAATGCGTGTAGTAACATTCTTAAACTGCAGTGTACAGTTTGTTAAAATAAGTATTCATGACTAGCAGATACATTCACTTCTTCATTCACTATTTACATGCAACGGGTGTTATCTGTCTTTCATTGTTAATGGCTATTCGTTTTTAAAACCATACTCCTCAAATGTTGTTATGGAGTTCATCACCTATTTCACCTTTACTACAGGAAGAAAACAACATTCCATGTTGTCCAATGACATTGAGAAACAGAAATCAAATACATAGTAATTTATGATGTTCGGTAGTTTGCAAATGTTACCAGCATCACTGGCTTTGATTTCACTATGGTTTGCACTTGCAGTTTCACGTTTATTATGTCTCACGTTAAGTTACCAGACAGTCTGCCACACATTTTAGTAAAGAAAGGTTGAGAAGTGAACACAGAGCTGTTTGCTGCAATGTAGATATGTCAGAGAAATAGTGATTATCCTGATGTAAATGTCAGAATGTAGTACTTATTTAAAAACACATCCATATGTTGATGTAGTTAGAGAATCATGAGCAGGTTGTACGGTGTACCATGATTTTGTCAAGTAATGAAGTTTTTTTTGTGTTCTGCTAAGAAACTGATTATTTGGTTTGTTGGTAGTGATAAACCACACTTCAGATATAGTCTGATAAATGTTTGTCTGTGGAAACAGTGACTGTAAGTTGAACCCTCGACCCTGAGCAGGGGTGGTGCAGCTGGGGTGGGTAATGTTACTGTAACTCTGAAGCTTTTCAGAACCTTAGTTCTTAGCACTGCACTAAAAGGGTAAATCCTGTTAAGGGATGGTGTCATCCTTGTGAGTATTCATGCAATTACCTCTAGGAAGAAATTATCAGATACACCTGTCAGATGAATGATATTTAACAAGAGCAAATAAAGAACTGAAGATAAAAGCAGTACACCTTTATTTATTACGCTGAAACTGGCACCTCAACAGCACAGTCTCCTTAGGTGGAACCAAGTACAGGATGACATATGGTTAACTTGTTAGAGATGCTACTCATGCCCTCCATGAAAAAGAGGTATGGCACATCATTAAAATCAACCATACACCCTAGAGGCAGGAATAATGAGGTGACAAGCAATTCTTTATTGGGATATGTTTTAGGGGTTTTACTTCATTATGTCAATGTACCATATTATCAAAACTCATTTTGTTGACACCATAACATCGAAAGCTGACTTAGTCGAACTCCTGGAACAGCTTCCAGGAATGTAACCACTGGGAATTCACTTCTGAATTTTATTGTTTTCCTATGATTGTTCCATTAAGTTCAAACTGAAATTCCTTCCAAAGATATTCACCTAATTCATTGTTTTTCCATCAACTCTAGTCCTGTCTCCTCAATAATTGAATAGTTGCTTTGTTGGAGAATTTCTCCTTTTCGTTAAATTTTATATAATTCCAGACAAACTGATGATTTTTTTTTACATCTGCTAGTTAAGCAAATATTTACAATTACAGCAGTGACTAGTATCGAACACAGACAAAGTTGACGTGCTGCACAATATTTACATACATTATATATTAATGGTAAAATGCATACATGCACATATTTCTGCATTCCTGAAATGACTCCATTAATTAAACTAGCAATCAGCACTAAATAAGAATGTAAACACAATAAAAGTAATTCTGATTTTATGGATAGATGTCATGTATTATAGGCATACAACAACATTTATACAAGGCAATGTTATTTTGAAATCTCATGGTTTCCCTTGATAATTCATAAACTGCACTTATGAGATTTTCTGTTACCATGGAAACTTCCACATTATGTAATTTCTACATCAGCTCAGAATCTAATGAGCTTCATGGAAAAGGTTGTCTGTTGCCAGAGAAACCTATTTTTCAGTCTCTCTTAGTATAACTATTCATGCAGAACTATTTGTGTTATGCAAAAACTATGATACTATATCACTGTGACAGCAGATATGAACTTCTCAGCATTATTAAATTGTTATAAAATATGAAGAAAATGTCATTGTTTTGCCACATTTTCAACTTTTTTTCACCACTGTCATACTGTTTCTTACATATTATCAGGTTTTGTCATCAGTGAATTCAAATTCTTCATCTTCTAAGGAGACAACAGATTATAGCACTATCTAACCTTTATAATAAATAATGGTAAGGGGCAATGTTTGGGATGAGAGGGGAGGTATGGGCCTCATTTAAAGAGTTGAAACGAGAGATCCTGAAAACGAAATGACCTACCAGTTTAATCCCTCTTCCAGAAAACAATCCTGATATCACTTCTGAAGGAAATAGTTCTGACATATCTAAAAGTCAGTGCAGTATGCAATACAAGGAAATATTTACTTTTAGTCATTTATCCTTTCTTTACCAGATTAGTCCCACTAAGCTACTGGCCTTGTTTCACGGGAGATCCTCAGTAGAATTTATATTAGGAAAATTTGGCCAGGGTATCTAGGAAGTTCTACTCTTTGGATAGCTGCCATGAAATCTTTTATATCCACCTGAGCTACCACCAACTCAAGCAGACAGGACTGTGGTTTAAGAATTATGATGGGCACAAAACTAATACAGTTCTTTAACTGGGTAATCAGGGTATAGATCAAAAAATTGCTACAAACATGGCCTGTTTAACTGACTTAACTTAGCATGCACTGTGGAAAATAAAATGTTTATTTCTACTTGGAGATAACATAAAAAGACACAAAACTTGCCTTTTTGAGGTGCATGCCCCGCACCTCACATCTCCATAGATCAAGTGTTAAAGGCCCTATCCAAGACAAAGAACACAGCATCCAAGGGACCTGATAGTATCCCAGGCTCTATTCTGCAACATCTCCAGCAAGAACTAGCTTTGCCATTGAGCAACCTATTCAACCACAGCCTAAGTACAGGCTTCATTCCAGCAGAGTGGAGAACTTCCATTGTTATCCCTTTGCACAAAGGTGGTGCCACTACTGACCCTGAAAACTATTGCCCCGTTAGCTTGAGAAGTCTGATCTGTAAGGCCTTGGAGTATATTATTATGGACCTCATAAACAAGGACATAGGCAATCTCCAAGCATTTGACTCCACCCAGTTCTGATTCGTCAAGGGCAGATCTTGCCTGTTGAACCTAGTTGACTTTTTTGAGACTGTCACAAAGGCACTGGATGAAGGAAAGTCAGTACACATAGCTTACCTTGACTTGGCCAAGGCCTTTGACACAATCCCCCACTCAGGCATCATCGAAAAGCTAACATAACTTGGTTTAAATCCCTATCTCATCATGTGGGTGGCCAACTGGCTCACTGATAGGACCCATAAGGTCAAAATAGGTGCCACTACATCCGATAGCAGACCTGTCACTAGTGGTGTCCCCCTGGGATCTATCCTGGGACCCTTATTGTTTTGCATCGACTTCTCAGAGGTCCAGGCAAAGACAAAAGCCTGTGGCTGACCAAATATGTGGACAACTGTAAGTTAGGGGCTGTCAGTGACTTCCCAAATGATGTTAACATACTTCAAGAGGGTCTCACAGCAACAAATGATGGTGCCAAAGTCATGGCCTTAAGTTAAATGCAATAAAATGCATTATTACACCATTTGGCAAAAACATGGCCCCTACTGATTACCACATTAGCGGCAACCCCCTAAGCACACAACCTGTGGTGAGAGACCTGGGTACTCAGGTTGACAACAGTCTTACATTCAGCCATCATGTAGTGGCAGTGGTCAGAAAAGCCTTTTATTTGGTTCATCTGATAAGTAAAGGGATTGCATCCAGAAAAAAGGAGGTTATTACCTCTCTGTGCTCCTCCCTCAGGCCAATAATTGAGTACAATGCCCCATTTGGTATGTACCTCTCCAAACACCTGCACCAACTGGAAAGGCCACAGAAATACCTCACAAAAAGAATCTATTGCCTCCAGCACCTCTCCTATGTGGATAGGTTCAAATCGCTATCACTCTACTCGGTATTGTACAGATTGCTCAGAGGTGATCTGTGTCTTGCCTACAAGGCAATCTTGGACCCTGCCCTACTAGAGATACTCCATATCCATAAGTCTAACTTTTTGTGTATTACCCGTTTGAAGGCCTGAATCTAATATGTGAGAACAAAACCTGCCGGAGAGACAAATTTGTTCCCAGAGGCTGCCCCATCTCTGGAATAGACTTTCCATGCATGTCAAATAGAGTACCTTGCTGACCCTCTTCAAGAGCAACCTTGATGAGTGGATGGGAAACCGCAAATTTGTCCCAGGGCTTCCAACTGTGTACCTCACTGACAGGGGTGACAGGTGCTGATTGAGGTTTCTTTTTGGGGATAAACTCTTGGCTAGACTTGTAAGGGTTGCAGGGCCATTCTCCTTTTAACCTCCTATGATCCTATGAACTTCCAATAAATAATATGATCTAAAGCAGGTTTAATATTATATCATGTTTTACTTACCAGAGTTTTCTCAGTGACAATCAGAAAAATGATACAACTGTTACTTTTCTGTTCCCACTACTGTGCAGATCAAGATGTGTGAACATTTTGGCTTTTGCAAGAAACACAGCAGATATAGCATTAGTGAACAAATTAGAAAGATTATGAATGTATTCCAGTTAGTGGCATGGATTACTCTTTCAAAAGTCTAAGACACCATCCTGCAGGTCCTAACACTTTCAAACATAAAAACACAATTAAAAAACAGGAAATTCTGAACCTTACTAAAGCCTGCTTCCTTTCACCCTGCCATTCCTACTGCTTGTATATACTGGTATAAGTGTACATCAGTGTAGGGGAACACACTGAAAAATGGCAACTTGAAATTTGTATGTTTTGCACCATACTTGCACTTAAAGTTTCACTATTCTGAGGACCAGAGCTCCAATCCTAAGAATCTCAACAAGCACTCAGATAAAGCATAGGCTAGACAACAGACTATAAAGGCTAACGGTATATAAAATTAACTAAGATGCATGTTACCCTACTGGTGGACACAGACTGAATGCTCAAGCTTTAGTTGCCCAAAGTTCAGCTCGCCAACAATTGGAGTACGTACACTGGAAATCACTATTAGCAAGTTGTGCCAACAGTGATTCCCTTATGGGGGGAATTTCCTCCTTTTTTGAGTTAGTGTGATCATAGAGTTGGCATATATAAGTTTGTGGGTGTGGAGAACTTGCCCCCATAGCTGATGGGGGAGCAGCTGGGCTGGCCCCCTGCAACAAACATTTAAAGAAGTGTTTTTCAATAGAATTTTTTCAGTGAATGCAGTTCAGGGATTCTGATCCTTAGTACATTCACTTTTGTCTATTCATAGTGGAAACCTTTGGGCGATGGTGATTCACAGATTTTATGTTGAAAATCTGAGCTCAAAATGTTAAGTTTTATCAAAGTTATGAATATTTGCTAAAACAAATGTTGAAAGGATACAATTTTTCACATGGTACTGTAATTCTAGGGGAGACATCTAAACATAGAAAGTACTTCCCTGGGGATGAATAAGCACACAGATTTTAGGGGTCATACTCACCACCCTGCTAAATCATACAGTACAATACAAAAGAGCAGTGCAACAGGTGAACAAAATACCTGTAAAGAGTAATTTTTACAATTGCAGAAAACTAAATATGTTTATAGTTCATTTGGTAAAAGTTTTTACTTCTGGATTTTCTTCTTTATTTTTTCAGACATTTTCTGTGTTCTTTTTCACAAAGATATAAAAAAGTTAACTGCAGCATCTTCTTTCACTGTAGGCCAGTGTGAGTGGTAGCAGAAACATATGGCCACTGAGATTCTAAAGTGTATGGCAGAAAATATCTGTGACTGAATGTGAGATCTAGGTGGTTTGAACTAATTTTCGTCCATGCATGGTACTAATTTGCAGCACAGGCAATTAGCAATCTGTTTACTTTTCCTTGTCCATATAATATACTTTTTACATAAAGGCAGATCTACATACAGAAACACAGACGCGCGCACACACACACACACACACACACACACACACACACACACACACACACACACACACAAACACCTATTCACAGAGCTTTAACTTTATAAAAGACATTGCTCTTGCATCAGAAATACTCAAAAGAAAAGCACTAGATCATAAAGGATTAGGAAACACCTACCGGAAACAAAACCTACACTCATGTTTTTACAAGAAGCATAAGCTCTCAGTAGCGTCCAGAAGTTGGAATTCCCCCCACACCCCATAACTTAATTTTTTTTGTGGGGAAAGGAGAAACACCCTAAATATTGAGTATATTGCATGCAAGAACTGTGAGACCAGTAAGTACAGTGAAGGAAATATGGAAAGAGGGTCAAGCATGAGTCCTCTTGAAGTTGCATGTTCCTCACATGAAGGAAAGCACTTGAAATGGCGAGTGCCGACCAGCGAAAAAAAAAAAAGACCGAAAACACAGGACAAAAAAGAGTTTCGAAAATCACTGGTCTCCTTAAAACTTCTTTTTGCAGGGGGCATAACCTATACACTCCCCATACTTATATATGCCATCTCTTAGATCACCATACCTCAGAGAAAAGGGAATATTCCAAAAAACGGTGTCTTGGACTTAGTATATGGAAATCCGATCTTTTGTTCACTCAGTCTCTGTATTTTGGGGGATTGCTCCAGCAGGTCCTGAAATTTCAGATTGTTATCATCAAAGGCTTTGATTGGTCATTTTGAATTTGCTCAAGGATGTTTGATTAATATATGGTTTCACCGTGTCTTTTTCCTCACAGTGTAGCATTTGTAAGCTGCAAAGTATTGAAAAAACTTAAGATTGTATGATGTGTAGCAGGACATCCTGAAAGCACATGGTTGAACAGCATTATAGCATATATGGGGAGATAGATAATAATACCTGGCTCCAGTAACTCTTATAACATGGATAAAGCACAGATCCTTTAGATCTAGCAAGGTGGCTACATAATGATGAGTAATAGTATCCTTTTGTGACAAGGCACCTACTTTATTAAGTGAAGAACGTGGATGTGGTACAAAACAGGATACGTAATACAATTAATATAAAAGCACACGCCTGTGTCAATATGAGTAATGAGAAGGTTAAACCAAGTTGTTTACCAGGTACCTCATTACAGCTTGCAATTTTAGTCATCAACCAATGTTGCCTGAAAATAATCATTTTTATTTATAAAAGTGCTTGAAACATTATATGCTATGTAACATAGGCTATTGACTATACATATTGCTAACAGTGTTATGTTATTATTTAGCCTTCCCACTAGCTGCATTACCAAGTGTGCTGTAAGAGTGTGGTTATGTAGAGAACATGAGCATGCATTGATTATCCCTGTACGTTCTACTCTCTTGGTGTATATATGAATATTGTGGCTTCACTATGTACTGATTACAACTGTATTCCTAAGGCTATACCAAAACTGCCATCTAACTGTATTATAATTTGTGTGCAAACACCCCCTGTTTTTCATTCTCTTTAGCTACGCTCATATTGCCTACACTTCCCCCTCCACTGGTTGCCCCCTTTAATGCCTACCACTCCAATCCAAACTATTTCTAGATGTTCTTATTAAAACTTACCCCTTCACTTGTACAGTAACACCAACAGAATCCTAACAGCTGGAAATTTAAATCTTAGAATATCTTCCCATATTCTGCACATTTATTCACATTCTAATTAGGGAAGAAGAACTATTCCTGATGGCGCCCTGATCTTATGAGCTGGTGAGGATATACATATTTTGAGTGAAACAAAAAGAAAAGCACCCCCATTTCTCATACAGCACTCTTCTGCTCCCACAAGACAAAAAGCAGGTTTTAAAATGTTCATCTTCACTACTATGAAAAAAAATCAGAGGACTTCCATTTCAATTTACACAAGAAATGCAAAGCATATAGTTCCATGTGTGATGTTATTCAGTAGTGCTGGGTGCCTTGTACTGTGTGACCTTCCCGTTTCTGCTTGTGGCAGTTTGCAAAAGTGAAATATGATGAGATAAATAGAAGCAGCTTCAGAATTCACAGTCTCTCATTATTGGCTTAAAAGTCCTGGCTAGGCCCAGAGAAAGAGCAGAATCACAGCCAAAGCATGTGGATTTGGCAGAAAATATAGGATTAATGTCGGACAGCATCCAGTCTTCTAGTAATAAGCCATAAGTGGGGAAACCATGACTGTCCATCAGCTTAACTGACATTTAACCAGCCCAATTAAAACAAGAACTAGAAGGCAGAATAAGATAACAAAAGGGAGAAAGAGGAATGGCTGGATGACAGTAAATAAAATGGTTGCATCCCAATCCCACCCCAATGTATATGCACCATTTAAAGAGGGGGGATTACACTGGGGAAACCCGAGGTACAACATGAGAAGCAGCAGTCTTGATTAGGTTTGGGTATCAAATAACACTTATTTAGAGGATTCCAGTGATTTTGATAAATACTGTTGGACAGATGGTGGTCTAAGAAATGGATAAGAGCCTGTGGAAATGTCTGTGAAGAGACAGAGGTGAAGGGAAACAAGATGAAGTCATATCCAGTACCAGATGTCATCCAGCAAAATTGTTGTAAATATTCTAAAGAACTAAATTTTGAGAGAAGACTGGCATGGGATAAAAGGCTATTGTCATCAACCAGAACCTTAATGCTTCACAATCAGTGGAAGGTACTGGAAAAAAAATTGACACACAAGTGTTACATAACCTTGTAATTAGTCACATTGCAACAAGGATTCTGGAGGGCATTGCCCTGTCCGTGGTGAATGTGGTCACAGACTCCCACAGTTGGCTTGCATCAGCTATGATTATCTAAACTGACTCATGTTATGTGATGTTTCTGGGCAGAAGTGAATTACGAGTTTTAAAATGTTGAGAGATAACATCAGCATGGCAAGCTTAAAAGAATAAGATTACATGCCCTGCAAAGAGGTGCTATAACTGGAATAAAATCCAATTATTTCTGGAATGGGCAGGACTTTACTCTTGCCATTAAGACTGCTAAGGCTGATTAGATGCATGCATTTCTTTGTTGTCAAGTTCTAGTAAGGATCATAGGTACTAGGCTATCGGCCCTGAGGCCTACATAAGCCTAGCCAAAAAGATTTCCTGGCTTTTGTCACCCAAGGAAATTATTTTCCTGTGCCCCTGTTGTCAAGCAGTGCCACAGAAGTGATCCTCGGGATAAATTTTGTATTTCCCATCCAGTCGTCAAGATTTTTCTTAAAGAGGGCCAATGAGGAGCTTTGCTTGACATGAATGGGTAGTTTGTTCCAGAGTATGGGAAGTCTCTGGGACAGGAATCTATCCCTCCAGCATGTTCTGTTTATTGTGGTGACAAGGTTTAGATCACTGTAGCATGTGGTTTGGAGAGATTGGGATTTCTTTAAGTGTAACATGTCCAACAGCTCTGGGTTTGACATAGCTTTGTATGTTGGGCAGTGATCGCCTCTGAGTCGGCGATATGCGACAGAGTAGAGCTGGAGTTTTTTGAGATGGTCTGTGTATGGCATTTGTTTGAGGCCATTAATCCTCTTAGTGAGGTATTTCTTTGGTCTTTCCAATTGTTGTAGGTGTCTTGTGAGCTACATGCCAAATGGGGCATTGTACTCTATAATGGGTCTGATGAGGGATGAGTAGAGAGGAACAATGACCTCCTTTTTCCTAGAGGAGAACCCTTCATATATTATCAGTTTATTCAATCAAATCTGTTGATACTTAAAATGCTAGAACATTGTTGTAGTGTAAGTGATTTTACTAAAATGTTCCAATTTCTTTTTAGGCAAATATATATTTTATTATTTCTGATGAAAGAAAAGGGGGTAATTTTTCATGATGCTTCCATAGCAACAGAGAGGAAGCAGGTAAAGGTAATGAGAAAACATCTGTTAGGAAGATGTTTTTATATTGCATGTGTAACACTATACAAAAGGCGGAAGAGCAAAGATACTCCTTCCAGAAGAAAGGGGGCATAAGGCTACAGGGTGAGAAGGGGAAGTATAAGCACCAAGAATGTGTTGGCTTTTGGGAGAGGGGGCAAAATAAGTTCTGCCAAAGTCTTCTTGGAGCAAATGGATATATGTTTAGAAGAATGGGTCTGTGTTCTGGGCTTTAGTTCAAATGGTGGTAGTTCAGCTTGGGATGGGGGGAGCTGGAGTATAAGAGAAGAAAGGATCGAGCATGGGGAATGGGGAATGAGGAAGGAGAGGGTATAAAATAAAAGGGGATGGATAAAATATTGTGAGCACCGCAAGTAGATGAGGTTTGCCGGTATTGTAGAAGGCAGTATGGGAAAATGGGAAATTGTTGTGGTGCAGGAAACCAAGGCTGAATGTTAAAGCAAAACTAAATTGCAGATTGCAAACTTTCCATTTGAGTTGGTAGACCATAAACTAGGAAAAAGCAAAAGAGGTATTTATAGTTCTATTGAAGAAAGGAATCTAGAAATTAAACAGGAAACCAGAAGAGTGGGGTGATGTTGTGGCTTATTTCAGTTGGTAGGATAAGGGAGAGTTACAGTTAAAGTAAACCATTCACATGATTAAACAGAAATGACAGAAATTCAGTAAGACCACTGCTGAGTCCTAAGCGCAAGCAGAAGGAAGGGGGTCCTCAGATGGGACTTACAGGGGAGGATTTCAATGTAACTTTAGATCTCTGTAGGGATGTGTTTAGGGAGAATGAATAACACACTAAGAAGTAAAAGAATTTAGAGATGATGATGGCTACAGGGGCTAGTTAAGATGTATGCAATTCAAGAGCCTCTAATCAAACTCAGGTTTCCTGAATATAATTTCACTGTTATCCCTCTGTGCCACAAGCACGGCCATTGTATACTCACATTTGTGACTCAAAGATCAAAAGGCTGTGGGTTCTTATTCTATGCCAGTTATTGATGAAGTATTTGTTGCATGGTTGGGAGGGGGGTTGATGGTGCAAGCTATACATGAACATGAATATATACAAATTCATATTTGCCAATTTCTTTTTTCAGCTCAATCGATACTTTTCAATGTCAGAAGCATTAAAATCATAGCAATGGCCTCTAAAAACAGATTTCAGAGGGTCAGAAAGAGGATCAATTTATTTTTCACAATAAAAGGTCTTAATATATTATACAAATACAATACATAGTTAGTGATATGGAATCATTGTAGAAACCTAGTTTATTAAATATGATATGTTTCATAAACAGATTAGAGTGAAGAATTGCTGCTAAAAGAATGTAAATAAATAAAATGAAAATAAATATAATTTTGCAGCTCTGCTCATTTTTGTCATGGTCCTAATAAACCACAAACACCCAAAGACATTTGACAACCTTTATAGTAATTGAATTGAATAACAAACATCAAACTTTATTAACGCATACAGAATCCAACATTGCAATGAATAAAATAATAAACATAAGGGCAGCGTACCCGCTCACCCTGAATAAGCAGCGCCCCACTTATCCTAGTAATCATAAAGGCAGCAGTCACGCTCACTTTAATATCATCATCAATTCCATATTTCCATTCCAAGTCATAGTAATCCTGAAGGCAGCATCCCCATTCACCTTAGTATCATCATCAATTCCATATTTCCAAATCACCATCTCAATTACAACCCTACTGAGGGGAACAGAAGAGGGTCAAGCCTGAATTACAACTTACTTGTATCCCCTACTTATTTACATAGAACATATATGTGACCAACGCCGACAACAATTATCCACATAGGTCCCCATAAAGTGTGCTAAGGGCTGTTTAACTCACATTTGCCATATGCAGTAGAAGACAAATTTTTCATACTGTCATGCAATTTAACTCACCAATGCAGTCTGTATCCAGCCTGCATGCAATCAGAAAACTCGTCTCCAAATCCTCTGCAGAATCCTTCATCCAGTCCTATACCCAAAACTTAATGCCCCACTCCCATGCCCTGAAAAAAAAAATGACCCAACTTATATTTCCATAAATCCACCCTTTATAACCACCCCACCTCCCCTTGAACACCGTCAAGCTTATGTCACCCTACCTGGAAGTTAAAAGAAGTCACCTTTCAGCACCCTGCTACAAATCTGACATGTAAAATTAAATACTTACCAAACTAGGCTTAACAAGCAACACTGCTCAAGAGTGCTTACTAATCCACCAACTGATGGTCCTCAATGCCTCCCGTCTGCAAAATAAAAGACAAATGAAATGCTGTACACATTAAGCCCTTAACAATAAACAATGCTAGACACCACCTTGCTTATGAATTTCACATCTTTTATCCTACTGACTTCCCTAAATATATTAGGAAGGCTGCCAGTGTATGTTCAAGCATAATCTCATTTAAGAAACCTGGTTGATGAAAGCTTTCCACAACAAAGTCTTAAAGGGCTGGTCACTCCTCCATTCCAATGTTATAATCGGTTGGGTGATATGTAGAAAAACTCATTATTGAGTCTACCCATACCCCGGTCCTTACCTGAATCTACAGTGTCAGTCACTGTGTGCTGCATTAACCAGTCACCTTTCTTTATGCCTATCCAATCACATCTGCTTATTTTCGCTGTATATCAGTGTGTTATTCTCCTGTGCCCAAAAGGTCGATGCGGCCATGTTAATTTGCAGCCAAACCTTTATCTGCAAAACATGTAATCAGCTAACCCAAATCCAGGCCCTCTGATATAGCCTATAGAACACTTCAGATGAAAATTAAGTATGCCGTGAACCTACTGCCATTCCCAAACAATCACTCCATACCATACTATAGAAATAAGTAATTAGTCAGGTCACGTCATAAATTCCTACCGGGCATGAATACTGTCACTCAACTGTCTGTCATTAACATGGATAAATGATTAATAAAGGCCTGAATTGAACCTGAACCAAACTAAATCTTTACTGACCCTCCCTTTAAAACCATGTATTTAAGGTATTGTAGTAATGACACTGTGAAATAGACAGCCAGAAATACAATCACCCTAACATTCCCACAGCATCCAAACAAATCCTCCACCCTCAGAGATGAAAATATTTACATTGCATGCAAGTTTCATCATCATAGCATTCTATTTGTATTATTTACATTTGTTGCTGGAGAAGGATACTAATCAAAAGTGTTAATTTACCGGTGCAGTCCTTTATATTGTCATCCTACGTAACAATAATGTGTAGCAACCCACACCGCCTGCAAACCAACAAAGAGAATAATCAATGAGCATTCAAAGCATACTAAAAGAAGCTAATCAATATTTAACAATAATGTCATCTGTCAATGATTGGCAAAAGATGAAGCAGTCCTAAAACAAGATAAGTGTTTACTCGCTCTAAAGACCTTAACCTGATAGGTACATTAGCAGAACCTGCTGAAGGAAATAAGGTAGAACCTGGCTAGGCTTGTCATGACCTTAGGGCCATAATCTACTTAAGTAAATGCTTACTTTAAATGGAAGGTATTTTGAACAACGTTTAATATATTTTATTTTGTTAACTTGAGATTATCTATTCTGTCCACCTTTGCATCCGATACTTTGAGATACAATCCATTGTTTTGACACCTACAGAAACCCCAATCCTCCATTAAACCTTTGCCTGTTTTTTTTTTTTTTTTTTTTTAAACGCCATCTTAGCAGCTGAACTGCGCCTGCACCACCACCCTGACAAGGGAAACTGATTGCCGACTCCTAAACTGATGGACAACCAACACCAGTCACGTGCCCACACTACCTAATCACTGAAAAGAGTAACCAAGGCAGTGTGTGTAGGTCTGTGCAGTAACCTAATATCAAAATTAAACAACGTTGAGCAATGTTACCCGGACGTCAGCATCATAATTGTTTAAACCACTGTTCCCTGTGTAAGAGAAAACTATACCTCCCAACCTCGTGGTGCAAGACTTCTGGCAAATACTGATTAGCCCTGACAAAATGGGCCATGACTAATCTACTTTATTTATGGTAGAAATTTGGTGGCAACCATATATTTATAATATATATCTATATGTATATATATATATATATATATATCTATATGTATATATATATATATATATATATATATATATATATATATATATGTACCCTGTCACTCCTAGCTAATCCCAGCAGCACCTGGTGTAAAACTTTTGCCATCCTGAAGACACCGTAGATGCATTGGCCACCAACTGAAAACTTAGAACAATTAGGGACACTTTTTAAATACTGCTTTTACAAACTTAAAAAGCTGATAGACTAACAGGATTTGAATGATGGGTATGGAGTCTGAAACTGAAATGACTGATAGTAAACCCCTTTTTTATTTTATTCAAAAACGGCAATCCTGCAATGCCAGGGCTGCAACACATGCGTGACTAGCCCTGCAGCTAACAGAGAGCTCAGGAAACAACGTTGTCTCCCTTCAGTCATCACATACCACTAGCTCACCAGAGATACAGGTGACCATGCCCCGAACCAGATGCACCGAGTCTACCAGCACCCCACAACACACGTCTGAGGAGGAATGCACACCACCTCAGCAAGAAACACAATCCACCCCCATGGACTGGCCCCAGCACACGGCATACACCCGACCACATGGGCAAGCACTCATTTCCAAACCAAACATTACACATAGAGCATACTAAATGAAAGCGCCCCTTCTTCTCTGCAGGAAGTCAACATTCACCCAAAATGAACCACCACCTTAAGTCTAAATGTAACCAAGGCACACTCTTTCCTACCCGTAAAAAAAAAAAAAAAAAAAAAAAAAAAAAACAACACACTTTGGAATTCTATATTTCCATACATACTCCAACACAGACAAGATCCAAAAAATGACCAGCAAGTCCTCTAACATTCCGTTCTCCTCGCAAACACAGTGAAAAGAGAAACAGAAGAGGCCCCCAACAGTCTGAAGACTGCTCCACTTGGAAAGGAGCTCAAGGAAACCGGCAGGGGAAACAGTCAACAGGCAGAGAACAAGCTGGAACCACATCAAAAAGCGACACTGGCAGAAAGAATCTCAAGTGACCTGCCACTGCAAACCAAAGCAGCCAAATCCTTTTGCACTTGCCCACTTCCCCATTTAGCAGAACAAACCATTTCACCCCTTAAACCAAAAGCATTCCTCTAGTTTATTAAGTGGTGTCACCCCAAGCACCACAGAGCAAATTACAAAGACAGTTTCAAGCAACTGAAGCCAGTGTACACCATCCGATGTCAAACAAAACTAAAGTTCTGCAATATCTGTAAGAAACTCAAGAAAATCTGTCACTATCACAGAGGCACAAAACATACACACATTTCCCTACACACATTCCCTGGTTAAATCAACAAACCAACATACTTCTAGGAAACAGAACAGTCTTCCTTTCCAAAATCATCAAGTCCCTTAATCCAAACAACAAAAAACATTCGCCACACCATCCACATTCCAACGGCATATAACCAACATCCTTAACTGCCCCACTCAAAGTTTTCTCCAGTACGAATACCAACCGACCAAGTATACACGGCCATCCCATTGCACAGCAGCAACAAAGCAAAGATCAGTGCCACCTTCTATTTTGCCGGCGGTAGACATGAAGCCCATCCAAACTGGGAGTGCGATCCTGCTCGGCAGACTAGCTCGGATCCCACCCCTGCCTCCAGCGGCGGCACAGGGAATGTCTAGGGCAGCCTCAGGCGGGCTGGCACTCCACTCAAAGAGACAGCAGGCCACAACACCAGTCACCTGCCACCTTTCAATGAATCATGCTTTCCGCAAAACACAAAGGCTGCAACATACCCTCACATGAAGATCAGTGCTGACCACTGTGATCGACAGGTTGGCAACTAGTCAACTACCTCATTTGGGTATCAACGTCTGCAAGGCAATCACCCCATCCACCATGCCAATCTCCCACCCCACAGGTGAGAAGCTGATCTGTGAAGCTCAACCCATGACCAAGCACAAGCACCAGTGCATACTGCAATACCAATGCCTGCAACATAGGGAAGTATAGCATAAGCTGCCCACCATAGCAAACCAACCTCTGAGCACCGACACCCCGCCGGCGAGAAACAAGGCCACACACCCCCACTGACCCTGCAGCACCAAACCCCACACCCCAAGCACACCCATCCATCTCATGCAGCACCCAGCCCCCACCAACAAATCCCCACACCTCACAACAAACAAACACAGGAAGAAAAAAAAAAAAAAAACAAATAAACCTGTAAAAACTCAACCCATAGCCCCAAAGAAACTGAACTCACCTCACTGTCTTATAATCCTTCCAAGGTCTACCCTAACCACACCTCAGGTCATCAGGGATGTGAACCTGCTTCAACAGGACCACATCAAAATGTGCTTACTCATACCAACGTCCCCTACAAAACCCCTTAAGACAAACCCTTATCCTTACTTCACATCCTCTCTCAGCTCCCACCTTAATTAACTCGTCTCAACCCACTCCTGACCCACACAGATCTAACCCACTTATCATCCTAATACAACCCCCCACTTTACATAACCAAGGTTGTCCCATGACAAATTTGTCTGTTCCAAACTTCATTTACTGTTTTTCAAAAGAATCCTGTATTAAATGTTATATTGCTCGCACTGTAGTACAGTTTCAAAGCTGTACTATTTCCACTGTTGCTGCATACTTAATTACATTGTGTTTGTTAATTTTACAGAACAGTAGTATCTATATTGCTTGGTTTATCTGCACTATAAAACCAGCATGTTTACATTAAGATAGTTTTCTGACTGCACTATTGTAGCAAAGTGTGCTGTAGCAAAGCTGAGTTGGTAGCTGCTGGTTGAAAGCTTATTGTGTATTTCCCTGACTGGTCTATAGGCCTTGCTGTTGTAAAACTTGTTTTTCTGATTCTATATAAGCCTGATGCTGCACAAGGCTGTTCTGTATGCAGCAGCAGTTATAAGCCCAGTGTTTGTGTGGGTCTGTGCTCAGTTCCTCAAGAGCTGCTCTTAGTTAGCTACTTTGCCTGAGAGTTACAGAGAATCTGCTCTATCTAAAGAGATTCACTGCTAAAAGAACAAAAATAAATATAATGTTATACTTCTGTGTATTATTTTTACTGTGTTTCATAAGAATCTTGTATTAACTGTTACATGTCTAACACTTCTGTAGAGTTTCAAAGCTGAATTGTTTCCACTGCTGCTATAATACTTAATTATATTGTGTCTGCTAGTTTTACAGGACAGTAATATCTATATTGTGTAGGTTTCCTGCACTTGAGCTAAACCAGCATTTTAACATTAAGAGGGTTTTCTGAATGCACTCTTGTGGCAGAAGTGTGCTGTAACAAACCAAACTGAGCTGGGGGCTGCTGGTTGAAAGCTTGTCTTTCCCTGATTGGCCTGTAGGACTTGCTGTTGTAAACTTGTTTTTCTGATTCCAGTGCTTTCACTAGGCTGCTCTCTGTGCAACAGCAGTTAGCAGTGCCCTGTACATAGACATAAACACTACCAAGTTAAAATTTCCCTTATAATAATTAACTCAGCAACCTTCCCCAGTTGCTCTAAGAGCATCTGAGTTGCACAAAGAGCAGTATCACCTTGTTAGTTACCTGCAGTTCATACTGAGCATAGCACCCATTCTTCTTCCATGTGCTATCACCCACGTCCAGTCAAATCTCCACACTCTTATCATCCCTGCTCATAGTAAAAAAATCTGAAACCAAGGATAGGCAGTTTCTTGTTATCTCTGTGGCCAGCCTTGTGGACATGGGTGTTCTGAGGAAATGTAGCAATTGTCTCCTGTACATAAAAAACACTTAACCCTGAAACAAACACAGACAGTATGTGAGAGATGTAGTCACACTATAAAAATTGAGAAACAACTCCCACATACCGACAAATCAATTGATAAACAGGTTGCAAGCTCAAGTACATCATTTTCCGCACTAAATAAAGTCTTGACACATAAACCCTTATATGTGGAGGTACTCTCAAATAACTTACCAGTACGTTAGAGGCCTCGTGTATGCTGCCCATAGATGCCACATATAAACAATATCATGTCAGTACAAATGACTACACATAAAAATACACACCACAGGGTCTCCACAAGCAACCCCCTAAGGCAAAACACTGCACATTCAAACATCTTGGTCATAGGAGATTCCATTGTGAGACACATTGGCACTCCCCTTACCAGGTTGAATAAAGAGAGGGTTATATTTAGTTGCCAATCAGGTGGCAGGATTTACCAGATCACACAGGCACTCAAGTCTCTCAACCGCAAGTACCAGTATGACTCAGTCATAGTCCATGAGGGTGTGCATGACCAGAGGCATACCTCCTTGGACTATATGGAGAGACATGATGGACCTCTCTGAATATGTATAATCAGCTGGTATGTGCCTTGCATTGAGCAGCATTCAATCCTCACCAAAAATTATACCACAATACAACCAGAAAATGATTGACTTCAATAATTGGCTTAACTACTGATGCCATTCTAAGGGGATCTAGTATTTATCAGCCTGGGATGACATGATCGACAGACTACACTGCTTTGCAGATATGGTTTTCACCTGTTGATGCTAAGCTTTTGAATACTGGTCAAGGCATTAGCCACCCCTTAGAGTTGTTTTTAGGCAGTGCCAAACTAACAGACCTACCAATATAACAAAGTCTTTTAATACCTAGCTGAAGTTACCACTGCTCATTGCTAGTTATCTTAACAAGAAACTGCACTCCCTGTAAGCTGTTTTCACCCTGGAGGATGCTGACATCTATGCAGTTGCTGAGATGTGATTCAAGACTGCAAAAAGCACCCCAGCAATAAAAGGCTACAATTCCTATTACACATTCAGACCATCCTCTGAAAAGGAAAACATGAAAGGAGGAGATGTTTCAATTTACATAGAAAACAATCACACCTCTAGATCAGTCAGCAGGATGACTTGCTTGAGCTACTCCATGTCCAGCTGATCATAGGCAAAATCCCCCACCATATCGTCACTAGCTACAGGTCCCCAACCATGAGCCATGAGAACCACAAAACGCACTTGAAGTTACTAGAATCACTTACCATGCATTCCAGCAAACTGCTCATGGATGATTTTGACTACACCTCCATAAAATGGCAAACATACACGACACGACCATTCAGGTTCAGAGACTCCTGGACTCTGTCAATGCAAATGCTCTGGAACAGCTGGTCTGAACTTCCACTAGGAATTCAAATATTCTTAATATGGTAGTACTCACAAACATGGTGAATCGTTGACCCCCACCCCCACCCACTGTAATGTCCTCACTGATAAGATTGGATCATAAATCAGCCTCCTTTGAAATAAATGTAATGGTAGAACCCCCATCCATCCCTAAAACCCTAAATAATTTTTCCAAGGCAAATTACATTCTATTAAGTGATAGCATAGGTCATTTTAAAGCATTACTAACCTGGAGAACATGGAGGCCTATGCAGAAGTATACACTAATGCTCTGTACAGTCACTTAAACAACTGCATAGAAACAGCAGTACCTGACTGAACTAATCTCATGTCTAGCCAGAAAAACAAGCCACCCTGGTGGACCTCTGGCATAAATAGACTATACAAAAGGAAGAAATTCCTATCTAAAAGTAAGTGGGACGGTACAAAACAGATAAAAAAATTCCCCCAGTAGTCTCAACAGGCAAATCAGGGAACCAGTCAAATCTACAAAAGCTAAATAAGAGACTAAAACAGCCTTTCAAGCAAAGGATAACCCCAAAGTATTTTTACTTATGTCTGAAATCTTAAGGGAAACACTCAGTAATGTGGTAAGTTGGCTGTAGATGGCACTACCTATGGTCACGCAGAAGAAATAGCAAATCTGCTGCATGATCAATTCAGATCAAATTTCACCCCCTCATCACCTCTGGTCACTCCCTCTGAAATAGCCCCTACCGTTCCTTTGCTTGTCATCACAAAAAACAGGTTGCAATATGTTATCTAAAGCTAGAAACACGGCATGAATGGGCCCTGATGGAATCCCAGGGTGCCTGTTAAATACACTGAAGCATGACTTAGCAGACCAACTTGAAATGTGACCTTAGCAGATACACTCAGATCTCTATTTAACCACCGTCTCCAGAAAGTCTTTTTCCCAATAGAGTGGTGGACAGCAACAGTCTTCCCTCTGCACAAGGGGCTGACCATCAACTGACCCAGAAAACTTCCAACCCATAAGTCTGAATAACTTCATATGCAAGGCTATGGAAAGAATAATCATGGACCTGATTAACGATGATGTAGGAAATCTCTAGACTCTAGATCCAACCCAGTTCGGCTTCATCAAGGGTAGGTCCTGGCTGCTCAGTCTTGTGGACTTCTTTGAGAAGGTCACCAAGGCCATGGATGAAGGTAAGACAATATATATCACCTACCTTGACTTGGCCAAGGCATTTGATACAATACCCCACTTAGATATTATAGATAAACTCAAAATATTTGGCATAAACCTCTACATCACCAGATGGGTAGCCAGAAGGGGGAATCCATATCCAGTAAGAGGCCAGGCACCAGTGGAATACCATAGGGGTCAGTGCTGGGCCCCCTCCTGTTTGTTATATACTTCGCAGATATCAAGCAAATGTAGATGACCTTGGGTTAACAAAGTTTGCTGATGACAGCAAGTTGGAGGCAATCATTTACTCCCCAAATTATGTTGATATCCTACAGAAAGGTCTGATGAAGACTAATGATTTGTGTCAGAGCCATAGCCTCATACTAAATGCAAAGGAGTGCATAATAATACCCTTTGAGAAATCAAATACTCCTGAAAATTACAACATAGATGGCACTCCCCCCAAAAGTGGCCCCAGTGGTGAGAGATTTGGGTACTCAGATATAGTATGGTAATCTGAACTTCTGTTTGGCTTAGCTCATAAGTAGGGGCATGGCATCCAGATCTAAGAATATCATAGTACCTCTGTACTCGGCCCTCATCAGACCAATAATCGAGTACAACATATCCTTTGGTATGCACCTTACCAGGCACCTGCAACAGTTGAATCATCCTCAGAGGTTTCTCACCAAAAAATTACAGGTCATATGTGGACTGATTATTAGTGGTGCTGCGGTAGCATTGTCGCCTCACAGCAAGACATTGTCCCGTTCGATTCTCAGCTAGAGCATCTTCTGTGTGGAGGCATGCGTGCATGGGCGTGACTTCGGTGAAGGTTGTGCATCAGGGCTGGTAACTCGTCATGTAAAAATCCACTACCAAACATTAGCGGACCGGAGTTCCGCTGTGGCGACCCCTAACTGGGAAAAGCCAAAAGACACAACATGTGGAATGATTAAAAGCTCAATCACTGTATTAAGTTTCATACCGATTACTGAGGGATGAGCTCTGCCTGACCTACAAGGCAGTCTCTGACCCAGCCCTGATGGAAATGTTGCACATTCAAAAAAGTAACAGCATGAGGGTTACCTACTTCAAAGATCTTAACTTGATCTCTAACATGAATAGATCCTGCTGGAGAGAGGTATGTGCCACAGAGATTACCACTCTTCTGGAATAGGCTTTCTATTCACGTGAATCAGAGCCCTTACCTGACCATCGTCAACTGCAATCTGGACCAATGGATAGGAAATCAAAAATTCACTCCTGGATTGACACCCATGTCCCTTATGGACAGAAGCAGTCTTTAAAAATTGCCAAAACCCTTGTTAGCTTTCCTCTAGGAGAAAAAAAATTGGGTAACATCTGGTTAAAACTGGCAAGGTTTATAAGGGCTCTTGAGCCATTAGCCTAGTAATCTCCTATGAACCTATGAACATTATAACTCTAGAAAGAGCAAAACTAAGTCCAAGGACCACATTTATAGCAGTTGTGAGGTTATGATTCAACCCAGTGTGGGTTATAAGTACTATATAGGCTAGCTGTTCGGGTTCAAACCTCTTCCAATGCCAAGCTTCATGTCCAACTACCCACTCATAGATAAGTTGTTGGTATGCTTATTGTTAAAGCTACCACACCAGATCATTGACTGTTTCTGCAACACATACTTCTGTTAAAGCAATAATACATAAAAATATGCACATTTTCTCCACCAAGTATGGATAAATAGCAAGATTCATATTCCAGTACTGAAATCCCAGTACAATACTGAGGGAGGGATCCTGTATTCTTGAGATGTTAACTTTAATTTATGTTAAACTAAGTTCCTATCTGCCTGAGCTAGTGGCATCTTAAATGGAGGCAAAACATCCCATAGCATGTATCATTAAAAAAAGTCCAGTGGAATTTCTCCTGTATGTTTAAAATGCTATGTTACTCTCCAAAGGAAATATGCAACAAGCGTAATGAGACTAACATGGGCAATTAAAGTGAATAAATACAAATAAATATGATGAAACAACAACATTACTTTGGTAGGTATTCCAGCTCTTATTGCATGTAATTTATTCTTTGTGCTAAGGCTGTTTCTGAAAAGGGTCCCTGGCACAGCCCACTAAGTGAGTTAACAACTAGTAAGTTAATTAATAAACTGTCTGACTGGAAGCAGAGTATGGAAGTTTTGTGTGTGTGTGTGTGTGTGTGTGTGTGTGTGTGTGTGTGTGTGTGTGTGGTGGGGTGAAGTTAGTCAAACTGCCACAAGAGTTAATGTTAGGACTAACACTGTTTAACATATTTATGGAAGAAATCAGTCGATTATTGGACAGTAAGATCAATCTGGTCTATGATAGCAAATTCCGTGTAATACTCCAAGGTGAATAATTATATCACTGGTGAGGCTGGTAAAACATATAGAGTGAAAGGATAAGAGGTGATAGCAATTTAATAACAAAAAAGTGCACAATTTACATACGTTGGGGGAATCTAGAGAAACATTCATTCCTATTCTGAAATATTTTATTACTTTCACTAGGGTGATATCATGTGACCATACCATAATCAACTGCTGTTAATACCAGTTCATTCAGAAAGAACACGCGACTGTCTAATCACAATCCAAAACACCAAACACAAACTTGGAACAAACGGCTCACTGAAAGCTGAAAATACAGGCACCAATATTATACTTAAAGGAAAATTCAGTTAATAACTTTTGTTAAAATCACTGCTTCTAGATTTAAAATTTAATCCTTTTATTTATACGTAAAATGATGAACACTTTTGTCTTTTTATGTGAAGGACTTCATCAGACAAGCAAATTACACTTATGCTTAAAAAGTATTTTAGATCAATATAAATCACTTAATAAAATCATGTGATTTTCAAGCCTCCTAACAAGCTTCACCCAGTTCATCAAACACTTTTACTTCATAGCAGTTTACAAAACTTAGATGACACACTCTTGTGAGGTTAGCTTAGCAGTCAAGGTATTCATGCCACAAAAAAAAGGTGCAAGGTTCAACTCTTATCTAGATGCATACCTCTCAAGTGTATCTCATTATGAGGAATTCATCTCATTTGGGGTCTTAAAAAGGTCATATTCCTCAAAGTTCCACAAAAAAGGCTCTGGCACACATTCACTGTTAGGAAATTTTTAACTGATATCCATGGTAAACAGAAAAAAAATCATAATAATTCATTAAAAGATCTTTTTCAAAAGTAAAACCAGCATATTTTAACCATCCTATGACCTTCCTAGTTGAAGTTGTTAGTGAGCTGTTAGTATATGTTCCACATTTTGTCTATTTGTTCTACATTATGAAAGCTAGTGTTCCTCCTTTCGGAGATGGAAGGTTGAGGACTATGTCCAGAAGCCACACCATAAAAGTTAGCCTTTATAAAGTACAGTTGTGTACACTTACCATAAATGTAGATGTTCGAGTGTATTCACTGTTGCAGTCATTACATTTGGGTAATCTGCTGGCAGGTTGCCCTCAGTCAGCCTGATTAACAAAGTCTTGGGTCCTGCATCGGTTGCTGTCCCTTCTTCCGTGACGTCAGGTCGTCAGGGGTATAAAACATGCAGCCGACACCATTACATCAGTTTGTCTTGCCCCAGATCAGGTGCCCCCTTAATGGGAAGCAATTAAATCTATAAATATACAAGGTTATACCTCCAACAAAAAAGCAAATACACCAAAATGTTTTTGAAGATAGTAAAGGAAAGCAGAGGCATTTCCAAAAAAAGAAAAAGAAGGGGGCTGGAGGGAGGGTAACCAGGCCTGCAACAGTGAATACACTCGAACATCTACATTTATGTTAAGTGTACACAACTGTACTATGTTCTTCATGTTTCACTGTTGCAGTCATCACATTTGGGTAGATTCCCAAAGCTAAGGATGGGAGGAGGAATTTAAATAGAATTAGGACCAACTAAAAGGTCCTGCAAGACTGCAGTGGCAAAGCCAGCTCTGGATTTAGAGAAAACTGGCAGATGGTAATGCTTGGTGAAAGTATGTACAGAACTCCAGGTAGCAACTTCTAGGATGTCCCTGGTAGAGATTTCTCTGAGAAAGGCTGTAGAGGTAGATGCAGCCCTGGTAGAGTGGGATCTGATCCCCTGTGAGATAGATTTTCCATGGTGTTTGTAGCAAAAATGAATGCAATGGCCTATCCATTTGGAAATGGCTTGCTTTGAAATAGCCTTTTCCTCTGCCCCTGCAGCAAATGCCATCAGCAGTTGATCAGATTTCCTTTGAGGTTTAGTTCTGTCCAAGTAGAATCTAAGTTGTCTGTGCATGTCTAAGGAGTGCAGAATCCGTTCCCCTTTGTTCTGTGGATTAGGAAAGAAGGTTGGTAAATGTATGGTCTAATTAAGGGCCACACTGGATACCACCTTGGGCATGAAGGAGGTATTGGTCCTGAGGGACACCCTGTCTGCATGAAAGATGATGAAAGGCTTCACTGCCATGAGGGCCTGTAATTCAGATACCCTTCTTGCTGACATGATTGCTAAAAGGAAAGCTGTTTTCCAAGAAAGGAGTTTTAAGTCCGCAGTGGCAGCTGGCTTGAAAGGAAGAAGGGTGAGCTTTTCCAATACAAAGTTGAGGTCCCAGGCTGGGGTTGGAACTCTCCTGGGTGGTAGTAGATTTTTGGCCCCTCTGAGGAACTGCTTAAGCAGTGGATGAGAGAAGAGGGGTGGTTCTGTGTTATAATGAGCTGAGATGGCTGAGGCATGAATTTTGATGGAGGAGAAAGACAGGCTTTTATGAAGCATCTCTGTTAAGTATTGTAAAAACTGATGAAAATTGGGCACTGTTGTGCTCATCCCTTGAGATTGATTCCAGGCACAGAATCTTTTCCATTTTTCGCTGTAAGACTTTCTGGTACTAGACCTCCTTGCCTCCAAAATGATATCCATCACTGGTTTACTGAGGGATGGTAAAGGAGAAATTATGTAATTAGCCAGGCTGCTAGATTCAGTGTTTGAAGTTGAGGATGCAGAATTTGGTTCTCCTGCTGAGACAATAGATTAGGAGTCTGAGGCAGGTGCCATGGGGCCCACAGTGACACACTGTGCAAGAGGGGGTACCACAGTTGGCGTGGCCAGTCTGGTGTAATCAAAATTGTCCTTGGTTTGTCTTGTTTGATATTTAGTAGTACTTTGGAGAGCAGAGACAGAGGAGGAAAGGCATAAACTGATAGGTTTTTCCAGCTGAAGGACAGAGCACCCACTTTCCAAGCTTGTTTGTGGGGAGTCCTTGTGCAGAATTTGTCCAACTGATAGTTTTGGGGGGAGGCAAACAGCTCCCCCATTTGCTTGTCAACATGTTGAAAATCCTTGGTTCCATTTTCCACTCATGTGGGTTCATGAGGTTTCTGCTTAGTTTGCCTGCCAGTGTATTTAGTTTTCCTGGCAGGAATTGAGCTTGTAAATGTACTTGATAGCTCAGGGCTGTGTTCCACAATGCCATGGCTAGTCTGCAGAGGGGGTAAGAATGTGTACCCCCCTGTTTGTTTATGTACCACATAACAGTGGTGTTGTCCGTCTTTATCATTAATTGTCCTGAAAGAATGTGGTCCTTGAAGGCTGTCAGAGCATTCTGTACAGCTAACATTTCTTTTTGTTTGATATGCAGGTGCATTTGACTTGGGTTCCATTTGCCCTGAATGCACTTCCCTGCCAGGTGGGCCCCCCATGCATAGTCTGATGCATCTGTTGTTAAGGTTTGAGCGGTAGGGGGTAGTGCGAATGGTAGTCCCCTGTTTTGGTGGCAGGCCTCTGCCCACCAAAGGAACTCTAGGTGTAGGCAAGTATGATAGAAATCATTGCTTCTAGATCCTGTGAATGTTGACACCATAGACGTTTGAGATACCATTGCAGTTTCCTCATATGCAGCCTTGCATATGGAATTAGAAGAATGCAGGAGGCCATGAAGCCCAAGGCTTGCAGTATTTGCCTTGCAGATAACTGGGTTTTTGTGGCCACTTGTTTGAAGTATGTTGTTAAATGAATCTGTTTCTTTGGTGTGAGGAAAGCCAACTGGGAACTTGTATTCAAGCTTGCTCCCAGGAATATAATTTGTTGACAGAGTACCAGTTGTGATTTCATTTCATTTATGGTGCACACCAGACAAGTCAGTACCCTTTGAACAAAGGCCAGATGATTCAAAAGTATGTCCTGGCTTTCTGCCTGAATTAGACAATCGTCCAGATATGGGTATATTTGAATATTTCTTTGCCTGTAGAATGCAATGGCTGGAACTAGGCACTTTGTGAATACCCTGGGCGCAGTAGATAAGCCAAAGGGCAGTGCAGAGAACTGATAGTGCATGTAGTCTGCTTTGAAGCGTAGGTATTTTCTGCAAGACTCCCTGATAGGGATGTGCAGGTATGCTTCTTTTAAGTCTAGTGTTGTCAACCATGCATCTTTGCCTAGGGTCTATATTAGAACACCGAACATTCAAAATGTCGAGTGTTCTAATATCGAACCCTAGCAATCAAAAATACAAAACATCGAACATTTGGAACAGCAAATTTTTTCATAGGGAAAACATTTGCTGTTCCAAAACACATACACACAACACAAGCACACCAAACAAACAGCAATCCACACACATACACCTAAACTCATACACCTAACCCTACACTAAACTATACATACACCACTAACTATCCACTTACCTTAACCCAAACCCTAACCCTAAGGTCCGTCACTATTGCAGAGTCACCTCACCTGTGCCCTAACCCTAACTCACATACCCCACCCTAACCCTCACGTCCACACAATCGCACACTTACCTGAACCCGACCCATAACTTTCCACCAGAGTGCTGAAAATATTGAAGCAACAGAAACGGACAATCGAATTCTTTCCCTAGGAAAGAATTTGGTTTTCTGTTCCTTCGATATTTTCAGCGTTCGCTTAAAATGGGTCGATATTAGAACACTCGACATTTCAAATGTTCTGTGTTCTAATATACACCCTTTGCCTAGCATAGGAAGCAGCTGGTGAAGAGCCAGTATCTTGAGTTTTGGAATCACCAGAAAGGTATTTAGAGTAGAAAGTTCCAGGATAGGATGCCAAGTATTGCCTTTTCTGGATAACAGGAAAAGTCTTGAATAGAACCCTTGTCCCTTTTCCTCTTCTGGTACCAATTGAATAGACCCCATGCTTAAGAGAGCGCGCACTTGATTTTGGGCCTCTGCCACTGATTTGGGGGTAGATTTGGCCACCCGCTTGGTGTGGGTAAGGTGTGGAAGTGAAATCTGTATCCTTGGGACACTATATTTAAAACCCATTTGTCCTGGGTAATGAGTTCCAAGTTTTTGGCCTGCAGACCAATCTTTCCATCTAAAGGAGCATTCAGTTGGGAAGTGCTTGGAAGTTTTAGAAGCAAGTCATTGAGACTGTTTTCCATAGGGGGGAGTCTTACTACTCCCTGATTTGGATGTGGAACCCCCCCCCCCCAATCAGGGAGTCTTACTACTCCCTGATTTGGATGCGGAACCCCCCCCCCCCACTGCTTAGTCTTGTGTGTCCCCTGGGACTGAAACCTGGGGTTTCTGCCATGTCTGGGTTTGGCTTGAGAAGACCTTGAAGAGGCTGGAAAGGACCAATTCTTAGAGGGCCAGTGCCTACTAAATCTAGGAGGCTGAACTTGTAAGAAATCTTTAACAGTCTGCATAGATTTAGCTTTATCTTCCATCTTTTTAAGAACTTCCTCAGCCTTGTTGCCAAACAGGTGGCCCTGATTTAAGGGAGCATCCAACAATTTAGCTTTAACCTGATCAGGTAAAGATTGTTCCTTAAGCCAAGCATGCCTTTTGAACACAGAACCAGTAACAGCAGCTCTGCAAGAGGCCACTAAAGAATCAAACCTGCATTACAAAGTATGTTTTCCAACTTGTTCAGCAAAATGCATTAAATCCTGTAATTCTTTATTTTCCAAACAGCAATCAACATCATTTTCTGTTTAAGTAATCTGATAACATGTTGTTGATACTTTAACATATGAAACTGGCAGTTTAAAGCCCTAATGGCCAAGGTTGCAGAAGTGTAAACCTTCTTACCCCATCTATCCAGTGCCCTGGAGTCTCTATCAGAAGGGGTAGGATTTCTAGCAGTAGAGGTCTTAATGCCTTTGGGTCACTATGAAATAGTCTCTGGATCCGCAATAGGATTTTTAAAAAGGAACTTGTGTGAATCAGGAACCCTGTAATATCAGTCAGGTTTTCTGGGAGCAGGAGGCAAGGAATCAGGGGCCAAACTAGATTCCGAAAAAGCATCATCAACAATGTCTAGTACAGGACCAATAGCTAAAGGCTTATGCTGAGGCAGGAGTAAGAAATCCCTAAGCCTCTTTTTTGAATCAGAAAAATCCTGGCTTTCCCAGTGGAAATGTTCCCTTAGAGTATGTAAGGTTTCACCAAAAGAAAAATCCTCTGGAGGGGAAGCAAAGGGAATAGAGTCCTCTGCATCAGAATACTCATAAGTAGATAAGGGCAAAACCAGATCATCAGAAGAATCAGAAAAATCAGAATCCTGGTCAGAAGATTTATAAACAACTTCAGTCGTAGGTCTCTTAGAAGGGGGAGGCTGGCTTCCCCTGATTAGAGTTATAAGATCTTCAGCCATTCTTATTTGATTTTTAGACATAGAGGCCTGAGCATGCGGCCAGGGCATCGTTTTTTTAGGCATGGTTTGAGATTTAGGCCTAGAAGAAAAAGGAGGCGTTTGTTTAATATGCAAGTCCGTAGGCCTGAAGCCTCAGCAGAGTGGCTCCAGATCCATCCAAGGTAGAGACATCCGCAGGTTCCATAGCTGAATCATCTTGCAGCATACCGGACTCCGAACAGGTCTCAGTAGAGGCCTGTGAATCAGAAGTAGCGGGTATCAGGGGTTGCGAAAGTGCCTCACTGAGTACCAGCAAACTGGCGACGGGCTTAGGAGAAGCATCGTCGGCAGTTTTGGACCTCGGCGGCCTGTCTCTGTCTTTATCCTTGCATTTTTTTTGGAATCCCAGTAGTCAGATGGCTAATTGATGACATTTCTGGATAATTAAACCGAGAACCAAAATATTTTGAAGCGAAAATATACCAACGACAAATAGTGTGCTGATTAAGTAAAGCACAAAACCGACAGCACGGTACATCGTGATCAGGGCCTAGGCAAGGAATACAGTACAAATGAAAATCTTTATGAGGTGTTTGCTTTCCACAAGTAATGCAATTATTAACTTTTACTGACATCAGTAAGGAGCAAGCAAAAGTTTCCCCAACAGGGTACTTAGCTTTAGTTGAAGACTTCGGTTCTGAAACTCGAAAACAAAAATTTCAGGAGTCGGCCGACCAGCACTTGCAAACTGCTTCTGCTTCGGACACCGCACAGCAAGAAAGCCTGATGTAATGGTGTCAGCTGCATGTTTTATACCTCTGACGACCTGACGTCATGGAAGAAGGGATAGCAACTGATGCAGGACCCAAGACTTTGTTAATCAGGCCAACTGAGGGCTACTGCAAGCAGATAACCCAAAAGTGATGACTGCAACAGTGAAACATGAAGAACATATATATAAGTTCAAACTTAAAATTGAATGCTGTAACTCAATAAAACCAACTTAACTACATTTGCTATCTCCGTTGAGCCCTTAGTTTTAATAAACAAGCTATTTGATACATTTTCATTTAAACCTGGCTGAAGATCAGCATTTTGGTGTGGCATCTGGAGCCTAGTGACTTATTCCAGATGAGAGTTGAAACTTGCACCATTTGCTTGTGGGGTGGATACCTTGATTGCTAGGCTAACCTCACAAGAGTGTGTCATTTAAGTTTTGTAAACTGCTATGAAGTAAAAGGGTTTGAACTGGGTGGAGCTTGTTGGGAGGCTTGAAAATCACATGGTTTTATTAAGTGATTTTTATTGGTTTAAAATACCTTTTATGCATCCGTATAATTCAATTGTTTGTCTGATGAAGTCTTTTACATAAAAAGATGAAAGCACTCATCATTTTATGTGTAAATAAAAGGACTGAATTTTAAATCTACAAGCAGTGATTTTCAACAAAAGTTTTTAATGAAATTTTCCTTTAAGTACAATTATGGTGCCTGTATTTCCAGCTTTCAGCAAGCTGTTTGTTCCATGTTTCATTCAGAAAGATGAGTAATGCCTTTGCAGCCTGTTAGCTTCTATTACATTGTGAGGGAACACATTATGACTTATTCCTTTTCAGTTTTGCCTCATCTGGGGCAGTCATCTCAGTGGAATACTCTCCAATATGTTCCATACTCTTGCAAAAAAGGCTTTTTCTCTCCTGTTGTCCAGGTTCACACATGGTTATTTTCTCCAGTTTCTACAGGAAAACCTTTTCTCCAGTTGCCCTATTTTCTCCAGCCTCCACAAGGAATACTAGTGAGCATGAACATGGAACCTTATAAAAGTCTGTTGCAAAAGATAAACAGGTTAGTGGTCCCTTATTCATTTCCCCCTGCCAGTCCTGTATCAGCCACTTAGAAATTAAACTATGGTTACTGACATCACAGATTGATTCTATCCCCACAATGTAACCATGCTGTAAAAAATACATACGTACATTCCTGGGGATAAAACCAGGGGATGAATGAGCATGAGGAGTTAGGGGGTAAATCATCTGCGAAATCATACAATATAATACAAAATAGCCACGCAATAAGTGAATACAATATTTGGAGAGAGTAAACATTAGACACATTGAAGCTATCACCCCTGTACAAGGCTTTATTAAGAATGATATTCCCATGTCTGGCAGACTTGCAAACAAAGACACTAGGCTTTTCAAAACTGTAAAACAGAAATCATATGAAACACATGCTATCAATGGAAAAACATACAATTTATTGTAAAGTGTTAAAAACTCTCCTCTCTCCATGTGTGAAAACATTCTCAAAAAATGTATGCAACAGAGACTTCCTAAAATACACAGGGAAAATAGAAGCACTGGGGGTATGAAAAAATACAGACAGCATGATTTGTAGACTAGAAAACTGAAGAGAAAAGACACAAATTGGCACAGTTACATTGCAGTCTTAATAGGAAGTAATACGGCTGTAGCTGAACAATAAATTATGGGAAACATGCATGGCAGAAAGAAAACAATAATTTAGGGGTAACGTAAAGAAATCTTGTTTTACAGACATGGTGTGGGATCCCGAGACAGACTGTAACAATCATACCATGTGGGTAAACAGACGATTTCAAATATGTCTGGGACAAGTGGAATCAGAGATGGTGAAGATTATGGCACAGTATAGTTTAGCTATAACATTACTGACTATAACATCTTCTGTCAGCATCATTATATGCCTGTTCACCAACTATGAAAGCAGAAAATCTAAGCTGTTATCTGACAAAGTGATAATGGCTAGCACAGAATTTTCCAGAAATAAAGATCAATATACTTTTAGAAATGGAGTCCATGATTCATTGCATTGTGGGTACTAAGCACAGTGGAAGAAAGACAGATGTTGAATAACAAGCTTTTATTTATGAAAAAAGCGAAGACATTAATAATTTAGGGCAGAGCTTGAGTCAGCCAGCTGTAAGACAGGATTTGCAGATGATTCACCAGAACAGATTCAATTTTGTATGTGTTACAACAAATTAATCTGATTTTAAAGCAAATGTAGTACTTAAAAGAGGTGCTAAAGGATTCAGATGATTTGTGGAAGCTAACCTGAATGCAGTAGAAGCACTAGCCACAAACACAAAAGGGAAAAGAGGAGACCATCAGGATACATTAATGCCCTATCCAAACCCACAAGGGCCATTTACTTGTGTTCATTAAGGTAAATACAAAACAAATTATTATTTATTAAGGGTGCTTCCATAATAGGAACAGCATGAACTATAAGTTACATGGATAAAATTAACAGAATGTTAACTTGTCTACCTGAAAAGAGAATAATGCATTCTAAAGGCACGCTACCAGCTTTGACTGATCAATAAAACAAACTGAATAAAGTGGCAATATACTTGGTGGATTAATGACCTGTGAAAATCACATAAAAGGGACATTGCACAAGAACAGGCAGAGTTATCAAAAGAATTGAAACTACCTAAACTTGAGCTGTTTATTTTCAGTTTATTAGTTCAATACAGCTGTCACACTAAAAAAGAATTAAACAATTTAACACATTTATGGTAGATACTCCAGCATAAATAAAATAAATTCTGTACTCTATTACACAGACAAGAGAAACAATTTTCACATAGAAGAGCAGTTATAAAACATGGATTGGGTCTAAAATAACAAGGCAGGGCAATGCAGCATTGGAAATGATGGTCTGAAAAGCACTTTCAATTTAAAAAATACTAAACAAGGATACAGAGAAGAAAACAACATTTCTATATACAACTTCAAGGAGACTAAGACATAAAAATATAGTGTGTGACTATATACACACACACATTATATATATATATATATATATATACACATACACATATATATATATATCTGTGTGTGTGTGTGTGTGTGTGAGTAGTCTAATTCTAAGTTTCAAAACTTCGAATTTCTTATGGTCAAGACCATAAGATTGACATTTTGAAACTTCGAAATGTAAATACAAAAATAAAGTAAAAAACAAAAAAAAAAAATCTTCCCTGCTTTTGCAATGAAGAGTGGGCAAATATGGTCAAATCAAGATGTGCCATTCTGATAGACTCCTACCCAAGAAGACTGAATGCTGTAATTAAATCAAAAGTTTTTTCAACAAAGTATCAGTTTAAGAGTGTGCACACACAACAAAGTATTAGTTTAAAGGTGTGCAAACTTATACAACCAGCGTATTGTATGTTTTTTATTTTTTATATTTTCCCCTAACAGATTTGTTTGTTTTTCAATTGAATTGTACAGGTTATAGGTCACATTAAAGGTGGGAAAAGTTTTGAAATGATTTATTGTGGTCTCATGTTTTTATATCACAAAAACCTGGCATTATAACAGGAGTGTGTAAACTTTTTATATCCACTGTATATATATATATATATATATATATATATACACACACACACACACACATATATATATGTGTATATATATATATATATATATATATATATATATATATATATATATCCTGTTCGATTCTGCATGGAGACATGCATGAATGGGCGTACCTTCATTGAAGGTTGTGCATCAGAGTTGGCAACTCGGACCGGAGTTCCACTGTGGCGACCCCTAACCGGGAAAAGCCAAAAGACACAACAACAACATATATATATATATATATATATATATATATATATATACTTGGTTGATTAGCATTTATGTCAATGCGTATGTCGACAGAAATTGATCAACATTATGCACTTTAACACTCTAGTTGCACACGCTGAGCATTAATCTCCATGCATTCAAAAACTTAAGGAAAAAACATAAAGAAACATTAATTTCTTTGCTGAGTCAAGCCCAGCTGCACCTTTGCTAATTCTAAATTCTAAATCTGAGATCACACAATCCCCTGGGAAAGCAAATATTCCCCTATCTGGGGACTGATGATTTTGCACACCTGTCAACCATATGTTTAGTTGACCAAATTTTGTCATTTAAAGAAATGTCAACTATAGCACTGCTCAACCAATGTAGCAGTACCCATACATATTTTATACATTTAGATTATATATATATATATATATATATATATATATATATATATATATATATATTTTTTATTTATTTTATTTATTTATTTTATTTAACATTTGTTGACCGGGAAAGTCCGACTAGGTTCCACAGAGCCTGTTTTCAGCGGAGGCCCGGGGAGAAATGCTCCAGATGCATGTCTTTGGAATGTGGGAGGAAACCGGAGTACCCGGAGGAAACCCACGCGAACACAGGGAGAACATGCAAACTCCACACAGAAGGCACCCCAGCCGAGAATCGAACCGGAGAACCTCTTGCTGTGAGGCGACAACGTTAACCGCTGCACCACTGTGCCGCCCAATATATATATACAGACACATACATGCAAACATGCAGATAAACACATATGCATACACATGCACACACATATGCACATACACATACGCAAAGTAGACTGCAGGTATGACAGACTGATTTAAAAGAGTGACATAATTATAGAAACATGAACAATAAATAAAACTAACACCATGGGAACATGGCTGTTCTATTTTAGTGTAACAAAACATGCTCACATTGCCATAAACTTTAAAACATCAGAATGCACAAAATTCTAATAACTTTAACTGATTGATGTTCGACAGAAACAATTCCAGTAAAGATGGCCCTATAATATCTGGTTTTGCACTTATAGGTGCATATTGTAAGTCATCTGATGCCTCTTAAAATGGTGTAATTTGTTTCATATAGGTAGAGGAAATAACTATTCTATCTGAAGACCTTCTGATCCTTGAAGATATATTCATGTCACATATGGACTGAAAAATGACAACAAAATGACTATAATACAACTTAATGTCAATTGCAGTTTATAGAACACTTTAATTTAATCAAAAAGTTAAATGGCCAACAAGATAAAACAATCTATTCAACATAATATCCTCTAATATGCAGAAATTACTGTGCAGTGGAAAATACCTTTATCAAAAATTACTCTAAAGTATAACATAAGTTTATTACCTTTGAAGGGAAACCTACAGTATTACAAAATGAAGTCTACTATTTAATCATCATATGTATATTAAATAATAGGTGTCCGCCATATGTTAAAATGGAAAATATATTTCAGGATATCTTAATATGCATATAGAAAATCTCAGTAAAAACATGTATATTGTATAAAAAAACTCACCTGATGCCTGCTCAATATGCATAAACTGTCAGAAATGGAAACATGAAATTTAGGCCACGTCCTTTTTAGTTAACAGGCTATTTAAGTGTATCAAGATCCTGTATAAACAAATAATAAACAAGATATAAAGGGAATATGACATAAAAATTAAAAATGTGCAGAAACTATGTAAAGGGATTGCAGATTCTGAAGTAGAACAAATTAGAAATAATAAATAACACGAATGAAGAAGTAAGGGGGAATGGAGAAGAAGGGAGGAAGAAAAGTTGTATAGTAGAATAATCCAGGAAAAAGGAGGGAAGAAAGGGAGATGAGAAAGATAAACTGAAAATGTACTGGGGAGAAGGAAAACAGACAGAGGGGAAGCACAGAACCCAAACGCAAATTGGTGCACTGTCAAGGTAATGACAGAGGAAAGAGTCACAGAGCTAGTCATAAAAGGAAGACTTGTAACTATGTATATAATTAGTAAAGTTAAAGGGAGTCCGGGGAGTTTGGTGGAGTCCTAGCTTAGCAAGGTCTGAGGAGGGAAAACTGAATAGGGATGGAAAGAAAATATGTAAAGGAGGATTAAGTCAGGTCCCCCAAAGGGAAAGCATTATAAGGTAGTAATAAGACAGGTAAGTGAAACAATGGGAGAAACTTCACAGAAACTGTAACTGTGGAATGTAAACAGATTAGGCTGCAGGCAAATAGAGAAAGGGTGTTAGGGCACATGAGAAGGATGAAAGCAGAGATACTGGCATTAGAAGAAACACATCAAACACAGGAGGATCCCAAAGATTAAGGAGGTGGGAGGATATAATTTGGTTGCTACAGCATGGTGAGCTAGGAGGCAAAGCAAGCCAGCATTGCTAATGAAAAAGACACCGCTGTTCAAAACAGAGGGAAGGTTGGAAGATAGGAAAGGAAGTTATGCATTATGAGAATAATGACAACATGGTGAATTTTAGCAGGAAGGGCTAGGAGTAGAGAAACAGAGATTACGAGATTTTTCAATAATGACTGTGTTATTCTTATATCATCAACTAAATATACAACTGGGCAAACATTAATCTTGAGTACATTGCTAATTCGGTGAATTTAGAAAACACACACACACACACACACACACACACACACACACACACACACACACACACACACACACACACACACACACACAAAAACACAATGCAACTCCTTCTGACCTTGTCTGTACTTCTCCATCAACACTCTCAGAGCAAACATCGTATCTGTAGTGCCCTTTCCCAGCATGAAGCCATACTGCTGATCACTAATCATCACTTTCCATCTTAACCTAGCTTCCACTACTCTTTCCCATAACTTTATGCTGTGACTGATCACTTTAATCCTGTTGTAGTTACTACAGCTCTGCACATCACCCTTATTCTTAAAAATCGGTACCAAAACACTTTTTCTCCATTCCTCAGGCATCCCCTCACTTTCCAAAATGTCATTACATTTCCGAACAAAAGTCCTAAATCTTTTGGACTATGTTGCATACATGGGAGTCATGGAGATGCCTTCCCACTCTTCCTTTCTAACTTGGTTCCTGGTCTCTCTTCCCAATCTTTTTGTAACTTCCTCTGATTTTTTCATATAGTTATCATGTAATATTTTATATGTTGTGCAAATTATCTAATTTTAACACAAGCTTTTGTTCTAAACTAAAAATAAAATCTACAATATATGTTTTTATAATTTGCACACCGTATCTCTTTTTCTTTGTCTGTTTACTATGATCAGTCTCTGACAGGGAAGATAGTTTCTAACCTGCAGTTCATTCAAATTTCTGTTTGGGAACATCCCACTCTATTACCTTTCCCTCTCCAGTTATCTGTTCCCAGTACCATGGTTCCTTTGCAATTTTTCTCCAGTAAAATCTAACCACTTGTTGCCTGTCAGTGCAGGATACTTCTGATCAGGTGGCCAATAAAGAACATGTGATCTTGCAAATAAATATTACATTGCCTTTAACTGGTTGAATATCTTCAAGAGGTTTCAGTCACATTTCATGAGTACAGTGTCAATGTTTCTGAAGGCCCTAAAGTTAGCAAGTAACTTATCAAAATGCTGGATAGATGAAAGACTTGGTAGGCAGTTGTACTATAGAGATGGATGTATTTCTTATTTACACTATGTTCATTTAGTAGTACTTTATAAATATATTTATACTAAGTGTGCTATATTTTAAAATATATGTTTGCACAAAGAAATAGCCATGAGACCGTGGAAACCATAATTTCATTTTCACAGGTGCTTCAGCAGGTATTGATGTAGATAGATGTTGCTGTTAATGACTTGTGGTCATTTTATAGCTAGATGTGGCTTTTGAGGTTTTGTGGTCATTTTATTTTTATCTTTCTATAATTATTAATTTTGTTGTTGTCATTTGTTTTTGTCTTCCTCCTGGAAAACATATAATAAATTGCATCACTAAACATTCAAACATTGATATAAAATTGCAGATAAGTCTTTTTGCTACCAAACTGAATTATACCCATTTTCTGTAAAAGGAGATTCCTAAATTATAATCAGACCATTCCTTTTTATACCACATGTATTATTAAGAATAGAGTTATACTGATTCTGAAACCCAGAAACTCTTCAAAACACTCATGTTACAGATTCAATGATTAGCTGTTATCCTGGTTTCTATTGTATTTCTTCAAGTGCTGTCATAAATAAATACAGCATATTAGTTTGTTGTTGGCATAATTTAGCCAGGGTTTCAGCACCCTCACTGCAGCATTCTTTCTGCAGCACACTTCTTATACAGCAGTATAGATGAACATCTTTTAAAAGTCGTGGGTATCGCTGATCACTGCAGCCTCTTTCCACAGGTTATTCAGCTGTTCGTCAAAGTTCATTCCTATGGGTCACAGATTACTTTTACAACAGGTCTGTAATAGTAAAATTAGGTAAGTGACTTTCAAAAGCCAGGTACACTCCACGGATCTGTTCTCTGTTTGATCCCAAAGCACTAAATCCCTTTGTTTTGCTGCTGATCTTCTTTGATCAAGAATAAATTCTAGATAATTACTTCTGGAAGTTATCACAGATGACTAAGACAATGACCTCATTATGAACTCCTTTCTGTGGTACAGAATTTGAATGTCTTGGCCTTCATTTGCCTACTATGTCAGCTTGAGCAAGTCACTTAACCAGACAGTACTTTGGGATAACAGGGAATTTAGACAAGGTTTCTTAATGGGCTCCAGGACTGCATGCTTATTAACTTGTCTTTGAACCTATTCCAGGCTCAGTCATCAACATTTGTTATGGTCACTATCTGTCTTTCTCTTTCTCTCTCGCTCTCTCTCTCTCTATATATATATATATATATGCATATATACATATATACATATATATATATATATATATATATATATATATATATATAGGCCAAGGTCAGGGCAAATAGTTTTTTTCATTCTGAATCACTCGTGGGAATTAATGCACTGGACCACTAGAAATACCTTTTTTTGTCCTATTCAAAAAGACTGTGGGAGTTCCAGTGAACCTTCAGATTTAACGTTCTGCTTGTGCATGAAAGAACTGATTCACCTGAAATGTTTTCTACCTCAGAATCCAGGTGTAAGGGACACAGCTATAGGTTATGCAATATTGTTTGATTGTGTACTGAGCATATTACTTAAACCCATTTGTAGCCTTTTTGAATAACGATATAATCAGCAGAGCAGAAAGATTTTCATTAGGCTAAGAATGTCATGCAACCTTAGTTTGCACATAAATGTTATACAACACCTATTTTGCTTTGCATTTTTTGTTTACTAGTATATCCATAGCATGTTATTTTACTGCGGATATCTGCTATATTTGCATTTTATACTTAGTGTCTTATTGTTACTTCCTATTTATGAAGCAGAGATACTCCAAGCCTTCTATGAAACAGTGTCACTAATGCTCTAATCAACAACTGTAGAGTAAAACCACTTTAACAGTTTGGGTGTTGCCTGTGCTATAGCCAGTGCTTTATCCCTACTATACTATGGAACTGGCTAAATAGCCACAAGTCTTACAGGGTTGGGGGTTGGTATAATGGTTAGGGTGTTTATCTCACAGACACAAGGAAGAGTGTTTTATTCTCACCTCTGAAAGGGAAATTGGCTAGGTTTCAAAAGCCCACAAGGGCAGCTACCTTAGTACTTACCCATGAATCTATGAAGGTGACACCTTTAGCAGGAGTTCCTTGGTACCATAAAATGAACATTGCACACCTTTCACCTACTAATTAAATGAGTGCAGTGTGAGCATCAGATCATTTCACATTAGTTGCAATCTATTACATCTGATCTGACCTCCAGCAGATTACTAACTCTCACAGTCTTAGCTCTTGTGATTACTAGCTCTCACAGTCTGAGCTCTTGTTCATTTAACAGAAGCAAATTAAGTAGCAGTCAGTCCTCTTCATGTCTAACATTTTATGGAATCTACAAGGATCAACTCTGTTCTGTTTAACACATTTTAAACTAATTTTAGCTTACCATATCAAAGCTATTGTAATAAACATGCTGATGAGCCAAAGTGTGATGGCATTACAATGAATGATAAAACATTAGGCAAACTATGAAATATCAGGAAAACTGCCTTCAGATACTTTATGAATAAGGCTCCATATTTAATGCTGCAGTATCTTCCATACCTACTAACGAAAAAGTACACAGATTAATGGCAAACATCAAACCAGAGTAATTGTACAGATAATAAGAGATTAAGCTACAATGATAATCAGCAAATTTCAGATGTTTGGCACTTTGTCACATTGCACAGAATTGAGGAAGGGACACACATGAAGTGTATAAATTAACTTTTAATATCGGCACAATGGTTACTATTTGGTGTGCATATAAATTAGTTGTAATCCTATCACATCATTCACCTATTTTACAAAGCGTGGTTCATCCTATTCAGAGTTGAAAGGTTGTGACAGAGTCCCTCATGGAATTGTGGGAGTAATACAGGAAAAGTAATCTTGATAATCATCTCATAATTCAGATATATAACTTCCCTTACAACTTGAACATAAAAAAGATTACGAGATTTTTCAATAATGACTGTGTTATTCTTATATCATCAACTAAATATATGACTGGGCAAACATTAATCCTGAGTACATTGCTAATTCGGTGAATTTAGAAAACACATATACAGACACACACACACACACACACACACAATATATCTACAGTTAAATAAATACCATACTTATTCATTAGGCAGAAATGGACCTTGATATTCTTATTGGTTGTTATCTGATGGTTGAGTACAAGCCTGAATACATTTACACCACCATCAACAAAATAATGGTCTTGAAATTCACTGCATATTAGAAACAAAATATACTGGTATACCACATATTGGAGCACTTCCTATAATTAAAGGTGCTTTATATTTTTATATGAAAATGAAGGCAGTTAGTGCAGAGGATTAAGGATATGTGGTGTTATGAGTTACTTCCTGTGGTCCATGGCTTGACTGCCAAACTCTTTACTTGCTTAGTGTGTGACTCTTGGCAGGTCAATTAACCAGACAGAGCTCTGTAGCAATTGATAAATTGGGATAGGCTCTGCAATGGTCTCCTGGACAGCAAATCTAGTAATCACTTCTGAGCCTAAATTGAAATAAATAAATAAACATAGTGAAATATACAGCCTGAAATTCTAGGAAATATAATTACAGTCCTTTGAATGGCAGAATCCCTTTTTAATTTCTCAAAGTCGTTTTGGTTTCTAATACCTCAACGGGAATGGACCCCATTCCAAAGTCAAATTATGATTGAAGTTCACAAAATTATTATTGTTTCAATCTTTTATGTTAGCCAGAAGTACTCTTCGGAACACCCACAATGTGCCCTGAACGGACTACTTCTGCAATTCATACAGTATTACATGTATTGGTAACATATCTAAGTAAGACTGTAATTTTTTTTTTTTTATAAGACCTGTTGTTCATACTATTACTGGAATTATCTGGGTATCCTTCTTCCACATTGCCCTCATTTTTGCCTCCAAATCTTGGTATTTTATGACTTCGCATCTCTCTGTACATAAGACACTCTAGTCACTGGGCATAGCAATTTCAATGATCAATGCTACTTTTGTCTTCTTTTCATGGACTAGAATATCTGTTTTTTTTCGCATCTATTTGTTTAACTGTTTTACAAAACCTACATTTGTCTGTTTCTCCACATTTTTAATGGACTTTGTAAACCAAAGTGTACATAGTCCACTGTCTTGGGTCACCAATATTAACCTTTCATCTTTTGGTTTAAATTCACCTCCCTTTAAGGGTTCCTATTAAATGATCGAAGATGCATTCTTTCAAATGCATCTTGATCGAACTTGAAAGCACGAAAAATTAAAATAGCAAACTGGCATATAAGCAAATTCTTTCTCTGGGAAAGAAATCACTTGGCCGCTTCCGTTATTTTGCCATTTTCATGAAAGTAGTGTGATCTCAGAGTTGATATATTTAAGTAGGGGGGTGGGGGGTGAAGCCCCCCCACTTTATGTAATCTTTTAAACATTTCTTTTTCGTGGTACAACGATTTTTTAAGCGTTTGAGATTGTACGCTTTCACTTACATGGGTTCAATAAATCATTGTTCTCTTTTTTAAGTGTTCGATGATTTAACATAGACCCCCTCATTAAGCATTCCTGCATACGATCCTGTTCAACATGAGGTTATTCCAAGACTTTTCCACATTTCTTGCCTCCTCATTTGATGCTTTCTTTACCTTTTATTTTTTCTTTTGTTTTTTGGCCTATTCAGATTCTGCCTGATTTTTATCTGCTTCTGGTTTGATTTCCATTCCCACTTGACACCAATATGCTTCTGCTAAACTTAGCAGGGAATCATCTTAGACTTACTCTCCTCATGTTTTAACACTTTTATTATGTCTGAGACTTTTAAAGTCAGTAGATATGTATACAGTCCTATGATTGCAGATCTATACATGCAATCAATTTCAAGGAGGCCCTTACCTCCTTCAGAATGGGAAATATATAGTCTTGGTATACACTAATTTTTATAAATCATTTAATAAACAAGACTCACTTTTCTTCTTTTCCTGCCAAATGATCGAATACCTTTTGGGGACAGGCAATCACTCCAGAACTATATGTTAGGACAGGAAGTGCATATTGGTTTATGGCTTGCACTTTGTTCTTAGATGACAGAGCTGTTTTCAGTATTAATTTTAGTCTTCTAAAATATTCCTTATTAAACTTTATTATTATTTGTTCATGTTTTATTGTTGATCCTTCATCAGTTCCAAAATATTTATATACTCCCTCTTGTTCAAGTTCTTTTGTATCACATTCCTGTCCCAAGCTGATGTTTTCTTGGTGCTGCAGCTTTCCTGGCTTAAAGGTTGTTTTGCACATTTATTAAGACCAAATGACATTTTTGGATTCATATTAGAACAACGAAAACGCATTTTGTCGAATGTGTTTTCGTCGACACATGTAGGGTGAACAGGCAAAACAGCAAAGTGGCTGTTCAATTAATTCTTTCCCTGGGAAAGAAGTCACTTGACCACTTCGTTGCTTTGCCTGTTCTGGAGTGTAGTGTGGTCCCTTGCCCGGTATAGCTCCTGAGCGTGATTGTGCAACAGTTACTGACCTTAGGGTTAGGGTGTGGGTTAAGGTAAGTGCATATGTATGAAAGTGTTTAATGTTTTTTATTTTGTGTTAGATGTATGGTTGAGTTATGTGTGTGTATGTTTTTAGCAGTTTACTTTTGTTTTTGGGGGGTAGGATTAGGGTTAAGGTAAGTGTGTTTGTGTTTGGAACTGTTTATGTAAATGTGTGAGAGTTACTGACTTTAGGGTTAGGGTGCGAGTTAAGGTAAGTGCATATGTTTTAAAATGTTTACTGTTTTTTTTTTTTTTTGTCAGACGTATGGTTGGGTTACGTGCATATGTGTATTTAGTTGTTTACTGGCTTTTGGGGGGTATAATTAGGGTTAGGGTATGTGCGTATGTGTTTGGAAGTGTTTAATGTTTGTTTTTTGAGGGGTGTTGGAGCAGTGATTTTTTTCCCCTAGGAAATAAATCGCTGTTCTGTGGTTTTACATTTTCAGCGTTTGCTGAATATGTGTCAATGTAACACCATTCGCTGTTTTCAGCGTTCGGTGTCATAATATGAACTCACATTTTTATATCATCAGAAGAGATTTTAACCACTAGCACTTGTGCTTTCAGTACCCCATCTGATGAACTACACAGTTTGAAATTATCCACAAAAAGAAGATGAGAAGTCTTTAAAGAAATGTTATTTTATGGGAGCCAAATTGTAGCTATGACCAAATCTGTTATGTAGACAGCTTAATGGGTTAAGGCAAGATAAAAGAGCAGCAGTGAGAAAAAGTCACCTTGGAATATCCATTCCCCTTTGAATTATTATCCCTGGAGTAATAATTTGTCCTTTATCCTGGCTTAATTGCAAAGTGGTTTACCAGTGTTTCATGGTCGCTGTAATATAGTCAATCAGTGTAAGGTATATCTTATACATTTTTATGCAATCTTTTATCCATGAATGTGGGGTATTGTCAAATGCTTTTTTGTACTCTCTCCATGCCAGACTTAGATTCTTCCCATTTTTACAGCTCTCCATTATGACTTTAACAGCAAATGATCCTTTGTTCCATATGACTTTCCTTTGTTACCATTTTGTTCTATTTCCATGACTAGGTTTTCTTCTAAATGACTATAAACTCTATCGGCATCAATTCCAGTATATAGTTTATATGTCATTGGAAGGAAAGTTATTGGTGTATAGTTTTTAGCATAGCTTCCAGGTTCACTCTTAAGGAGGAGTATTTTTTTTTCCTGTTGTTAACCAGGTTGGCATCTGCTCGGGGTGTGCATCTAAATAGTTATTACTCATGGCTAAATTTTCATGTAAAGATGTTAATACTTTTACCCATGAGTTAGGTAGTGCAACTGGGCTTGTGGTTTTCCAGCTGGAGGCTTTTCTTAACTTTATTTCAATATCTCTGGCTGTTACTTCATCCCATTTCATATCTTGTACATTTGCACTTCTTATTCTTTCTTTTACTTTTTCTATCCATTTAGCTTCTTTTTATGTTCCACAGGATCTTCATAGACATTTCTCCAAAATGTATCTATTTCTTCTTTTTTGGTGGTGATTCAATTAATTTTGCCTTGTTTCTCAATTCTCTATAAAACTTTTTTGGGGCATCTATAAATTGCTTATTTTGTACTTTTCCTTTATATTTATCTGCATATCTTCTATGTTTTTCTGCCTGTGCTGATATTTTTAGTTTATTATTTGCGATAGTGCATGACAAATCCTGATCTTTTCTAATACTGCGCATTGCTTTTTTCATGTCTATCTTTCAGAGTATTTTTATCTGTTACCTCTTCTGTACTCTTCTAACAGTGGCACTTATTGTCATAATTGATTTATAGTTTTCTCTATCTGATGCTTCCATAATGACATTTGATTTTTCCCTTCCTTTCTCTTACTGCCATATGTTTTTGTGGTAATTTTTATCTGTCATTAATTTAGTTGGACAGTTATAAATCCTTTTTAATTCTGTTATAGAACATGAATTTCTATGAACAGTCCTAATTACTGTGTTCATTTGTTTTATCAAACTTCTAACTTTTTGGTGTTGTTGGCTTTCTGTAGTCTTTTTCTTTCATTATGTCTGTCCATCTCTATTAAATCAAGCAACTCTTCTCTTAGATCATTTTCTTCTAAACTGAAGGCATATTATTTGTTCTCCATTTCCTGTAGGCATTCGACAGAAAGTTCAAGAGCATCTTCCTCTGCCACATTACCTTCAGTTTCTCCCGTGTCATCCATTGCTTTTTCATATAGGAACTCACTGGCCTTTAACTCCACAACATTGAATGCATCAGAGTTGCCACAGTTTCCTGTTCTTTCCCTTGCTGTGCAACTCCAGCTCAACCTTTGTTCTGGTTTCTCATGGAAGACTCCAAAGTATCTTCATATGGCAACTGATCAGATGTTTACCATTCCACTGGTTTCTCCTTAATTTGGGGATCCATTGCGTTATCCTGCTGTGGTGTTATCAAAGTTTGATTTTCTACACTAAATCCTTTGCTTTACTTTGCAGGTAATCCACAGCCTCAGTTTCTGTTTCATTAACTTCTCCATTACTAATACTCTATTCTAATTTTACTTTTTGTTTTCTTATTTTAATAGTGTAAAATATTTCATATATGGATGCCTTTGCCTGTATTTCTCTTCAAATATCTTTAATGCAGTGCTTTTTTGTACTGATTAGTTTTGCTTTTTCCTTTGTATAAATATTGAACCATATTAAATCTCTTTTTCTTTCCCATGTCCATATTTCTTCTTCAGATGTTTCCTGTTCCTCCTGTTTCTCCTTTACTGGGGAGACTCGTTCCATCATGCTATGATATAACCTGTGTTAGGCTACAATAAATCCTTCATTTTGCAGGAATTCCATAACTTCAACTTCTATTTTTTAACTTCTACTTTACTAATCTTCTGTTCTACATTCCCTGTTTGTGATCTTATTTTTTGTACTGTGAAATTTTCCATACTTGGATGTTTTTGCCTGTATTTCTTTTCAAATATCCTTGGGGCTGCTATTTTTCTATTGACTAATTTAGCTTTCTCCTTTGCATAAATATTACACCATATCAGATATCACTTTCTTTCCCATGTCCATATTTCTTTGTTTATACCTTTCAAAAATCTCTAGATTTTGCTTTTTATACTTTTGCACTTCCTCTGTTTCTTCTTTTTACAAATGGCCCAAGGTTTATTGGTCTATATAATGTTTTTCATAAGTCTGCTGCAATAATGAACACAAATTTGCATTTAAAGCTTTTGACAGATTTTTTTTGTGCAAGTATTTTTCTTTCCTCTAATTTCTCTCTTAATCTTTTTGTATATCTTCTGTCCAGAAATTCTGTACTTCTTTCATAATAGTAAAAATAGAGAATTTCTTTCTTATCGTCAGTAGTGCATTATAACATCTTTATGGCTCTTTTTTGGCCTGTCGGTTTTTATGATTTTTGTGGATTACTACTGCCTTCTACTACAACAGGGGGGCCATCCTCCCCCTGAGTCTGGCCTAGCCCCATTGTAGGAATGTTCCCATGTTTTGAGGATTCTGCACTGTCATTTTTTCCAGTCCCGGCACCAGTGCACCTACCAGGATTGGGCAACTTTTTTATCTGGTGACTTGTGCACCCAGATCTTTTTTTTTTTTAACCTTCTTCTCTCCATGATATATGCTATAAGGTACATAAAATACAAAATACAGTCTATATATTAGTGTTGTCTTGGTGAAATTTTATGAAAAACAGGGCACAAGTACTCACCAAGACTTAAGGAAGAATTCAGTTACAGCAATACTACTCTCCTTTGCTTGCTGATTTTATCATCTCTACATTTGGATCCCATGTATGCCTGAGTAGATATGCACTGCCTTGAAGTGTACCAATCTCTAAGTTAGCATAATGAGTAGCAGGGATGTGGGTGCATGGCATCAGGAGGGTGCAGTGCTGAAGCACTCTTACATAAATACTTGAAAGGCTTTATCACCAGCTATTAAAATTCATTGTGCTTCTGTTTAGATTGCAGATTTTTTTTTTAATGTAAGAGTTGCACAATGTGATCCTGTACTGCTAATAGCAAGTCTAGTGGCATCTGATGCTAGAACTGACTCTAAATACTTTGTCTTCCTGGTAGGTGTATTTTAGTGAAGGCTTGTGATATGTTTGGAAGTTGCAGCTTCTCTTCAATTCTTTCCATAGGCTTTTCCCTGGGTTTGTCTGTGTGACCTTTTAACACTTTGTTTGGATGTTATTTAGGATATTTTGCAGGCACCCTAATGTTTATAGACATAAGCCTTAATGTTAAGCTCTGTATTTCTAAATTATACCAAAGCAATTCACTTATGCTGCACTGAGATGGTAAAGAATGTCTGAAACACGCATATTAATGGCTAGTGGATTTGTCCATGTTTGCTTGAATGTACTCATAAAGACTTAAAAACTAGACAGTCATGGATAGTCAGAAGTCAAGTAGCTGAAACATTGGTATGTTCTTATGGGATCATTTGCAAACATCCCATGGGCTTCCACTATGAATGTTTAATATATTACATAGTGAAGACTTTAGCTTGGATGTTTTTTTCTTGCAGTTTTTTCTTATTGCTTTGTCTGTATGACTTTTTTAACATTTGGTTTGGATACTTTGTGCCTTTAAGACAGCATAGCAAGGAAATGCAATGGATACATTACCTTCATCTTGATTGGTTGATTTCCAGAATAACTCACCAAAGGCATTAGCAAAAGGAATTGACATATTAACTACCCTTTTCCTTCAAAATAGATTTTCCCCTACATAGAAGGTTTTAAAAAATGGAACAAAACCTGTTAGCTTTAACTAAGAGGTGAAGCATGTAGGGATGTGCAAACCAACCCCCTCTCAGTATCATAGAGAACAGTTCATCCTTTTCAGAAGTTCAGCAAAAACATAATAAGACAGAAGAAAGCAAACTATTTTTACAACAAACTATTATTTCTCCTGAAAATGTAATCAGTGTCGTAGATAAGAAGTAAACTCCATTCAACAAGGAAACTTGAACTATATTAGTAAAGTAGTGTTGTGTAAACTCTTATCATAATGGTAGATGTCCTTGACTTCACTGCTGCAGTATTCGTAACCTTTGGGATTCCCTGCACTGGAAGCCTGTCATCTGGCCAGCATACCAAAAAACTTCCTGTTTTATTTACAAGGGACACATGAACATCACTCAAACACTCCTTTCATACTGTAGGGCATAAAGGTGACATTCAGGCTTACCATAAAAAGAACTGATTTCCCTAGTAAGAACACAGTCCAAGGAACCCAAGAGGTAACCTGTACATCCAGGAAGGAAAGGACTTGGGGGAAGGATGGAGGGCGTGAGTGCTGCAACAGTGAAGGCAAGGACATCCATTATGATACATAACTGTACTATGTCCTTAACCTCTCAACCTCTCAGTGCAAGAAATCTGGACAAAGACTGCCAAAATGGGGGGGACAAAGGCCCAAAATAGGGACATATTTTAAATATTACTCTTATAAGCTTAGAGAGTTGCTAGAGTGACAGGATTTGTTTTAACATACATTTTCTGAAGGATTTGAAGTCTGAAACTCAAATGTATGTCATTATTTAATGACTTCAGTCTCAGATCATCCCAGTAATTTGTCAGTAAAACACAAGTTTTATGATGAACAGACCAAAAATGTGAGCCAAAAATCTGGAGATTCTGTGAAATTCTGTACAGTTGAGAGGTATGGTCCTTACATTCACTGCTGCAGTATTTGTAACCTTCAGGTGAGTGCCAAAGCTCAAGAGACAACTTGGGAGGAGAAAGAAGAAGAGTCCCCTAAGAAGCCATGGAGAATGGCACTAGCAAAACCGTCCCTAGCTCTAGAGATACCATCCAACATCTAGTGTTTAGTAAAGGTATGCACAGAAGACCAGGTAGCTGTAGAATAGAATTAGTACCTAAACCCTTGAAAAAAAGCACCAGAAGAAGCAACCACTTTAGTAGAATGAGCCTTGACTGAAGAAGAAAGGCTCTTCCCATGAAACGTATAACAAAAGGAAATAGCCTTAGAAATCCAAGAAGAAATAGTTTGATTGGATACAGCTACACCCAAAAATCTAAGACGAAAAGAAACAACTGATCAGATTTATGAATAGCATTAGTCTGATCCAAATAAATTCTGAGTTGCCTATGGACATCCAAAGTATGTAGTTCCTCTCACTGTGAGACTGTCGAGAGGGGAAAAAAGTAGCTGGATTAATAGACTGATTAAGGGAAAGCTCATTAACCACCTTAGGTATAAAGGAGGGATTAGTGTGTAAGGACACCCTGTACTCATAAAAAATTTAAAAAGGAGGATACGCTAGAAGGGCCTGCAACTTAGACACCCATCTGGCAGAAGGAATAGCTAACAACAGAACAGTCTTCCAAGAACAATGTTTCAAGGAAGTTGAAACAGCAGGTTCAAAAGGAGCCATAGTTAACTTCTCCAAAACAAAAGTAAGATCCCAGGCAGGTGGAACAGGCTTCCTGGGAAGTCTAATATTAAGGTTGCTTTTGAGAAATTGTTTAACTACAAATCTAGAAGCTAAAGGAGGAGATAAAGGCAGACAAGCAGAGATAGCTGCTAAATGGGCCTTAGAAGAATAAGCCAAACCAGCATCGACCAACTCACATAAATAAGAGAGAACCAAAGGAACATCCACAGAATATGGGTTCAGATTACAAGACAGACACCAAATAGAAAACCTCTTCTATTTGGATAAGTAGGATTTCTGAATAGTTTCCTGGCCTCCTGCAGGACTTGCAACACATCCTCAGAAAAAAAATGTGTCTATGAGGGACAAAAACCTATCACCCACAATGACAATTGAAGAGCGGACATGTGGGGATGGATGAGAGATCCCGTGTCTTGTGCGATGAGATCCACCCTGTGGGGAACTTGTGATGATTGCCCCTGGCTAGATGCAGAAGCAGAGGGAACCGGTGCTGTTGTAGCCAAAAGGGAGTCACCGACAAGATTTTGGGAGCATCCTTTTGAATCTAGAACAAGACTTTCGGAATGAGAGGAAATGCCTAAGAAACAACCCCTTCTAAGAGAATGACAGGGCATCTATCTTTCATACCAGAGGACCTGGGACTCTAGCATAAACCAGAGGAAGCTGTCTGTTCAGAGGGGAGGCAAAAAGATCCACTTGAGGAGTATTCCACTGGTGAATAATATCCAGAAACACATCCCTGTGAAGCATCCATTCATGGGATTAAGCTAAGGACCTGCTCAGATTGTCTGGCATAGTCTTCTGACTGGAAGGGATATAAACCACCTGAATTGCCACTTGATATTTGACAGCAATCTCCCATACTGGAAGTCCAACTGGCAAAGAAGATAGGATCTTGGTACTCCCTGTTTGTTGATATACCACATCACTGTGGTATTGTCTGTGAAGACTTTGAGAGGCCCTGAAGAGAAAAGAGGATGAAAGGCCTGAAGAGCCAGCAGAAGAACTCTCACCTCTTTGACGTTAATGTGCTCTGTCTGCTGGTGATGTGACCACATACCCCTCCACTTTTAGGGAGCAAAAAGTTGCCACAGCCCATGTCTGAAGAGTCTATGAACAATTCCTGAGAGGGAAAAAAGAGATGAAATGGGATCTTTCGGTTCAGAGACAACTGCCAAATCCACCAGTGAAGCTCCTGTCTGAGACAAGGAAGAAGAGGAACTACAATGTCTAGAGGATATGCATGTTGAAGCCACACTGACTTCAGAAACCACTGAAACTTTCTCATGTGAAGTTTGGTCAGAGAGAGCATTGGAATGGTGGATGCCATGAAACCCAGAGCTCTCAGAAATTCTCTGGCAGTAATGGAAGCCAGAGGAAGAAGAGTTTGAAAGAAATAAATTAGAGTTAAGGCCTTCAGAGGAGGCTGGAATGCTATCATAGGCACTGACTTAACCGTACAACCCAGAAAAAAGCATGATCCTGAGAAGAAGTCAGAGAAGACTTTGTGAAATTTATTGTGAACCGCAGGCTCTGAAGAAGGGAAATGGCAAAATGAAGATTTTGCAAGAGAGTGTCTGGAAAGGATGCCTGAATCAACAGGTCATCTAAGGAAGAAAAAATTTGGATCCCTTGAAGTCTTCAAAAAGCAATCACAGAAGCAAGACATTTAGTGAACACCCTTGGGGTAGTAGAAAGGCCACATGGCAAAGCAGAGAACTGAAAATGCCAAGAAGAAACAGAGAAATGTAAAAACCTCCTGAATAGAAGATAGACTGGAATATGGAGATAAGCATCCTTTAGATCCAGAGACACCACATAGGCCTGAGGCAGCAGTAGAGGAATCAGAAACTGAAGAGACAACATTTGAAAGGAAGGCACTTTTAAAAAAAGTCTTTAGATGAGAGCGGTCTAGAATAGGTCTCCACGTGCCCTCTTTTCTTGGCACTAGAAACAGCCTGGACTAGACTCCTCACTCCCTTTGGGACACAGGCACCTCTTGAGTATCACCCTGAGCCAAGAGAGTTTGAAAAACCTCTGGGAAAAGGAAAGCTGTTCTTGAGGAGGTTGAGGAGTGCCCATAAAAGAAGGATGGCATTTCCACACCATGAAGTATCCCTGATGAATGATCGACAGAACATAAGAATCTTGAGTGATCTGAAGCCAAGCAGGAAGAGAAAAAGAAATGCAAAGAGAAAGGGGACCGAGGCTGGAAGGAGACAGATAGTCATATAGCACCTGGTTTGTCTGGAAAGAAAGGTTTCGGAAACCTTGAAAACTGAGTAACCTTTTGAGAAGGAGCCCGCTTGCCACTCTTTTTGCCTTTAGTAGAAGGGCGGAAATGTCTACAAAAAAAGGCAGGCTTAGCGGGATAGTTCCTTTGAAATTTAGGCACAGAAGAAACAAAAACATGTTTAAGCTCCTGTAAAGCCTTACCTTTATCCTGAAGGGACTTAAACAAACCAGCATCAGCTTCCCCAAACAAAAGTTTAGAATCCAGGGGAGCATCCATCAACTTAGCTTTAATATCATCTGGTAGATGCTGGAACCTAAACCAAGGATATCTCCTTATAACTGAACCAAAAACAGTTGCCCTAGAAAAGGCATCCACCGCATCATAACTACATTTAATAGAATAATGAATAACTTGAGAGGAAGTCCATAGTAAGGAAAGAACAGAAGCTTTACCCTCAGAGTCTGGAAAATCAGAAATAAGTTGACAGGCTTGAGAAAGAAGAGTCAACATATACCTAGACATATGGGTCTGATAATTAATAGCCCTAAAACCTAGGGTAGCAGAAGTGTAAACCTTCTTATCCTTTGGCTCCATAGCTCTGCTATCTTTGTCAGAAGGCAATAACTTGGGTGAAAGAAGCAATCAGAGGCTACAGAGACCACAGAGTGGTCAGCATCAGGACACTTATACAAAAAGAAACAATCCTCAGGCACCCTATAAATCCTATCGGGTTTCTTGGGAACTGGGAGTAAAGAATCAGAAGCATGAGAGGCATTGGAAAAACATCCTGCAAAGCACCCAAAACAGGAGGAATAGCCGCAGGTTTAGGGGACTCCAACTGTAGCAATTTATAGTAAATCATATGGATATCAGGGACCTGAGCACAATCCCACTTAAAAAAATCCATCTTCCTAGAGAGTGTATCCCCAAAGAAAATTTCCACAAAAGGAGTATCAGGACTAATAGATTCCTCCTCCTCTGACCCACAGTCCAAAGGAGAAGAAATCTGAGTAGAATAAGTCAGGGATTCATCATCAGAATCCGTCTCAATCTCAGAAAGATCCTGTTCTCTAGGCTTTTTAAGGGTAATAAAGGACCAAGGAGGAGCTGGAACTGAACCCCTTAAGGAGGCTTAAAGTCATTAAAGCAGAAAACAGTCCCTGAGTGAGTCTGCCATTCATTTTGAGAATCCCTAGGAGCAGAAGAAACATGTTTAAGCTTTTGTTTCTTTTTTTATGGGGACATCCCCTCCAAAAAACTGACTCAGACCCAGGATGGCAGTCAAGAACAGTAGTAGGAACTTCTTCCCCAAATAAATCTGAGGAACTCCCGTAAGCTCCTCGGAAAAAATCATGCATGGTTCCCCTTGAATGGCCGAGATGAGCCTCATCGAATGTGCTATCAGTTGGAAACTCACCGGCCTCCAACACGGTCTCAGTAGAGGAATCTGACAACACAGTCTGGTGAGCCTCTGGGTTTGTAACAACCTCAGGAGAAGCACCTGGCAGAGGCTGGACAGCAGAAGATTCTGGTAGCACCTTTTTCACCTTCTTCTCCCCTAACAGCTAACCCTTAGGGTGGGAGATTCCATCCATTGTATCTTTAGCAAAAAGCTTAAGATGCTGGTTCTTAAGATACAAGGAAAGGGAAGAAGGTCTACTGTGAAGAGGTTTTGGAATGAATGCCTGGAAAATAGAACAAGACATATGCTCCTAGACAAAAAAGCAACACTTATTGTGGTGGTCTTTATGGGGAATCTGTCTCCCACACTTGCATTTACCCTTCCTGGATGACATTATCCCAAGGAGCACAAAAAAAAACAAGAAAAAAAAAAAACAACAACAACAAAAGAGCACTTATATGCACAGCAAAAAGATGTAGGTAATCACTGGAGATTGAAAATACATTCGGCTGGCAAAATGGATGTAGGTAAACAGACAGACGGTGAAAAAAACGCATTCAAACTGGCGGCAAAGAAGTTCTGCTTATGGTAAGCCTGAATGTTTATGCCCTACAGTATACGCAAGGAGTGGTTGAGTGATATTCAGACATACTTTTTAAATGCAACAGTCAGGTGTACTGGCTGGACAACAGGCTTCCACATCAGGGAATCCTGAAAGTTACGAATACTGCAGCAGTGGATGTAAGGACATCAGTGGTTATTCCCTTCAAGCTTCAAACAGGGCCTCACTAGTAATAGACTTCCAAACCAAATACAGCAAACTATCACCAAAACTAACTCCTTACCAACCAATTGTAACACATCAACAGAAACAACCCCTTCGCTTCCTACTCTGTTTAACTTTAAAAATAATGCACCGAGAGAGACATATTTACTATGAGAAAACTCTCCAACACAGCCCAACAGGACCACATGTCAGAATACATGTATAAGCATAAAAACACCATTCTGTATTTCTACAACTTGTTCATTTCATGACCTGTTATCTTTGCATACTAAAATTATTACCGATCTGTCCCCCCCACCCCACCAAAAAAAAGCTCCAACTAAGCTATACAGGAGACTAGAGCCCAATTTCTTTCTTGCCAGTTCTTGGGAAAGATTAAACAAAAATGCCTGGATTACCCAACATAAGCCTGTCCTCACTGTAACTGAAACTTGGCTTAAACCCAGCATAAATGATGAAAATTACACCTCCTGGCTATAATTTCACCCATAATGACTGTGTAATGAGAAAAGGTGGTGGTATTGCTTTAATATTTCCCAGTAACTTCCACATGTCCCCTTACAGCAAGCCAAAAATAAAATTCAGTTCAGCAGAGCGTCTTATTGCTTTCCCCAAATTAAACAATTATAGACAAATATGTGTTACTGTCCTTAACATCCCCACTGTGACAATACAGCTATACTGGAAGATATCCTACATTGGATATCCATAACATTTCCATCAGAAAAAATATTACTAGGTGATGTGAATGTAAGTTGATTGGACATAAACTCTAACTCCCCTACATCTAGAATGAATGTATATGGCTTCAAACAACTACTTAACACCCCCACACAATATAGCAAGACATCAAATTCTCTATTAGACTGGATCCTAGTATCAGACCCTAGCAAATACTCCACAATGTCAGACTCTCTCAGTGATCATCTCCCAGTCTATACAACTTGACATCTGACACATCCAGTTAAACAGTATATTTATAAAACAACATGTAACCTGTCTTTTTAATTCAGAAATGTTCATTACTAGACTATCATCTATTAACTGAAACTTCGTTAAAATCATTCCTTTAGATGATGCTGTAATTGAATTCAATACAACTTTTCTAAATATCCTAAAAAGCCTTATGCATCCTACATGGAAAAGACTGAAATAAATAAGGCAATTTGACTATCCATAAAAAGTAGAATGTTAATGTAGAATAGAGAAAAAGCATGGAAAGAATGGGAAAAATGTAGAACACCTCAATATCTTGAAAACTTCAGAATGCTTCGCAATCATAATAAAAAACAAATAAACAGAGACAAAAAACTTTACTATAATAACTTTAAGTATAATACTAAACACATCCCTAAACAAATTTGGACATGCATTAAAAAAATCTTACATCCTAGCCAAAAACTCAAACCAAATTCATCTCCTAAGTCACCACACAAAACTGCAATACAGTTCAACTCTTATTTTATAGATAGTATAGCATCTCAAACCAAGGATTCCTTAACATATAATCCCAACCCTGTCCAACAGCCACATTCACTTTCACCCTCAAACCTGTGCCCACATCTTATATAAAACTACTCTTAAACAAACTAAAACCATGCTCTTCTTCAGCTGATGACCTTCTATGCCAGTACCTAAAAGGAACAGCCAATAGCATTGCCTATCCTGTCTCAATCCTTATAAACAGGTCAGTCCAGGAATCCCCCATTCCCTCTCTCTGGAAAAAGTTGCACATTATCCCTTTGCACAAAGAAGGAATTTCAACAAACATTAATAACTTTAGACCTATAGAATTCTTATCTTCCCTTGCCAAAATAGTTAAAAATGTATTCAAAAACAATTGTTAGACTATCTCCTATCCCATACACAACATGGATTCCATCCTTCCAGTAGTAATAGCACTGCCCTTATAACCTATATAGATGATGTTAATAAAGCCAGAGATAATGGCAAAGTAGTCTCTTCCTTATTTCTAGTCTTGTCTAAAGCCTTCGACACAGTTTGTCACAACAAACATCTACTTCAAATGTCCTCACTAGGTCTCTGTCAGCCCACCTTTCAGTGGTTCAAAACCTATCTGTCAGTAAAATGGCACTCCATGCTCTTTCCTTACCTCACAGTTAAGTTATCACTGGTATATCACAAGGATCTATCCTTGGTCCCCTCCTCTTTAACATTTTCACCATCACCCACTCTACTTCCACACACCACGCCAACCTGATCCAATACGCGGATGATTCCACTCTCATTTCCCATCCGACAACATGGTACACATCCAAAAATTACTCAGGAAGCTTTAACCACCACTGAAACTTGGCTTTGTAACTCACAACTCATTCTCAACCCAAAAAATGACCAAACTACTACTTTTTCCCCAATCCTTCTCCCATGAAAAAGCAAAATGTAAAGTTTTCTCTCTTGATAATACAACCATTGAAGTCACTTCTCATAGCAAATTATTAGAGGTGATAGTGGATAACAATCTTACATTCGACGTGCATTCACAAAATTGTATAAGAAAAACTCATCAAAAACTAGGAATGCATTACAGAGCCAAAAACGTTTCTCACCGCTTCAACTGCAACTACACTTGCAACGAATCTCTTCTCCGCTCTTCTTTATGGTGCTCCCATCCTTACTAACCTCCAGGCTTCTCAAAAATTAAAACTTGAACAATGGCATAACAAATTTGCTAAATTTGCAGCACATACTCCTTTCAGAACCAATCACTGTATAGCATTGAAAAGCCTACATTGGTTAGATCTACCCCAGCAGCTAACATAAACACAACTTCTTACCACCTATAAAATTATCCAGCATGCATCTGCCTCTAGCACTAAAAAACATTCTACACAGCTATGTGCCCAGTCGATCATTGCGATCCAGTGATCAAAAACTCCTTTGTACAAACCTAACAAATCTGCTGGGCATTGTCTGTATTCGTACAAGTTTGGTAAAGCCTGCAACTCCTTATCTGTATCCATCAGGTCTATACCCTCCCTCCCATTTTTCAAGATCACTCTGAAAGGCTTCCTAGCTAAAATCTGTCTCTGTTCTTTCTCAAAACCAGAATAAACGATATCCCTAAACATGTACAAGTAACTTTTCATTCCTCATAGCTCCTTACTGTCCCTTCTTCACTTACTTTCCTACTGTTAATTTTCTTCTCTGTAAATATACTATAAGTCTGTTTTTCTCCCACTTCATGTGGCAGTTTTTATTTGTATTAGATTAACTTAACTTTAATTTCTCTACAAAGTGTCCAAAATTTCTCTAAATATTAAACAATTCTCATGTACCTTGTATCAATTCTTAACCAATATTTTTATATTATGTCTAATTTGTTATAATTATTTAAACAGCAGACAATTTTGTTTTATTTTTAAGGATTGTAAAATTATTACTGTTCTTAAAATTTTTGTAAAATTATGAGTTTTTCTCCCTGGGCCTCAGCTGAAAATGGGTTTCTACCCATATGGACTTTCTCGGTAATCAAATGTCAATAAATAAATAAGTCCCTATCCGGAAATATGTTGTACCTACATTCTACTCACCAGCATGGGTTCTCGGGTGACAGAAAAACAATAACACAAGGTCACTGAGAAATGATATATTCCAGACTGTAGACAAAGGGTGCCTAATAGAAGCCATCTTGTTTCTTTTGATTTAAACTTTTGATTTTGCTATTAACTGCTTATAATGGTGCTAAAGAATTATCTCTTTAGCCCACATTTTGTTATTTGTTTATAAACTCTCAGGAAAACAGATCTATCTCTATTACAACAGTAAGCTTGATCTTGGCCATATCCACACTTTGCAGGACATTCCTCTGGGATCTGATTTTTTTAGCGGCACTGCCTCTCTGTTCATTAATCATTTCATCTTCTCATTCTCAAAACTCAGTGTTCTTCTATGTGCACTTGACAATGAGATATATAAATTCTCACCATCCCACACAACAATTAAATCATAGCTATAACAATATTGCTGTATGACTCAAAAAAATTAATAATAATAAAGCCCTTCAAAAACAAGCAGTGATGTTTGGAATAAAAAAATGATTTAAAGAAATCTCTCAAATGTGGTCGACCAATGACCCCATACAAAACACCTCAGAAAAAATACCCATTTCAAATACATAAGCATCTAGCTAGACCAGTAACTATGTTGTGATCACCACATTTTTATGTCTGAAGGTGGAACTGTAATAGGGAATGGAATTACCACCTCTGGAGGCATCACTACCAGTTCACACACACACACACACACACACACACACACACACACACACACACACACAAGCACAGAATCATCCAAATCAATAAAGTACTCTTAACAAGGCCAACTGGCTACTAGTTAAGGAACAAGTGGACCTACTACTAGTTTCATTAATTTTTAAACTTCTATAACTAAATATAAATCTAGAGTATGCTGGCAAGTTTATACCTTCTCTTTGTAATTACACATTCTAAGGTGTCCACAAAACGTATGCCAGTCTAAAAGCCACGTACTCCACATTCTAGGTCCAAAACTTGGGGCACTCTCCATCCAACGCAGATCCATAAATGACATTAAACAATTATATGCCTGATTAGTGTAGTACCAAACAGACCATAGGTTCATGGGTTCATAGGTAGGTACTAGGCTATCGGCCCAAGGGCCTATGTAAGCCTAGCCAACAAGATTCCCTGGCTTATGCCATCCAAGAAAGTTATTTTCCTGTGCCACTGTCGAGCAGAGACAGAGAAGTGATCCCTGGGGTGTATTTCCTATTTCCCATCCACTCATCGAGATTTTTCTTGAAGAGTGCTAATGAAGAACTTTGCTTGACATAGATGGGTAGCCTGTTCCAGAGTATGGGAAGTCTCTGGGACAGGAATCTATGCCTACAATATGTCCTGTTTATTGTGGTGATAAGGTTTAGGTCCCTAGAGCATGTAGCTCAGAGGGATTGGGATTTCTTTAGATGTAGCATGTCCAACAGCTCTGGGTTTGACATAGCTTTATATGTTAGGCAGAGATCACCTCGGAGTAGGCGATATGCTATGGAGTAAAGCTGGAGTTTTGTGAGACGGTCAGTGTACGGCATTTGTTTGAGGCCAGTAATCCTCTTTGTGAGGTACTTCTGTGGCCTTTCCCACTGCTGCAGATGTCTTGTGAGGTACATTCCAAAAGGGGAGTTGTACTCTATAATGGGTCTAATGAGTGTTGAGTATAGAGGAACAATGACCTCTTTTTTCCTGGATAAGAACCCTTTTATGATGAGGTGTGGCACGTAAAAGGACTTCCTGACTACTGTGGCAATGTGACTATCAAAGGAGAGACTACTGTCCACCTGGGTCCCAAGGTCTCTTATCACACATTCGGTGTCATGTAGGTTGCTGCCTATGTGGTAGTTCATGGATACAGAGTTTTTACCAAAGGGGATGACTGAGCTTGAGGCCATGGCTCTGACACCAGGCATCTGTCTCAGCGAGGCCCTTCTGTAGGATGTCCACATCATTTGGGGACGTGACTGTGGCTCCTAGTTTACAGTCATCTGCGAACTTCATTAGCCAGAGGCCTTCTGTGTTAGCCTGTTCTTCAAAGAAGTAGATACCAATCAGGAGAGGTCCCAGGACAGAACTCTGTGGTACTCCACTCGTCACTGCTTTGAGGTCAGATTTGGAGTCTGCAACTTTTACAGTGTGGGTTCTGTCAGTGAGCCAGTTGGCAACCCATCTTGTGATATAGAGATTCATATCTAGTTTATTGAGTTTAGCTATAATTCCAGAGTGGGGACAATTGTTGCTTCTGTGTACAGGAAACACCTACCTAACAACCCATTTTCTATACCCATAAATTCCACTCAATGAGCCATTCACTGTAAATCCAATAACATTTGCACAAATGAAGGAATGTCATTCTCTGCTAATTATTTATTTTTTCTTCAGCAAGCAATTAGTCTCCTCATACAAAGTATCTATTGTCAGGCCTATACCCTCTCTAAATCTGCTGGTCCATCTTTGGTACACATCTCAGTATCATCTTTTAACAAAGTATATACAGTAATTCCAAAGAAAATCAGTTGTTACCCTTTCTAGAAAATAAGACATATATCCATTCTATTATATCTAAGCACTATACTCATTCTATTATTGTTTTACAATCATTTGGCATAAGTAATAAATATATATACAGACAAAGTCTGTATATAAACAGGTTGCAGGTCTGAATGCAATTAATACAGTATATACCATGCCTGCTGCAACAATGTATCTCAGCTTGTGCGATGTATCTGGGCTTTCTTTGAAAGAGGTCCATCACAGATTAGTATATTACCCTGGTCTGCAAACTATAAACAAATCAATTAAACATAGATCGAAAATTGCCATAAAGTCTGCATTCAAAATGTTACATGCATACAGCTTGCGTTTAAAGCCATAAAAGGCCGAGTCGTATATGTACTCCTACTTGTTTGCAAAACCAGCAGCTCTACAAATATATCATACTGGGGACACAAGTCTATACCAACAAATAAACAGAACTCACTAGAGGGATAGGCTCCTAATTTAATGAATTCCAAGCTTAAGGAATAAGTTACTACTTTGGCTCCATTAATGGCTAATCATGTTGACTGGATGGATAGACCCAAATTGCCATGTACACTTCTACACAATTTGGGAGGTGAAAACTATTAACTCCTTGAAAAGGGAGGTTAGAACTTTTAAGTGAGTCCTCTTAAAGGTACATATAGCTACAACTGTTATGGCCCCATTGATTGCTTCACTACTACTGTTGCTACTTTCAACCAAAGAGTAATATGACATTACCCAAGGAGGAATGACTTAAAGAGTAGATGGCAATATGAACTAGTGAAAAACAAAATCTTAAAGACCTTTCACAGTGGTGAGTACATCAGATAGCTGCACTAGCTTGTCGATATTCTTGCAGGAATTTTTATCTTTTTGGATAGAGTGGCAAGCAGTGTATGCAGAATGCAAGCCAAGTGATAGTATATAAAAACACCCCTTGCAAAAGAAGATCCAGCTCAGAAAGAAGAATTCAGTTTAAAATGTTTAGCATTGTAAAGCTGCTACATCTGCACAGATGTCATCAGTAGAAACATTGCGAAGAAACCTATTCTGGTTCTGAATTCCTTAGCAGACTGTCTATTCAGATCAGCTGACAAGTTCTTGCCATTGTTTGCAGCAGAAACTGATAGGATTAACTAGCCATTTATGCAGGCACTGTTCGATACCTTTTGCTTTTCCTAGTTACCAGAAATTAAATAATAAGCTGATGGTGTTTTCTGAATGGTCTAGTCAGAGGTAGGCCTTTGCATAAAAGTTCATCTCTTCAATTAGATCTTGATGGCAAAACATTAAAACTCTGGCTGGATTACTTAGGATTTGTCTTCAATTTTATTTTTTTTTGCAAATATTTTTCACAACAAATATTGGCCAATATTCATAGTCTAGGACTTTGCAAATGTGTTAAGGTTATGTGAGAATAACGGCACTACATGGATATGCAAATAATGTCAGCAAAAGGCATTTGTGAAGAATAAGGAAGAGTAAGTTGGATCAAGTTCAGAATTATGAAACTGCAAAATACTTTGCAAAATTGTAAGTTATTGTTACTATTTTTTTCGCATATTGTGGGCAAGCATGGATGAGTGCAGTCACACTCAAGTGGTTTTAAGAAAGCTGCAGGGTGTGCAGAAGCCAAGATTGATTTTTAAAAAAAAAGGAGTTTGTATTTTTTTATACAGGGGTAGTCTTTTTGTGGCTGCCCTGATGATCTCATTAAAGAATGGAAAGGGGGTGATAAAAGTGACTGAAAAAGGGAAGACAAAACAAATTGGTGAACACACAAGGGAAATGTCAAGAGGGTTTGTGCTGGAAGAGGTGGAAAAAGATGGGCTCTACATTTTTGTTGTGGGTAGAGCCCCCTATTTTTTCATTTTTTTTAGGAGGGTAGTGTGGGTGGGAAATAGAAAAGAGGGTGTAGGAGAAAGAGTAAGCGAAGAAGGGCTGAGGAAGTGCCAACTGGAATCCCAGTCCACAGAGCCTCAAGCATGTCCACTGGTAGATTGTGCTGCAGTGGTGAACTATAATGTTGTGGGGGTAGGTGTCTGTGCTGGTTGGCATGAACTGGGAGACAATGTCTTCTACATGCTGAAGAGAGGCTTCGACTGGCAAAATTCTCCTGTCCACTACTTCTACCAGTACATCCTCAACCAACCTTTGAAGCCTACTTTCTGTGAGGCTTGCCAGACTGCCACATGCCTGCAGGACCATCTCCTCCACTCTGACCTGATGAGGATATCTCATGATGGGCAGAGGGTGATCTGTCCCTAGCCTGGGAGGCAAGTGCCTGGTCTGCTCCGGAGGGATATGAACCTGTAAAGAAAAGAAAAGAAATGGAAGAGAAGCAAAGGCAAAATAAGAAAAAAATATATAAAAGGGTGGGAGAGATAAAACACAAAAAGCACAATAAATCCACACAATACTGTTGAAATGCAATTTAAAACAATATTGAAATACTACAGTAAAATCATTGTTGGAGTAAAACTTAGGTGTGGGAAGTGCTTATGCTTAAAGTTGGTGTAGTGATTTGGGATCTGCAGATGTGCTTGGGACAAATGTTATAGTAGTGCTTATGCATATTTGTGATGAACTGAAATGGAAAGGCTTTTGATTTTCTAAAGGGTTGTGTGTACATTCAATAGAGGGAATACAGTACCCCCCCCCCAAAAAAAAAACTCCGTAATTACTGCAGTTATTCAGGTTAAAAATCAGATTATAAATCATTTCTCTGTTAAATTTTAAGATGCATTTCTTTCATCTTTGATGCTATAACAGTATTTTCTTTAGGGGTATTACAGAAATCAATTCTAAAAACATTTGTTTATCACTTTTCCTGTTACTATTAATGTTGTATAATGATTTCTTGTACATAGTATCTTCTTCTTCCAGCTTTTCCCAGTTAGGGGTCACCACAACAGATCACCTGTCCACTCATGATTGGCAGTGGAGTTTTATGGTGTCAAGTTGCCAGCCTGGCAGCCAACCTTCCACAGAAGGCACACACAACCACGCACTCATGCTTAGGACCAATCCACCTACAGCATGTCTTTGGGATGTGGGAGGAAACCCACATGACCACAGGGAAGACATGCAGATTCCGCACAGATGGCATCCCAGCCGGGGATCAAACCGGAGAACCTCTTGCTGTGAGGCAGCAATGCTAAGCACTGCACCACCGCAGCTGCACAGTATAAACTATTAAAAAAGAAAGATCTCTTGTGCACCTGTTACACCCACCAGAAGACTCAACACACTGCTCTAATCTTTTCCTTTGCTACTGGCTGTTCTATCTAATTTCTTCCTCAACTATGACTTAAAGAGACTGATCTTGTATACGAATTTCTTCTACAGCACATATAAATATAAATGTCATATATCCTGCCTAAATATCAGTTCCTTTTTTTCTTTTTCATTTTCACTTGTATAGTTTTATGAATTGCTACTATACTGTGCTAATATTTCCTTTCATTTAGGAGGATAGTATTAAAATGTGAAATTAGTCTTGAATGTTGTTTTCATAACACTTTTGTTTTAGTATAGCTGAAGTGCAGATGCTGACATGTATCAATTTATAGGATGTGCATTTCCTTTTCTGCAGAACTGTTCTTGATTTAATAAGTAATACTGAAGTAAAACAGTATGTTCTCAGAAAACATTTGTGCTGGTTGTTCAATTAGCAAAGTAACCCGCACTCACTCCCCCAACCTGCAGTCTAAGTAGGGTATACTGTGTGAGAGTTCAGTCATGTTATATGTGCAGCTAGAAATACTTCTGAACAAACAGCTACGTTAAGCAAATGTTTTACTTATATTTGTGTGGCCCATACAAAACTGGTTTTGTGTAATATTATCTTTTGCAATTATTTCCCTGCAATGGTAAAGAATTATAAATCTGTAACTACAATTCTTATTTCATAACTTTAAATATCCACACACCATTACTGATACCTGTACAGCAGTACAGGATTTACACAGTTAAGTATACAGATTATTACTTACAGTTTTAACTGGCATTTCCATTTAACATTGTAGTCTAACATTGTAGTAATATTCCTCTTTGTTCAAAAGATTCCTGTCTGATTACAAATATGCTACTCATTTCCTATGAATTTCATAATAGCAGTATAACTAATATTTTCAGGTACAGATATCTGTCCTTGCAAATACATGCATTTATGTAATTTTTAACCATCTAACAAGTGCAAATGACCCAGAATTTCCTCAAATGGGTTGAAGGTCACTATTTTAATTCACAAATAGTCGAGCTAGGTGGTAAATGTATTAAGACACTGCATACATATCAAAGTAAGGAAACCTGCAAAAATTAATTAACATTTTGTAAGAGACTCTTTAGCAATTATTTTAATATTGATTTAAAGATCACTTGCAATGATTTTTGATGTATACTCTTGCATGTACTGATTGTGACAATCGGAGGTACTGCCAGCACAACTAGCTGGAGTTTTGCAAATAATTATATGTAATTTGTGAATATAAAACTGATTTATGCAAGATGTTTGTATTACAAATGAATTAGAACTGTATGTCATGTGAATATTAAACTGATTTGCACAGATGTTTGTGTTGAAAAGGTATCTGTAAAGTGCTTGTATTTGAAATGTACCCGCATTGTGCCCTACTGGAGAGAACAGAAATGTGCATGCACTGTTATAACTCTTTAAATGTATATGTGTTAAAGGAGGAAACTGGAAGGTTAACCTCATTCCAGCAAACTTTAAAATATATTTGAAATTGAAACACTTTATGGGCTAAAGATGCTATCTCACAATGTTTCGATGCAGCTAAAGATACAAAGTCTGTACTAGGAAGTTTTCTGCATTGTCTTTGGGGTGAACTAATTACTACTCTGGAAGCATGGAGGTATGAAATTGTTTTATGACTTCCAGTACCTGCCACAGATCTGAGCAAAAGCCCTTGTGTGTGTATTTTTACAGGCAGGTGCTAAATCCTGCCAGCTTCCAACAATGAGGGTTTGCATGGGAACTAGAAGTCAGATGACCAGATGTAATGTCATTCTGCAAGTTATCTTAGAAGTAATACTTTAGATATTATTTTGAGAAGACTGAGCATTCTGTATTCTGTCTTGTGCCTGACAAAAAGAAGGACCATTCACCACATCATCTGCCTTGCTCTATTAAATAAGTAGTGGAATAGTAATTCTCTAAGATTCAGTTAGGAATATAATGAAATTTAATTTAGATATTGTTCATCTTTATTTGTCTGAGTCTTGTCCTTCAATGTTATTTTAAATATTTCCTATGATTTGAACTCTGATGTCACAGTGAACATATACTTAGTATTTACTTGTTCATTTATTATTTATTATTACATATATTTAAACCTTTTATTGTGGCTGATCTTTGAAGAGATATTTAAGTTTTGAGAGTATTTGCAAATTTATTTGATGACACTGTGTTGGCCACTCCTAAAAACCTTGCTCTTGGTCAAACTACCATTTGTATTAATATTAATTTCACTCAGTAAATTGGGTACCATTGCAAAGGCCTTAAGGTAGCTGACAAGAGTGTCTGGTGGTGGTGGTAACTACCTTATAGTCTGGGAAAAGGTGTCATAGCTAGTAAACCTGTGCCAGCCTTTCCCAGTTGTGTGTTTGTCAGCTACTTGGGCAGGGACATGAAGCACTGATTGGACAGACAGAGTGTTGGAGGACTTTGCTTGAATCCTTGGCTAAGGACTCAATTATATAGCTGTGCCAGTGGGGAGTCTTATTGGGGATCTGGAGAAAGAGGGGGATCCAGCCCCAGACTGACTGTGTTCCCCATGTGCTCTAAAGGGAAATTGTGCTTGATGCAGAGAGCTGCATCTGGAGATACTAGATTTGCACCTGTGATCCTCCCAATGAACATCCCTCACTGGTGCAAGTGGTAAGGAGAGACGCTTCTTGACTACTGGCCCAGAGGAGGGTCTTCACATATTGGTTGGCAGTGGTGGCATCACCACATCACATACTGGTAAACAGTGGTGGGGATATTGAACTTCTGTAGCCTGTAAACAGTTGTCACTAAAGAAGGCATTTATGCTCTCAAGCAGCCACATGGTGAACATTCAGAGTTTCATATCACAATAGTTTTATTTATTTACTTTTGTTAGCTTAGTTTGTTAGGGAAAGCAGGCAAGGATGTCAGCAGAGATTATAGCAAGATAACAAGGATCCAACTGGTGGAGATCTGCCAAGCCAGAGGACTGGTGCATGCCAAAGTGACTAAAGGGGAAATGATTGCAGCCTTAATCACAGCTGCATCACAGACCAGCAACCAGAAAGACAACCAGAGTGGCTTTGGGGTGTACAGCTCTCAAAAAATGGACAGTTCAGCTTTTCCTCAGAGGACTTAAAAATCCATCTGGAGTTAAAGATACTTGAACTGGAGGCCAAATGTTTGGAATTAAAATCAGCAGAGGCTGTGGCAGGAGAAACAAATGGAATATAATCAGCAGAGAGACTGCAGCATTTGGAGGCTGAAAAAATGAGAGGAAGCGGCAACATGAGAGGGAGATGCTGACTCTTTTCCAGGGCCATGGAGGTAATGGGGAAGGGAATAACTGAACCCCAGAAGCAATAAAGATCAGTACATTTCTTCCACAATTTACAGAGGGTGATAATTTTGATAATTTTACTCATATGTTTGAAAGGGTATGTAAACAGTACAATGCTGACCTAGGACTCTGGTCACAGTTCCTGACCTCCTTACTCCATGGTAGAGCTGTAATTGCTGTTTCTAAATTGTGTGATATTGATTGTTTACATTATAACAAAGTAAAGAAATGTTTATTAGACTGTTTTAAGTTAACACCTGAAACTTATAGAAAAAAGTTTTGTGAGCATAGACGCAAGGCAGATGAAAGTGTGTGATTATATTGCTGAGTTAAGCACTTATTTTCATAGTTGGGTGGGTGAGTGGGTGTCAGGCCACCACTTTTTAAGTGCTGACAGATGTTTTTGTGAGGGAACAAGCCCTTAGCACTTTGTCTGAGGACATAAGAATCTGGTTGGCAGATAGACAATGCAGCACTGCTAAATAGTTGAAGAAAAATAGCAAGCAGGGCATCAGTGCAAAGGAAGGGGATACCCAGTACTGCATATGGATATATGGGAACTCACAGTCAGCAGCCTAAGCCACCTGAACAGAGTCCACCAGCAACAGGGGAATAAACTAGTTCAGGTAGACGGCCAGCATCAAAGTTTAAATGTTTTAAATGCAACCAGTGGGGCCATGTATCATATAGATGTCCATGGAGGCAAGGTGGGGAACAAAAAGTAGGGAGCTCAGCAAGTGGGACTAACAGAATGCCAGTAGTAAGTTTTCTGGAGAAAACGAGGGTACCAAACTACCACAAGAAGTTATATCATATCTTAGTAGATGGGAAACAGGCCACTGCTAAGAGAGACACAGCCACTGACCTAACCTTTGTGAAACCTGCAATGGTTAAAGAGAAGAACTACTTGCCTGGGCCGTCTACTCAAGTCAGACCTTTAGGAAGGACCCCATTCCAAATACTGTTGGCTAGGGTTCACCTTGACTGGAAGGGTGGAAAAAGAAGCAAGTAGGTGTTCTTGAGGATATCCCTGCAGATGTCCTGATAGGGAATGATTTTGATAATGTAGTACCTTGTGTGCATGCAGTTACACACACTCAGGCTTGGAGACTCCTGTGATTTGCACTCTGTCACTGTGAATATATACTTAGTATTTTCTTGTTCTTTTATTATTTATTATTACATATATTTAAATATTTTACTGTGGCTGATCTTTGCAAAGATATTTAGGTTTTGACAGTATTTCCATATTTATTTGGTGACTCTGTGTGGGCCACTCCTAATAGTTTTGCTCTTGGTCAAACTACCATTTGTATTAATATTAATGTAAGGACCTTAAGGAAGCTGACAGAAGTGTCTGCTGGCGGTGGTATCTACCTTATGGTCTGGGCAGAAGGGGGCATAGCTAGTAAAACTGTGTGTGTGTGTGTGTGTGTGTGTGTGTGTGTGTGTGTGTGTGTGTGTGTGTGTGTGTAAATCAAATCTCAAAGAGTGTGTGTCAGCTACTTGGGCAGGGACATGAAGCATGGGTTGGATAGAGACAGTGTTGGAGGACATGGCTTGGAAACCTGGCTAAGGACACAGCTGTATAGCTGTGCCAGTGGGGCTTCTTATGAGGGATCTGGAGAAAGAGGGAGAAACCTGTCCTGGACAGACTATGTTCCCCATGTGCTCTTAAGGTAAATTGTGCTTGATTCTGTTTGATGCAGAGAGCTGCATCTGGAGCTACTGTGTGTGTGTACCTGTTATCCTCCCAGTGAAGTCCTCCACTAGTGCTATTGGTGAGGATTTAGCCTCCCTGATTACTGGCCCAGTGGAGGGTCATCACTCTGATATTATTAAATAAGTGGTAATTTTGGTCATTTTGAAGTGAAATCTTATGACATGATCTGTGGAATACAGTAGTACTTATAGAAAATGATCATTACAGATGTGTAGTGCAGTGATTGTGCATAAATGGGAAATACTTATTTTACTAGAGAGATGTCAGTGTGCAGAGGACAGGAATAGGAGTGTGTGATGAATCTGATGTTTTTGTACTGACAGTGAGGAAAACATATATGACAATAACAGAGAATATTGCAGGTTGTTTTTGTGTGACTACTGTGATGGAATAAACTGCGGTTAACATAACATTTCACTTTGCATAGATATACTGAGATACTTATATATATATATACATATATATATATATATATATATATATATATATATATACATACACACAAACACACACACACTATATATATATATATATATATATATATATATATATGTATATATATATATATATATATATATATGTATGTATATATATATATATATATATATATATATAAATATATATATATATATATATAGATGTGCTTATCTTACCTAAAAGTTACTGTTGATAGCAGGAATAGCTGGCCAGTGGTTTGTACCTTAGTAACTAATGTCATTCAAACAGAGCATGTTACTAATATCTGACTATAGCCTTTTTTTCATTTTCATGTAGTACTAATGGAGAATAAGGAATCAAAGAATGGAAAGGATAACTTTTGCCATGAGAAAAATCATATCCTCATGGCAGAACTAAAAACACATGGGAAACTTCTTTTTGTAAAGGGGAGCCCAGACAAGATGAGAGGAACAGCGCCTGAAGCCACATAGTTGTTGAAATCAATGCAGTTGTAGGCAAAAGCAGAGCAATGGCACAGTGCAAGAAATGGGCAAATCATATGGTAGCACATTCTAGAGGCAAGGACAGGTAGAATGCAACTTCCAGTACCAAGACGGGGGGGGGGGGCTCCGAATCTTATTACATTAACACCAGTTGATGAATACCTTCTATCCATCCATCCATCCATGGGGATGACTATGATACAGATGATGGTGCAACAGGAATAATTAGAGGTGATGAGGACACTGTTCCATTAAACCAATGTCTGCAGCAGCAGGAGTTCCATTCATCAGCTCATGAAGTTTGGTTGAAAATGTATATGTTTTATAGACAAAATTGAAGCTGACAAAGAATGATGTAATTAAACTCATCACAGTTCATTATTATTAGGTGACACCTCTGGAATGAATGCAAATATTCAGTTTATTGACCACTGTAAACCATTGCACAGAGCCACATAACTAGTCAGGTGTTTTTGAACAGCTTTTCTTCTGAGGCATAGCTCTTAGAGCATTTTGGGGTTTTATTCTTCTTGCTGTTTAAAAGAAAACAGTTCAACTATATCATTAAATAAGGATGAAGTCGGCAGCAGAATGGGTGCTGTTGTTGATAATAACATAGTTATACTCATGAGGCATCCTCAGGGAAGTGCCAGGCAGTCTCCAAGTTTAATGGCAGGTTCTTTCACATCACAAAATGTTAGTAATGCTGTACAAAGTGACATTGCATCACAAAGCCAAACACAAGCTGACATTCCACTCATGCTTGGACAGCAGGAATATCCCTGCATGTCTACACCAGTAGCTCCACACACAGAAAAACACTTTGAGGGTGATAGCAGACATTCTGAGACCACAGTGTCCATGGTGACAGCATTATAAATGGGTGTCAGATGCAGGAATTATTACAACAACCCCCAGGAAACATATAAAGCATTGGCTGTCCAACAAGAAATGTGCAGTGACATAGTTAGCCCACAGAGCATCACCACAGAGAAGCTCAAAATGGTCAAAGCCCTCCAGGGTATACATGAAGATTTCTAGCAGTACTTTGAAATGCCAGAGAGCAGGGATAATGCCATGGTATCACTAATGTTTTTGGTTGGATGCCAAGCATCAGTCGTAGCCTCCATACCAGAGTCAAACTGGACTCAGTCTTATGGTAGACAGAGGACAGGATACTGTCTAGACAGATGGGAGAGACCACATGATACTACTGCTGGTTCTTAAGACAGTAATGGCAGTACTCATAGTGAATATTCACAACACATTTTACACAGGCCATGTCAATGGCCATCTACACCTAGCAGAACCTCACTTTCCAGGTCATAATCTCAGTCATGCAGCAGTGTCTGGTCAGTGACAGCATAATTACCATCATCATGTAGATCCTCAGAATCATCACCAGGCCTATCAAGAGGAGGTGTATGACTCATTTGATCTGGAACTGTTATGAATTACATTCATTAACAGATCTTTCTGTTTAGGTCAGGGTGATTTGCATATATAAATATATATATATATATATATATATATATATATATATATATATATATGTGTGTGTGTGTGTGTGTGTGTATGTATATATATATATATATATATATATATATATATATATATATATATATATATATATATATATATATATATATATATATATATATATATATATATATATATATATATATATATACATTTCTTCCCTGTACAGCTATTAGTCATGCTACACTGTAAATCAGAATCATTTACAGAACTTTCTTTTTACTTGGAATTGGGTTGGGGGAAATCTGTATACAGCTATTAGGTACATGAATAAACACTGGACAAAAAACAATGATACATGGATTACTGCTCCTTCTGGGGGCAGTCACCTAAAACATCATAACAGTAATTAACAAATATTTTCAGGCCAAATATATCATAGGAAAATATCACATTAAACTAAGCATCTTACCATTTAAGCATACTGCTGCCACTACACCCTCCTCACTGCACAAATGATAGCAGTTTCTGAAGTCAGAACTTATTTTGTATGTCACTATAAAATAATTTGATGCACAGTACAATAGAATACAGTAAAACAAAATGGCATACATCGATTTAATATATTAAAATCTTTCAAACTATAAAATCAACCCCAGTAAATCTATAATTTTACCTTTAAATAGTTATCTCCCTCTAGAGCGGTCAACATTGAATAAGATTAAAATAAATTCTTCTCTCTGATATTTAAGTATTCATCTTAATCAGAACTCTAACCTTATTTTCACAAATAATATTGAGAAATGATGTTTGAATATTCAAAAGGATATGGCAAGGTGGGAAAAGTTGAATCTTATACCAGTAGTTAAGATAACTTTTTACTTCGGATACTTTTTCATCTTGCCTCCTTTAAATTGATCCTATCAGTATTAACTAAATTCATTTTGTCCCCCAAATCAATCAGAATGAAATATAATAAATAAACTCTTCCCAAGAAGCATGAGGGTTTAGGCATGCTAGATATCTATCTTTATTATCTAATCAGTAATGCTAGCAAAATTCTTAGAATAATCCAATACTCTCCAGATACTAATTGCTGGCACCCCTTCTAGGTTAAAATTTGGCACAATCTGTTATTACTGTACAATTCCAATCCATCAGCTCTTTTATACCTAAATTATAGTGAGCTTAAAAAAATAAAGTTCTTAAATTATTAATTGTAAAAAAACAGCCTTCTTCAAAAAAAAAATAACATCCTTGATTTAAATCCTCCCTTCTTAACTTCCCAACCTATTAACTACAACCATAATTTCCAGCTAAACAATCAAATTCTGGACCTTAGGAATTTTCAACTTATTCAAAACAAGATAGTTGGCGACTTTATTAAGGTTACCCCTGCTCATCTGAACTGTTAAGGTCAGAAATAAATTTGCCCAAAGGGTACCTTCCTATTTTAAACCAAATCATATACTTAGTATACCAAAAAATGAAGTTTAGATGTCCAGAGGTCAAGGGAAATGAGAAATGTAATAATTTGTGGCAATATCTAATGAATAATAGCAATATGTCAAACTATTATAAATACATATCTGATATCAGATATTCTGATACTTTCTTATATTCTTCTTATTGGGAAAGTACAGAATCACCCCCTAAGAAAAGGGAAACACTCAACTCTATCAAAATTAATATAAAACACATTCCCCTAAAAACTATTTTATACTCAACTTAATACTTACTTGACCCCCCCAAAAAGCTAGCATCTATATTTCCCACCTTCTCATCACAATGCAAAGCCTGCAACCATGATCAATAAGACTTAACCTGTATCTTGTATGACTATACATATGCCCCTAAAAATAATATCCTCACTTTGTGATATAACACAAATTTATTACCAAACATTTTGCATTACTTCACATCACATCAATTAAGCTATCTCATAATAATATTTAGGTAGTCACTCAAACCTTTACGCTGATTAAACTATACATCACACAAAACTGGTTTGACTATAAAAATTGCCTTTGGACAGATTCTTAGAGCTGACTATAAATTACATTAAAGTCTTTAAAACTGCTTTGTGTTGGTCACAGAATTTAGATATTGTCTTGTAATTCTCATAGATATCCTAAAAACTATAGATCAATGATTTGCCTTCCGATGAAGTATAAACTATACACTGGAAATGATGCCAACAGAGTTTATAATCATTTAGAAGAAAACTAAACCATGGCAATAGAACAATAGGGTAACAAAAGAAGGCCATGTGGAACAAAGGATCATTTGTTGTTAAATAGAGTCATAATGGAGAAATGTAAAAGGGGCAGAATCTAAGTATGGAATGGCTAGACTACAAAAAAAACAAAACAAAAAAAAAACATTTGACAGTATCCCACATTCCTGAATAAAAGAGTGGTTAAAAATGTATAAGACATACCCTACACTGATCGATTACATTACAGTGACCATGAAACAGTGTCAAACCACTTTGCAGTTAAGCCATGTTAAAGGACAAATTATTATTCCAGGGATAAAATTCAAAGGAGGATATTCCAGGATGACTCTTTGTCATTGCTGCTCTTTTGTCTTGCCCTTAAACCATTAAGCTGTCTACTTAACAGATTAGGTCATGACTACAGTTTGGCTCCCAGAAAACAACAAAGTGTAAAGAATTCTATCTTCTTTTTGTGGATGATTTGAAATCATATAGTCATCTGAAGAGGAACTGAAAGCACAACTGCAAGTAGTCAAAACCTTTCAAGACATTATAAGAATACCATTTGGTCTTGATAAATGTGCAAAAGTGACCTTTAAAACAGGAAAGCTGCAGCACTAAGAAAACATCAGCTTGGGACAGGAATGTGATTTAAAAGAACTTGAGCAAGAGGTAGTGTATAAATATTTGGTAACTGATGAAGGATTAACAATAAAACATGAACAAATGTTGAATAAAACCTAGTAAGAAATATTTTAGAAGACTAAAATTAATACTAATAACAGTGTTGACATCTAGGAATAAAAGTCCAAGCTATAAAAAAATTGGTCTTCCTGTCCTGATTTACAGTTTTGGAGCGATTGACTGGCCCCAAAAGATGTTGGATCTGTTGTATGGGAAAACAATAAGGATGCTTAATGCTCATCAAATGATTTATAAAAATCAGTGAATAACATGACTATATATTCCCCATTCTGAAAGAGATATGGGCCTCCTCAAAAGCTGATTACATGTACAGATCTGCAATCATAGGACTGCATACATATCTGCTGACTTCACAAGACCCAAACGTATGCAAATAAATATAAAGGAAAAGTACAACATAAGCAATTCATTGATGACCAAAAAAGTTTTATTGAGAATTCAGAAGCAAGCAAAAGGAATAGGAATGCTATCAAAAAAGCAGTAGTAATAGACACATTTTGGAGAAATATCTGTAAAGACCCTGTGGAAAATAACAAATATGTTGCATGGATAGAGGAAGTAAAAGAAATAGGAAGACGTTCAAATGTACAGGATATGAAATAGTATAAAGTAACAGCCAGAGATACTGAAACAAAATTAAGAACAGCTCCTAACTGGAAAGTCCAGGTCGAGATGCAGTACGTACCTTCTATCTAAAAGTCTTAACATCTTTATAGATAGATTCAGGCCTGAGTAAGAATTACTTATATCCACACCTCAAAGAGACACCAACCTTGCTAGCAACAGGAAAAATGATACTCCTTGTTAAGAGTGATCACTGAAATTGCTACACCCAGTGATTACAGTGTATTTCATACAGAGAGACACAAAGTCATAAAATCCCAGGATTTGTAAGCAAAAACAAGGGCAATGTAGAAGAAAGACACCCAGACAGTTCCAATAGTAAGTAGGAGTAATGGGTCTTATAAAAAAGAAGTCTTATTTAGATATGGTAGCAATACATATATAACTCCTTAGGAATTGCAGAAGCAGTCAGTTCTGGACACATTGTTGGTGCTGCGAAAAGCACTTTAGGCTAATATCAAAGACTGAAACAATATTAATTCACAAACATTAATCATACTTTAAGTTATGAATGGGGTCCATTCCCATCACGGTATGGGAAACCCAAAAGACAGAGAAATTAAGCCTAGAGCTGTACAAAACTTGTAAAATAATAAACTTTAAACATGTATATCTTTATTATCCTTTTCACAGATAATGTTTAATCTCTTAATTATATGGTATACACAATTCCCCATGCTTTTCCTTCTGCTTGTATATACCTGAAACTTGATTAATAAGATACTAATTCAGATAACTTGCATTAAGTATGTCTCGAGAGTATAACATAGTGCACATTATATAAATAGTTTATGCAAATAATTCTTGATTCCTGACCTTTGTCTGTAGAGTTGTTTCTTGCCTTTTTTGTATTTTCTTATTGTTTTTTATTTCTCCTTTCATATTAAATAATCAAATAAAGAGTTCTGGAAAAAAAGATTTGAAAATCTACTCTTATGCTAAGTGAATACGCAAATGTACTATGTTCTTCATTATATTACTGTTGCAGTAGCTATTACAATATGGGACAATTGTCAAAACTCAGGAATAGTGGTTGAATGGAGATGAACCAAAGTCTCACAGCAATTAAGTAGTTAATTACACTGTATTACATTGTATCTGTTAGTTGTAGGGCTGTTGTTGGTAGTTTGTGGTCTTGTTACACTTTGGCTCCAAACTAGCTAGTCTACATTAAGAAGGTGTTTTTCTGTACACTTGTGCTGATCTAACCTGTCTGAGTTGAGGATTGCTGGGGGAAGGCTTATTGTGTGCTTTTCTCATTGGTAGTTAGCTTAAAACTTGTTTCTCTTTGCTCGTATTTAAACCTCATATTTGCACGGTGCTGCTCTTCTCACAGCAGTGGTTAGCAGTGCCATGCATAGAAGGAAAAACCTATAATCTCAGTTTTCATTAAACAGACATCACTGAAACCTTTCCCAGCTTATCTGCTGCTCTAGGAGCAACTCAGTTCTGCATTATGCAGCACTGCTTTATTGCTCAAGCTTAGCCTACACAAAGCATAGATCCCTCTTATAGTCTCAGTGTTACCAGCACAGTCCTGTCAAATTAACCCATCCTCTTTCCTAATAAAACATACAGTAACAGTCAACTATCATGGATGGGCAGTTCCCCATCATCTCGCTGGCCAGCTTGATAGGCATGGGTATCCTGAGGGAATGCAGAAATTGTCTCATGTACACTGACAACCACTTACTCCTGAAATAAACAAATGCTTCATGTAAAAGATGTAGTTACACTATTAAATTGGAGGCAAGACTCTCACATAAGGACAAATTGAATGCACAAACACACTTCCCACACTAAATAAAGACATGACACAAATTCACATATGAGGAGCTACTCACTAGTAACTTACCAATAGATCAGAGGTCTCCCAAAATGGAAACACACACACACACACACACACACACACACACACACACACACACACACACACACACACACACACACACCTCAACAAATAAGCCCATAAGGCGTAACGTGTCTCATCAAATAAGCCCATAAGGCAACACCACAAAACCTAATGTGCTGGTCATAGGTGGCTCCATTGTGAGACACACAGATGTTCCCCTCACAAGACTGGAAAAAGAGCAGTTTGCGGTTATCTCCCTGTGGCAGGATCTGTTAAGTCACTGAAGCACTCAAGAGACTCAACCAAAGTAGTGGTATGACTCTGTCATAGTCCATGCTGAGGTGAATGACTTGGAATGTGCCTCACTGGACTATATGAAGAAAGACATGACTGATCTCTCAGATTATATGTCAGAGGCAGGTATAAGCCTAGTCTTAAACAGCATTCTACCTTTTCCAAGGATGATGCCACAATGCAAACAAAAAAATGATTGGCTTTAACAATTGGCTTAGCTTCCGGTGTCAGTCCAAGAGGATTCAATATCTGTCAGCCTGGAAAGAGATGGTCAACAGAGATGGTCTGTACCTTTCTCCTCTAGGCTTCTGAATACTGGCAAAGGCATTACCAACTCCTACTGCACCTTTTTTAGGAGGTGCCAAAATAACCAAACTCCCAGCATAACAAAATCCTCTTTAGATAAACTCATGGCACTGCTGCTTAATGCTAGGAGTCTAAACATTAAACTGCACTCCCTAGAAGCACTCCTCACTTTGGAAGATGCTGATGTCTGTGCAGTCACAGAGATATGGTGCAAAGGCACTGAAAGTGCCCCAGCTGTGCAGGTCTTCAGTAGCTTCCATACATGTATCCATCTTCATTAAGGATAAATACACCTCCAGACTGGTCAAATAATATGACTCTGTTAAGCTACTCCATGTCCAATTAATTATAGGAAAAGCCACCTACCACATCATAGCAAAATATAGGTCCCCACCATGAATCAAAAAAGCATATCATAAACCTGGACTTACTGGAGTCACTTGCCATATGGCTCAACACCATAATCATGGATGATTTTAATTATCCTTTCATTGACTGGGAAACATACATAACCACAAACATGCTGGCTCAGAGGTTCTTGGACTTTGTCAATGAAAATCTTTGGAACAGCTATTCAGCACACCCACAGGAGGCTCAAATGTCTTGGACATAGTACTCACTATCATGGGAGAGCATTGCACCCACCATGTAATATCCTCCCTGGTAAGATTGGACCATAAATCAGTCTTGCTTGATGTAATTATAAGATCATCAAGCTCAAAGACAAATTAAATCCTACTAAGTGATGGTATAAGAAGTTTAAAAACCCCATCAGATGCAAATAACACAGATTTCTATGCAGAGCTGTATAAAAATGCCCTGTATAACTATTTGGGCAGTTGTACAGACTTGTCTGTACCTGACCTGATTAAAACTAGGTCTTTCCAAAAAAAAGCCACCTTGGTGGACCCTTAGTATAAACAGGCTATACAACAAGAGAAAGAAATTAATTCCCAAAAATAAGAGGGAACTGGCACAGCAGAGGAAGAAATCCATCTCTAGGTTAAAGAAATAAATTGTAGATCTTGTCAAGTCTTCCAAAAGTAATTACAAATCAAAAATAGCCTCCCTAGCTAAGGGTAATCATAAGGCATTGTTTAACTACATCAGAAATCTAAAAGGGAATACTCAGCTATGCGCTAAGCTGGATAAGCATGGCACCACCCATACTCAGCCAGAGATAATAGCCAATCTGCTAGCTGACATATTTGTAGAAAACTTCAACCAATGTCCCTTACAGTCACCCCAAAGTATACCTGACACCATTCCTCTGCTTATTATCTCTAGAGAGCAGGTCAATTCAGTGCTTTCCAATGCCAAAAACCCATCATCAATGGGAAAAAAACAACATCCATGGTTGCCTTTTAAACAGTTTATAACATGACCTAGCAGAACGATTTGAATCCCTGTTTAACCACAGCCTGCAAACTGGCTATGTTCTGGCAGAATGGAGTACAGCAACAGTACTCCCTTTGCACAAAGGGGGACCATTAACTGATCCTGGGAATTATAGGCTATTAAGCCTGACTAGCCTATAATTCTAAAGGGAAGAAATAGCCAGGGAATTGTTATGGCTAGGCTTGTATAGGCCCTAGGGCTGATAGCCTAGTACCAACCTATGAACCTATAATCAGCAAGGCCATTGAAAGAATCATTATGGAATTTATTAGCAAGAAGATAGGTAATCTCCAAACTCTGGGCCCAACCCATTTTTGTTAAAGATCATGCCTGTTAAACATGATTGACTTCTTTGAGAAGATCACCAAGGCTCTGGACAAAGGAAAGACAGTATATCCACTTATCTTGACTTAGCTAAAGCATTTGAGTCAATATCCCATTCAGGTATTATAGAGAAACTCTCCCAATTAAGAGTTAATCCTCATATTACCAGATGGGCAGCCAAGTCGCTCACTGACAGGACACATACTATCAAAGTGGTTGAGTTCGCCTCTAACAAAAGATCTGTCACCAGTGGTGTACCACAGGGTTCTGTGCTTGGCCCCTTACTGGTTGGAATTTATTTCTCAGAAGTCTAGGCAAACCTGGATGGCCTGTGGTTGGCCAAGTTCATTGACGATTGTAAATTGGAACAATCATTGGCTCTCAATGATGTTAATATACTGCAGATAGGGTTAATGCAGACAAATGACTGGTGCCAAAGCTTTGGGAAAGCTAACATCCCTGATAATTACATTATAGTCAGCAGTCCCCCAAGAACCAGTTGTATGTTATCTGGGTACTCAGGTTGATAGCAATGTGAACCTTGACTACCACATATCCAGAACAGTAAGGACATCCTTCTATGTATCACATCTTATAAGTAAAGGCATTACATTTAGATCTAAGGATGTCATAATTTCATTATACTCAGCCCTCATCAGACTAATAATTGACTACAATGCTCCCTTTTGCATGTACCTCACCAGACCTGCAACAATTGAAGATACCACTGAGGTTTCTCACCCAGAAATTACAGGGTACACAAAACAAGTCTTATGTGGAAAGACTGAAAGCCCTGTCATTGTACTGTGTCTCCTAATGATTGCTAAGGGGTGATGTGTGCCTGGCTTACAGGACAGTCTCTGACCTGGCCCTGAAGAAAATGCTACACATTTGTAAATCAAACTGCAGGAGGGTTACTCGCTCCAGGGATCTTAACCTAGCCTCTGACATGAACAAGTCATGCTGGAGAGACAGACACATCTCCCAGAGACTGACACTTCCCTGGAACAAACTTCTAATTCACGTGAAACAGAGCCCTCCCTGACCCTCTTCAAACCCAACCTAGATCAATGGATGGGTGATTGCAAATTCACTCCTAGGGTGATATCCATGTCCCTCCTGGACAGAGAAAGTCAGTATTAACTACCATAGACTCTTACTTCTGCAAGCTTCACTCACCTAACCATCGACAATTGGGGCAACTTGGGATAAATATAGTTAGGCTTGTAAGGGCTCTAGGGCGATTAGCCTAGTAACCTTCTATGAACCAAATTACCTGTAGTACAGACATAAAATATTCTGCTGTAGCTCTGGAAATACAATCCAAATTATAATGTTTGGTAGAAGTGTGAGTAGAGCACCAAGTAGCTGCTTCTAGAATAGAGCTTGAATCCACCCTTTTACAAAAGGCCTCAGAAGTGCCCAGTGCTCTATTGCAATGAGCCTTAAGATTCTGATGAGGATTTTTGTCATGACCAGTGCATCAGAAAAGAATGGAATGGGGGAACTATCTAGAAATGGTTTGTTTAGATACTGATTGTCCTTTCTTTCCCCACTGTAGAACACAAACTGTTGACTTAATTTTCTAAAACCCTTAAATTTGTCCAAACAATACCTTAGTTGTTGGTGGAAATCCAGAATATGAAGAATACTGTGTTGTTTTTAGGTTCAGGATAAGAAACAGGGAGTTGGGATAGCTTAGTTGAAAATAAATTTTGAGACAACATTAGGCATAAAATAAGGAGTGGTTCTAAGATTCACCCTGTCTTAATAAAAGGATCAGAAATGACTGAGTAGACACAAGGGCCTGCAATTCAAATACCCCATCTAGTAGAATTCAAAGGTATCAGCAAGGTGATCTTCTGAGAGCAACTGACTGCAGGTTTAAATGGAAGTAAGTTTACATATGAAAAACAAAATTCAGATTCCAATAAGGTGACAATCTTTTTCTTTGTGGTCTGATGTGCAAAGCTCCCTTTAAAATTGTTTAAATTGGGGTGAAGAAGAAAGGGGGGATCCAGTGGCAGACAAACTGAAACAGCCAAGATGTATCTTAACTGAAGTGTATGATAGGCCCAAAATGTGCAATTCAAAGAAGTGCTGGATAGTCAGTGGTGTCCTCATTTGAGATAGGTCTTGTCCTTTAGCTTCACACCAGAAGGTCATTTGGCTGAGCAGCTGAGCAAGACTTTCTATTTGCAGATTTTCTTGTTTCCTTTAATACCTGTGGCACAGCCACATAAAAAAATGAGTAAATGGATCAAAAGCCTATCATCCACATAGTTATACTGAGCTTTTGAATGCTGGGATGAATCAAAGATCCGATATCCTGTATGAGCAAGTGTACCTCATGAGAAAGTTTTTGGTAACTGCTCCTGGCTAGACACATGGAAAAGGAGAAACAATGTTTCCTGGACCAAATGGAAGTCAACAGTAGCATATTTGGCAAAGCCTTCTTAACCTTTTGAATTACTTTGTAAAGAAGAGAAGGGGGGGGGGGGTAATTAAATATTTTCATGCAGGGGACTAAGAAAACATCTGCCCAGCAGGTTTGTTTAGAAGGTGCCCTGGAACAGAACAGATTCAGTTTTCTGTTCAGAAAAAGAGACAAACCCACTGGAGAAAAGGCAATCATTAAAGTAAGGGTCTATTTGTATGCCTTGAGGTCTGCAATGTCCTACGACTGAGATAAAGCACTTGGTGAAGACTCTTGGGGTGGTAGTGAGACCTAAGTGTGAAGATGTAAATTGAAAATGCATTCACAAAGCACTGAACCTTAAAATCATCTGTGATTTTTGTGAATCAGAATGTGCAGGTAAAAGGGTAAAAAAAGGTTGGTGGGGGAGTGTAAAAGGAAATGCCACTGACTATTTGGATGAGATTAGAGTAGTATTAGTCAGTGATGGGAGATATATGTGTCTAAGTGGGCATAAAGTAGTATTTGCTATACATTACCATTTGCTTGCAGAGAGACACTTGTAATGTTGATTTTCACAGTCATTATGCCTGAAGTAATACATGCGAAAAAGTACCTTTGGAAAATCATCCAAGTCTATGTGCTGCAAGCTTATTCTTTAAAGTAAGGGGAAAACAGACATTAGTACCATTGCCTCTAGGTTTTTCATATATGACCTTTGTAAAAGAACCATCAGAATAAATTTGTTTTTTTTCCTCTCAGCAGATACCATTATCAATAAAGGTACTCCACAAGGTTCAATCCTTGGCCCTCTACTTACTTCCATATTCATAAATAAACTTCCCCTGTATTTACCAAGCTTTCTCCTCCTTCTATATGCTGACATTGTGGTTCTCTATAGATCTAAACCATTACATTCTCTTATAAATGTGCAGCTATTAAACTGGCTCCACTAACTTACCTCCTGGCTTAAATGAATTAGCCCAGTTTTAAGCTCAACAAAAGCAAAAGCAATGTTATTTAGTACCATAAAAAAGGAATCAAGTTTCCATCCTGACTAGTCTATTACAAATTTTAACAGTAAACCTCCAAACACAACCTCATGTTTTAAATATCTTAGAATTCGGCTTGATCCAAACTTAAACTTTAAGTTTCAGTTTGAAAAAAAAAAAAAATACAAGCAACAAAATGAATCATAATCTTCATGGGATATGGTAATCTTGACTTTTCTTACATATCCACCAAAGAAATGTTTTTTTTATCAGAAATTGAATATGACCTTCCAGTAATTTCCTAAGCTTATTTCAAAATGTAAATATTTCGAGCAAAATATGTAGCTTTGTCACTGTGTCTCCCAAAGACAATATCATTGTATTATTCAGTTGAAATCTTACTGTCATTCAAGTAAACAAAGGACACATCTCCTACATGGATCTCTGTTATTCAAACTGTTCAATCTTAAAACCTTCACACTGAAAGCAAGCTAATTATAAGAATTGCTGCTTATAATGCCACATCCCTTAATCACATGGGTCTATATCAGCATTTCGAAAGATGAAAATGCCGAATACCAGTTGGCAGACCAGTAAATGTTGAACTATGACATTGCTGAACAGCCAAATCACCAATTTCTTCCCACCAGAAAGAAAGTGGTTGTCCATTTCCTTACGCCTGCCCTTTCCCTGACTTTAGTGCGGGCTCGGAGTTAGAATAATTAGTTAGGGGGGGTGTGGGGGGCACAGCCCCCCACGTTGGGATGTATGTGGGGGCGAATCTCTCACTTAAGAATGTTTGTTTGTGTTTGGCGTTGGTGTTTGGCCAACTGATTTCTTTCCCTTGGAAAGAAATCAGTGATTTAGCCATTCAGCAATGTCGTAGTTCGACATTTATGGGTCGACCAACTGCTATTCGGCATTTTCGTCTTTCGAAATTCTGATATAGACCCAATCACATGATACACATTTTACAAACTCTTCAAGCTAAGTTCCAGTTTAAGTCTTTAGAACAACATTAAAATCTTAACACTGAAATCTCTAGAAGCTCGTATCATTTCCAGATCTAAACTTAAATCCCATTGCCTCAAAAGTAATCTGTTATTTCTCGTCAGTACTAATTAAAATTGTTGTATCTTCAACTGAAGCAGTACAATTGATGGGTAAACATAATTTATATTGACCAGTCTTCAAACTCACTCCATGATACAAAAGCTTCCCAGCAAATGATAAAAACAACAAAAACAGATGAATACTTCAGCCTTATTTGAAACCATCCATATGTCTCACTTGAAATGAAACATGCAGATAGGGTGTTAAAAAATAGGTGGTATTAATTTGAGTCACAGATTTATTGTTGTTTGTGAATTTTGGTAGTAATGGACTGCTTACCTTTATGTATGTCATCTCTTTGCTCCATTTGGTGTGGTCACAAGTGTAGCTTTAGAAAGATCGCAGTAGGAGCTTTAAACTGCAATTCATTGTCATGCTGGAGTTGTAAAGCATTTGCCTGGATTTTACATGTCTATCTGGACCAAAAGAGATATCAAGCCACCGTATTTTGAATACATTCTTGAGATAGATGGCCATCTAACAAAAAATCTAGCAGACTTTCTGGCACCTGGATTAGTTTAACTGTAGCCTCGTAGTGCTGCACGATGTGAAAAATGTGCAAACACACGCGTTTTTAAGCCAGAAAGTTGAAAGGGATAGAAATCAGCCCAAAAAGGCCAATAAAATTACAATTTCAGAGCTGGAAACCACTCCTCTAGCGTTAGATAGGCAGTACAATACTCACCAGTCCCACTGGTAGGCAGCAGGACTTCCCTCTGCCACAGCAAGGTCTGGATAGCTCTGAGCACAGAAAATAAAGTCCTGAGACAAGCAAGGCCTGGGATATGGACTGGGTAAAAAAGGTGGGAAATGAGCAAACAAGGTAGTATATATATATATATATATATATATATATATATATATATTATTTATTTATTTTTTTTGTTGAAACAGGCTAAACAATGCAATAATACAGTAAATAAACACAGAAAAGTCTAACACACTTGAGTGTGTAGTCCTAAACAGTAAATGCAATTAAAACTCTACAAAATTACCAATTTAAAACTTTTTAAATAAAGCAAAGCAAGTGCACAACTGAAAAACGATTTAAGTGGCAGTAATACAGCAGAATAAGTAGCTAGTATACATATACAGAGAAGTCTATATATACAGAAAAACAGCTAAAACACACAAACACTTCAGATGCAGTGCAACATAGAGCCCTTGAGTTGTAGCAATATTAAGGCAATTACAGTTATAAAAAATGCTCTACAATATACTCTATATTTCCAAAATGTTTGAGAAGCACAGTCAGAACATAAGGAAATTCAAGCAATTTTTTTTTTTAAGGGAAAAAGGAGAAACAGAAGTCATTATCAAATGCTCTCTCTGCATTAGGTAGAATGAGCTAATGACACTAGACTGGGAGGAGTGTCCCAGAACACATTTACAGTAGGGGCGGGCAACTGCAAAGCCACCAAGTATAACACAAGACACCAACAGGGAGGGTGGGTGAGGAGTTATTAGCCAACAAAGCACTAGAGAAAGCCACAAAATGAAAGTTTTTAAACAGATAAAGATTTGTAAAGATACAGAATGCTTTAACTGCAAACAAATCAGTTACCCGTGCAGATTACAATAAAAGTGCTATATATAAATTGCTAGAAACAATAAACTGTATAAATAATCGAAAAAAAAAACAGGATACTTATATATCTCAGCTAAGAGTTGGAGTAAACAGCTCTCATCCACTCTGCTCAGTGTGTATAGACAGAAACTCTCTCAAAGTTAGGGCTTAAATACCAGAACAACAACTTTTTTTTTTTAAAAAACACAAAAGAACCAGCCCCCACTAGCCTGCAGCTATTAGCCTACAAAGCACTAGAGAAAGCCACAAAATGAAAGTTTTTAAACAGATAAAGATTTGTAAAGATACAGAATGCTTTAACTGCAAACAAATCAGTTACCCGTGCAGATTACAATAAAAGTGCTATATATAAATTGCTAGAAACAATAAACTGTATAAATAATCGAAAAAAAAACAGGATACTTATATATCTCAGCTAAGAGTTGGAGTAAACAGCTCTCATCCACTCTGCTCAGTGTGTATAGACAGAAACTCTCTCAAAGTTAGGGCTTAAATACCAGAACAACAACTTTTTTTTTTACAAAAACACAAAAGAACCAGCCCCCACTAGCCTGCAGCTATTAGCCTACAAAGCACTAGAGAAAGCCACAAAATGAAAGTTTTTAAACAGATAAAGATTTGTAAAGATACAGAATGCTTTAACTGCAAACAAATCAGTTACCCGTGCAGATTACAATAAAAGTGCTATATATAAATTGCTAGAAACAATAAACTGTATAAATAATCGAAAAAAAAAACAGGATACTTATATATCTCAGCTAAGAGTTGGAGTAAACAGCTCTCATCCACTCTGCTCAGTGTGTATAGACAGAAACTCTCTCAAAGTTAGGGCTTAAATACCAGAACAACAACTTTTTTTTTTTACAAAAACACAAAAGAACCAGCCCCCACTAGCCTGCAGCTATTAGCCTACAAAGCACTAGAGAAAGCCACAAAATGAAAGTTTTTAAACAGATAAAGATTTGTAAAGATACAGAATGCTTTAACTGCAAACAAATCAGTTACCCATGCAGATTACAATAAAAGTGCTATATATAAATTGCTAGAAACAATAAACTGTATAAATAATCGAAAAAAAAAACAGGATACTTATATATCTCAGCTAAGAGTTGGAGTAAACAGCTCTCATCCACTCTGCTCAGTGTGTATAGACAGAAACTCTCTCAAAGTTAGGGCTTAAATACCAGAACAACAACTTTTTTTTTTACAAAAACACAAAAGAACCAGCCCCCACTAGCCTGCAGCTATTAGCCTACAAAGCACTAGAGAAAGCCACAAAATGAAAGTTTTTAAACAGATAAAGATTTGTAAAGATACAGAATGCTTTAACTGCAAACAAATCAGTTACCCGTGCAGATTACAATAAAAGTGCTATATATAAATTGCTAGAAACAATAAACTGTATAAATAATCGAAAAAAAAAACAGGATACTTATATATCTCAGCTAAGAGTTGGAGTAAACAGCTCTCATCCACTCTGCTCAGTGTGTATAGACAGAAACTCTCTCAAAGTTAGGGCTTAAATACCAGAACAACAACTTTTTTTTTTACAAAAACACAAAAGAACCAGCCCCCACTAGCCTGCAGCTATTAGCCTACAAAGCACTAGAGAAAGCCACAAAATGAAAGTTTTTAAACAGATAAAGATTTGTAAAGATACAGAATGCTTTAACTGCAAACAAATCAGTTACCCGTGCAGATTACAATAAAAGTGCTATATATAAATTGCTAGAAACAATAAACTGTATAAATAATCGAAAAAAAAAACAGGATACTTATATATCTCAGCTAAGAGTTGGAGTAAACAGCTCTCATCCACTCTGCTCAGTGTGTATAGACAGAAACTCTCTCAAAGTTAGGGCTTAAATACCAGAACAACAACTTTTTTTTTACAAAAACACAAAAGAACCAGCCCCCACTAGCCTGCAGCTATTAGCCTACAAAGCACTAGAGAAAGCCACAAAATGAAAGTTTTTAAACAGATAAAGATTTGTAAAGATACAGAATGCTTTAACTGCAAACAAATCAGTTACCCGTGCAGATTACAATAAAAGTGCTATATATAAATTGCTAGAAACAATAAACTGTATAAATAATCGAAAAAAAAAACAGGATACTTATATATCTCAGCTAAGAGTTGGAGTAAACAGCTCTCATCCACTCTGCTCAGTGTGTATAGACAGAAACTCTCTCAAAGTTAGGGCTTAAATACCAGAACAACAACTTTTTTTTTTTACAAAAACACAAAAGAACCAGCCCCCACTAGCCTGCAGCTATTAGCCTACAAAGCACTAGAGAAAGCCACAAAATGAAAGTTTTTAAACAGATAAAGATTTGTAAAGATACAGAATGCTTTAACTGCAAACAAATCAGTTACCCGTGCAGATTACAATAAAAGTGCTATATATAAATTGCTAGAAACAATAAACTGTATAAATAATCGAAAAAAAAAACAGGATACTTATATATCTCAGCTAAGAGTTGGAGTAAACAGCTCTCATCCACTCTGCTCAGTGTGTATAGACAGAAACTCTCTCAAAGTTAGGGCTTAAATACCAGAACAACAACTTTTTTTTTTTACAAAAACACAAAAGAACCAGCCCCCACTAGCCTGCAGCTATTAGCCTACAAAGCACTAGAGAAAGCCACAAAATGAAAGTTTTTAAACAGATAAAGATTTGTAAAGATACAGAATGCTTTAACTGCAAACAAATCAGTTACCCGTGCAGATTACAATAAAAGTGCTATATATAAATTGCTAGAAACAATAAACTGTATAAATAATCGAAAAAAAAACAGGATACTTATATATCTCAGCTAAGAGTTGGAGTAAACAGCTCTCATCCACTCTGCTCAGTGTGTATAGACAGAAACTCTCTCAAAGTTAGGGCTTAAATACCAGAACAACAACTTTTTTTTTTACAAAAACACAAAAGAACCAGCCCCCACTAGCCTGCAGCTATTAGCCTACAAAGCACTAGAGAAAGCCACAAAATGAAAGTTTTTAAACAGATAAAGATTTGTAAAGATACAGAATGCTTTAACTGCAAACAAATCAGTTACCCGTGCAGATTACAATAAAAGTGCTATATATAAATTGCTAGAAACAATAAACTGTATAAATAATCGAAAAAAAAAACAGGATACTTATATATCTCAGCTAAGAGTTGGAGTAAACAGCTCTCATCCACTCTGCTCAGTGTGTATAGACAGAAACTCTCTCAAAGTTAGGGCTTAAATACCAGAACAACAACTTTTTTTTTTTTACAAAAACACAAAAGAACCAGCCCCCACTAGCCTGCAGCTATTAGCCTACAAAGCACTAGAGAAAGCCACAAAATGAAAGTTTTTAAACAGATAAAGATTTGTAAAGATACAGAATGCTTTAACTGCAAACAAATCAGTTACCCGTGCAGATTACAATAAAAGTGCTATATATAAATTGCTAGAAACAATAAACTGTATAAATAATCGAAAAAAAAAACAGGATACTTATATATCTCAGCTAAGAGTTGGAGTAAACAGCTCTCATCCACTCTGCTCAGTGTGTATAGACAGAAACTCTCTCAAAGTTAGGGCTTAAATACCAGAACAACAACTTTTTTTTTTACAAAAACACAAAAGAACCAGCCCCACTAGCCTGCAGCTATTAGCCTACAAAGCACTAGAGAAAGCCACAAAATGAAAGTTTTTAAACAGATAAAGATTTGTAAAGATACAGAATGCTTTAACTGCAAACAAATCAGTTACCCATGCAGATTACAATAAAAGTGCTATATATAAATTGCTAGAAACAATAAACTGTATAAATAATCGAAAAAAAAAAACAGGATACTTATATATCTCAGCTAAGAGTTGGAGTAAACAGCTCTCATCCACTCTGCTCAGTGTGTATAGACAGAAACTCTCTCAAAGTTAGGGCTTAAATACCAGAACAACAACTTTTTTTTTTTACAAAAACACAAAAGAACCAGCCCCCACTAGCCTGCAGCTATTAGCCTACAAAGCACTAGAGAAAGCCACAAAATGAAAGTTTTTAAACAGATAAAGATTTGTAAAGATACAGAATGCTTTAACTGCAAACAAATCAGTTACCCGTGCAGATTACAATAAAAGTGCTATATATAAATTGCTAGAAACAATAAACTGTATAAATAATCGAAAAAAAAACAGGATACTTATATATCTCAGCTAAGAGTTGGAGTAAACAGCTCTCATCCACTCTGCTCAGTGTGTATAGACAGAAACTCTCTCAAAGTTAGGGCTTAAATACCAGAACAACAACTTTTTTTTTTTACAAAAACACAAAAGAACCAGCCCCCACTAGCCTGCAGCTATTAGCCTACAAAGCACTAGAGAAAGCCACAAAATGAAAGTTTTAAACAGATAAAGATTTGTAAAGATACAGAATGCTTTAACTGCAAACAAATCAGTTACCCGTGCAGATTACAATAAAAGTGCTATATATAAATTGCTAGAAACAATAAACTGTATAAATAATCGAAAAAAAAACAGGATACTTATATATCTCAGCTAAGAGTTGGAGTAAACAGCTCTCATCCACTCTGCTCAGTGTGTATAGACAGAAACTCTCTCAAAGTTAGGGCTTAAATACCAGAACAACTTTTTTTTTTTTACAAAAACACAAAGAACCAGCCCCCACTAGCCTGCAGCTATTAGCCTACAAAGCACTAGAGAAAGCCACAAAATGAAAGTTTTTAAACAGATAAAGATTTGTAAAGATACAGAATGCTTTAACTGCAAACAAATCAGTTACCCGTGCAGATTACAATAAAAGTGCTATATATAAATTGCTAGAAACAATAAACTGTATAAATAATCAAAAAAAAAACAGGATACTTATATATCTCAGCTAAGAGTTGGAGTAAACAGCTCTCATCCACTCTGCTCAGTGTGTATAGACAGAAACTCTCTCAAAGTTAGGGCTTAAATACCAGAACAACAACTTTTTTTTTTTTACAAAAACACAAAAGAACCAGCCCCCACTAGCCTGCAGCTATTAGCCTACAAAGCACTAGAGAAAGCCACAAAATGAAAGTTTTTAAACAGATAAAGATTTGTAAAGATACAGAATGCTTTAACTGCAAACAAATCAGTTACCCGTGCAGATTACAATAAAAGTGCTATATATAAATTGCTAGAAACAATAAACTGTATAAATAATCGAAAAAAAAACAGGATACTTATATATCTCAGCTAAGAGTTGGAGTAAACAGCTCTCATCCACTCTGCTCAGTGTGTATAGACAGAAACTCTCTCAAAGTTAGGGCTTAAATACCAGAACAACAACTTTTTTTTTTTACAAAAACACAAAAGAACCAGCCCCCACTAGCCTGCAGCTATTAGCCTACAAAGCACTAGAGAAAGCCACAAAATGAAAGTTTTTAAACAGATAAAGATTTGTAAAGATACAGAATGCTTTAACTGCAAACAAATCAGTTACCCGTGCAGATTACAATAAAAGTGCTATATATAAATTGCTAGAAACAATAAACTGTATAAATAATCAAAAAAAAAACAGGATACTTATATATCTCAGCTAAGAGTTGGAGTAAACAGCTCTCATCCACTCTGCTCAGTGTGTATAGACAGAAACTCTCTCAAAGTTAGGGCTTAAATACCAGAACAACAACTTTTTTTTTTACAAAAACACAAAAGAACCAGCCCCACTAGCCTGCAGCTATTAGCCTCAAAGCACTAGAGAAAGCCACAAAATGAAAGTTTTAAACAGATAAAGATTTGTAAAGATACAGAATGCTTTAACTGCAAACAAATCAGTTACCCGTGCAGATTACAATAAAAGTGCTATATATAAATTGCTAGAAACAATAAACTGTATAAATAATCGAAAAAAAAAACAGGATACTTATATATCTCAGCTAAGAGTTGGAGTAAACAGCTCTCATCCACTCTGCTCAGTGTGTATAGACAGAAACTCTCTCAAAGTTAGGGCTTAAATACCAGAACAACAACTTTTTTTTTTTTACAAAAACACAAAAGAACCAGCCCCCACTAGCCTGCAGCTATTAGCCTACAAAGCACTAGAGAAAGCCACAAAATGAAAGTTTTTAAACAGATAAAGATTTGTAAAGATACAGAATGCTTTAACTGCAAACAAATCAGTTACCCGTGCAGATTACAATAAAAGTGCTATATATAAATTGCTAGAAACAATAAACTGTATAAATAATCGAAAAAAAAACAGGATACTTATATATCTCAGCTAAGAGTTGGAGTAAACAGCTCTCATCCACTCTGCTCAGTGTGTATAGACAGAAACTCTCTCAAAGTTAGGGCTTAAATACCAGAACAACAACTTTTTTTTTTTTACAAAAACACAAAAGAACCAGCCCCCACTAGCCTGCAGCTATTAGCCTACAAAGCACTAGAGAAAGCCACAAAATGAAAGTTTTTAAACAGATAAAGATTTGTAAAGATACAGAATGCTTTAACTGCAAACAAATCAGTTACCCGTGCAGATTACAATAAAAGTGCTATATATAAATTGCTAGAAACAATAAACTGTATAAATAATCGAAAAAAAAAACAGGATACTTATATATCTCAGCTAAGAGTTGGAGTAAACAGCTCTCATCCACTCTGCTCAGTGTGTATAGACAGAAACTCTCTCAAAGTTAGGGCTTAAATACCAGAACAACAACTTTTTTTTTTTTACAAAAACACAAAAGAACCAGCCCCCACTAGCCTGCAGCTATTAGCCTACAAAGCACTAGAGAAAGCCACAAAATGAAAGTTTTTAAACAGATAAAGATTTGTAAAGATACAGAATGCTTTAACTGCAAACAAATCAGTTACCCGTGCAGATTACAATAAAAGTGCTATATATAAATTGCTAGAAACAATAAACTGTATAAATAATCGAAAAAAAAAACAGGATACTTATATATCTCAGCTAAGAGTTGGAGTAAACAGCTCTCATCCACTCTGCTCAGTGTGTATAGACAGAAACTCTCTCAAAGTTAGGGCTTAAATACCAGAACAACAACTTTTTTTTTTTTACAAAAACACAAAAGAACCAGCCCCACTAGCCTGCAGCTATTAGCCTACAAAGCAATAGAGAAAGCCACAAAATGAAAGGTTTTAAACAGATAAAGATTTGTAAAGATACAGAATGCTTTAACTGCAAACAAATCAGTTACCCGTGCAGATTACAATAAAAGTGCTATATATAAATTGCTAGAAACAATAAACTGTATAAATAATCGAAAAAAAAAACAGGATACTTATATATCTCAGCTAAGAGTTGGAGTAAACAGCTCTCATCCACTCTGCTCAGTGTGTATAGACAGAAACTCTCTCAAAGTTAGGGCTTAAATACCAGAACAACAACTTTTTTTTTTACAAAACACAAAAGAACCAGCCCCCACTAGCCTGCAGCTATTAGCCTACAAAGCACTAGAGAAAGCCACAAAATGAAAGTTTTTAAACAGATAAAGATTTGTAAAGATACAGAATGCTTTAACTGCAAACAAATCAGTTACCCGTGCAGATTACAATAAAAGTGCTATATATAAATTGCTAGAAACAATAAACTGTATAAATAATCGAAAAAAAAAACAGGATACTTATATATCTCAGCTAAGAGTTGGAGTAAACAGCTCTCATCCACTCTGCTCAGTGTGTATAGACAGAAACTCTCTCAAAGTTAGGGCTTAAATACCAGAACAACAACTTTTTTTTTTTTACAAAAACACAAAAGAACCAGCCCCCACTAGCCTGCAGCTATTAGCCTACAAAGCACTAGAGAAAGCCACAAAATGAAAGTTTTTAAACAGATAAAGATTTGTAAAGATACAGAATGCTTTAACTGCAAACAAATCAGTTACCCGTGCAGATTACAATAAAAGTGCTATATATAAATTGCTAGAAACAATAAACTGTATAAATAATCGAAAAAAAAAACAGGATACTTATATATCTCAGCTAAGAGTTGGAGTAAACAGCTCTCATCCACTCTGCTCAGTGTGTATAGACAGAAACTCTCTCAAAGTTAGGGCTTAAATACCAGAACAACAACTTTTTTTTTTTACAAAAACACAAAAGAACCAGCCCCCACTAGCCTGCAGCTATTAGCCTACAAAGCACTAGAGAAAGCCACAAAATGAAAGTTTTTAAACAGATAAAGATTTGTAAAGATACAGAATGCTTTAACTGCAAACAAATCAGTTACCCATGCAGATTACAATAAAAGTGCTATATATAAATTGCTAGAAACAATAAACTGTATAAATAATCGAAAAAAAAACAGGATACTTATATATCTCAGCTAAGAGTTGGAGTAAACAGCTCTCATCCACTCTGCTCAGTGTGTATAGACAGAAACTCTCTCAAAGTTAGGGCTTAAATACCAGAACAACAACTTTTTTTTTTTTACAAAAACACAAAAGAACCAGCCCCCACTAGCCTGCAGCTATTAGCCTACAAAGCACTAGAGAAAGCCACAAAATGAAAGTTTTAAACAGATAAAGATTTGTAAAGATACAGAATGCTTTAACTGCAAACAAATCAGTTACCCGTGCAGATTACAATAAAAGTGCTATATATAAATTGCTAGAAACAATAAACTGTATAAATAATCGAAAAAAAAACAGGATACTTATATATCTCAGCTAAGAGTTGGAGTAAACAGCTCTCATCCACTCTGCTCAGTGTGTATAGACAGAAACTCTCTCAAAGTTAGGGCTTAAATACCAGAACAACAACTTTTTTTTTTTTACAAAAACACAAAAGAACCAGCCCCCACTAGCCTGCAGCTATTAGCCTACAAAGCACTAGAGAAAGCCACAAAATGAAAGTTTTTAAACAGATAAAGATTTGTAAAGATACAGAATGCTTTAACTGCAAACAAATCAGTTACCCGTGCAGATTACAATAAAAGTGCTATATATAAATTGCTAGAAACAATAAACTGTATAAATAATCGAAAAAAAAAACAGGATACTTATATATCTCAGCTAAGAGTTGGAGTAAACAGCTCTCATCCACTCTGCTCAGTGTGTATAGACAGAAACTCTCTCAAAGTTAGGGCTTAAATACCAGAACAACAACTTTTTTTTTTTACAAAAACACAAAAGAACCAGCCCCCACTAGCCTGCAGCTATTAGCCTACAAAGCACTAGAGAAAGCCACAAAATGAAAGTTTTTAAACAGATAAAGATTTGTAAAGATACAGAATGCTTTAACTGCAAACAAATCAGTTACCCGTGCAGATTACAATAAAAGTGCTATATATAAATTGCTAGAAACAATAAACTGTATAAATAATCGAAAAAAAAAACAGGATACTTATATATCTCAGCTAAGAGTTGGAGTAAACAGCTCTCATCCACTCTGCTCAGTGTGTATAGACAGAAACTCTCTCAAAGTTAGGGCTTAAATACCAGAACAACAACTTTTTTTTTTTACAAAAACACAAAAGAACCAGCCCCCACTAGCCTGCAGCTATTAGCCTACAAAGCACTAGAGAAAGCCACAAAATGAAAGTTTTTAAACAGATAAAGATTTGTAAAGATACAGAATGCTTTAACTGCAAACAAATCAGTTACCCGTGCAGATTACAATAAAAGTGCTATATATAAATTGCTAGAAACAATAAACTGTATAAATAATCGAAAAAAAAAACAGGATACTTATATATCTCAGCTAAGAGTTGGAGTAAACAGCTCTCATCCACTCTGCTCAGTGTGTATAGACAGAAACTCTCTCAAAGTTAGGGCTTAAATACCAGAACAACAACTTTTTTTTTTTACAAAACACAAAAGAACCAGCCCCCACTAGCCTGCAGCTATTAGCCTACAAAGCACTAGAGAAAGCCACAAAATGAAAGTTTTTAAACAGATAAAGATTTGTAAAGATACAGAATGCTTTAACTGCAAACAAATCAGTTACCCGTGCAGATTACAATAAAAGTGCTATATATAAATTGCTAGAAACAATAAACTGTATAAATAATCGAAAAAAAAACAGGATACTTATATATCTCAGCTAAGAGTTGGAGTAAACAGCTCTCATCCACTCTGCTCAGTGTGTATAGACAGAAACTCTCTCAAAGTTAGGGCTTAAATACCAGAACAACAACTTTTTTTTTTACAAAAACACAAAAGAACCAGCCCCCACTAGCCTGCAGCTATTAGCCTACAAAGCACTAGAGAAAGCCACAAAATGAAAGTTTTAAACAGATAAAGATTTGTAAAGATACAGAATGCTTTAACTGCAAACAAATCAGTTACCCATGCAGATTACAATAAAAGTGCTATATATAAATTGCTAGAAACAATAAACTGTATAAATAATCGAAAAAAAAAACAGGATACTTATATATCTCAGCTAAGAGTTGGAGTAAACAGCTCTCATCCACTCTGCTCAGTGTGTATAGACAGAAACTCTCTCAAAGTTAGGGCTTAAATACCAGAACAACAACTTTTTTTTTTTACAAAAACACAAAAGAACCAGCCCCCACTAGCCTGCAGCTATTAGCCTACAAAGCACTAGAGAAAGCCACAAAATGAAAGTTTTTAAACAGATAAAGATTTGTAAAGATACAGAATGCTTTAACTGCAAACAAATCAGTTACCCGTGCAGATTACAATAAAAGTGCTATATATAAATTGCTAGAAACAATAAACTGTATAAATAATCGAAAAAAAAAACAGGATACTTATATATCTCAGCTAAGAGTTGGAGTAAACAGCTCTCATCCACTCTGCTCAGTGTGTATAGACAGAAACTCTCTCAAAGTTAGGGCTTAAATACCAGAACAACAACTTTTTTTTTTTTACAAAAACACAAAAGAACCAGCCCCCACTAGCCTGCAGCTATTAGCCTACAAAGCACTAGAGAAAGCCACAAAATGAAAGTTTTTAAACAGATAAAGATTTGTAAAGATACAGAATGCTTTAACTGCAAACAAATCAGTTACCCGTGCAGATTACAATAAAAGTGCTATATATAAATTGCTAGAAACAATAAACTGTATAAATAATCGAAAAAAAAAACAGGATACTTATATATCTCAGCTAAGAGTTGGAGTAAACAGCTCTCATCCACTCTGCTCAGTGTGTATAGACAGAAACTCTCTCAAAGTTAGGGCTTAAATACCAGAACAACAACTTTTTTTTTTTTACAAAAACACAAAAGAACCAGCCCCCACTAGCCTGCAGCTATTAGCCTACAAAGCACTAGAGAAAGCCACAAAATGAAAGTTTTTAAACAGATAAAGATTTGTAAAGATACAGAATGCTTTAACTGCAAACAAATCAGTTACCCGTGCAGATTACAATAAAAGTGCTATATATAAATTGCTAGAAACAATAAACTGTATAAATAATCGAAAAAAAAAAACAGGATACTTATATATCTCAGCTAAGAGTTGGAGTAAACAGCTCTCATCCACCGAAACACATTCAAACACATGGAGGACGTGCAGACTCTGCACAGGAGGCATCCCAGCTGAGAATCGAACCAAGAAACCTCATTGCTGTGAGGCAACAACACTATCTGTTGCACCACTGTGCTCACATTTATTGTGATCCTGCAAAAATTCAGTGTGAACTGATTTCACCCCTTAAAAATGCCACTGCTAGCTCATGGATCACTTCTTAAGAGCACATGCATTCTTGTGATGTGCTCCCTATAGCCCTTGAGTAAGTCACAGTTTGCTACCATAAGAATAAATGCATTGCCACAAGCTGTACCTTATCACCTTAGGCAGTGAATGCGCAATGGGAATATATGAATATTTCAAGAAAAGAGATGAATGACAGGAATGAAAAATAAATAACTAGTATTACAAACTGAAGGGTTCCAAAGGAAGCAGGTCATCATACTGAAGCATTTCACAGCAAATGTGAACATGTGCACTTGCATCTTAACTTCTGCAAGGAAATACATGACCCTGAGCGAGTCATTTAACTGCATTATTCTTGTAGAAACACACTGAAAGCATCTCTGCACTTTTGTACCTTTCTGATTATGTTATATTACTACTCCATACACATTTTTGCTACATTCTGCTGAACCTGATAACTGCACAGTAACCTTTCACATGGCATTGTGTGGTACTATTTGTAGCCTAGCACTGCAGAAAACCTTGGTTAGCTCAGATGAACAGCTTAGTCAGTAGCAAGACTTGAACATGAGTGAAGTAAAGGGGGTGGTGAGGTCTTGGGGATGATGGACCATGGACTAACAAATCAGAGATTACTGACATTTCTGTAGGGCAAACCTATTAATGAAAGTTGCTATTAAACTGGACCTCAATGCCACATGTCAGTAATCAAGCAAAATAATTCTACAGAAGTTTATTTACCAATAATTTGCACATATCCACATGACCTAGTGTTCAGTTATTTCAGAAAACAATATATCTACAACACATTTACAGACAAAATCTTCTGAAATATTTAAAGCACAGATCTAATACCTTGGAAAATGCATGCACCACTTGTATTATTTGAGAATAACTGTGCTTGAGGCATTAACACATGTAGATCTGCAGTTTACACCTTTTGCAGACTCTGTGCATAAATGAAGGGATTTATCATGTAGTGTGATCTGATCTATTGGGATCGGCCTCTTCTGAATCACATACAGTATTTTAGCAGTCTCGCTGAGGAATAATTATGGAGTGGCAGGGAGCTTTCCTAAGGAAGGGATGTTGTAATGTGATACATGTCTGTTCCTACTTCTGGCTAAATAATATTTCCAGGATGTGCTCTAAGGAATAACCATGCTTCTCTACTGCTTTTGCATGAGGTAAACACCCCGCGAGGGGAAGGAAATACAGCTACTAGTATTAAAAAGAGGGCCCTTGTGTAGTCAAGCTCCTTGTCAAAAAAAGCCATGCATTCCACCACATTATGCTGGCTAACTGACTAAAAAGGTTACCTTACCCAATCAATGCCCAAGAAGACAGGAAACCCAGTTATAACAAAAAAAAAAAGGTTTAGTAACATCAGAAAAGTAATATGTAGTGGACTGTTTCCATTACTTTAATGCATTTGCCACAGTGTGGCAGTATCGTCACATAAAGCAAATACAAGGTAGCGCAGCAAACTCATAAAATCTTAAAATATGTAATTTATTTATGAAGAACACTGGAAGTGCTAGATGAAAAAAGACCCATGAGGTCTATCATGTCCTGTCCTACAATCCAGGCAGCTACAGCATTAAATGTTATGAGAAATCTTGTTCCTATAGCTGCTGTTAATGAAAACTGCCACTGGTACATTTTATAATCACTGGCACTTCAAGGGAAAAAAAAAAAAGGATGAAAAAAAATCACTAACAGAAATCATCAGAACCAGTGACTGGGAAAAGGTATCTATTTTTGACAGTGACACAATGATGCTAGGATGCATGCTGTTTGTAGCCCTCCTTTTAATCTAAAAAATTAAATGCTGTATCCAGTATGTTTTCTCCACAAGAAAATGCCCTGCTTCAGTTTGCAAGATTTAACACACTGCAGTGTACCAGTTCAATGTGAAGCTTTTTCCAAGGGTTTTCACACTGTAAGTGAAAAAAAAAATCATTTTATTACCCCAGATTTATATCGGCCCTTCTTTCTGCCATTACTAAATTAAAAAATGCCGGTCTGTAGAAAGCATGAGGCATTATGACAGTGATTCACTTCAATGAGTTCTGAAAGTAATTTTAAAAACTGCATGTAATATTCACTACAGCAATTTTCTTCTTTTTGATGAGTGACTGCAGTTTAAGTAAATCCACGTAGGAGTCTGTTTATTTTTCAGCCTATTGGTCAGAAGACAAAGTATCATATTTAGCTACTGTGGTGAGTAAGGGAGCCTGAAACTCGGATGGAAATGGTGACTTTCAGAACACCTGCAATTTGTTGAGTCATATTCAACACTAGAATGAATAAAAAGAGTTCAGTAACAACCTCCTACAGCTAGCTAAAAAAATTGAAGCTGAAGTTATATACAGCTACTCAAACACTGAAAAATAGCAGTGTAAGCCTTTACTATTTTTTTATGATGGTTCTTAGTAAACTAGGAGACTGTAGCTAGCCAAATATTTATAACACTAGTCTTAGCTGTCAGGATTGCAATCAACAGAGTAAGTCTTTCACCTAACGGCTGATACGGATGCAATACAAATGTCTTTAAACACAAATTAAGGGTGGTCCCCTATGTTACCAGGATTGTATCTTACCTCTGTAACTGTTGTGCAGTTTTTTTCAGTAATCCTATGCATTCATTAGTAGCAAGGATTTCTCTGACTTTTATCTGCAGTGTTACTTACGGTACTAAACCTAATGGAATAGGTGTATATGCCAAATTTTGAAACCCAAAAGAAAGATTATCAAACTCCAGACAATGAAATGCCACCAATGTAGCAGAGATACTGGCATTCACATTTTGTATTGTATACTTGACAAACAGATTCTTTAAAATAGGGAAGGCTGTGTAAGGTTACTGTGAAATTTCTGAGAAAATGACAGTGTGTGGAACCCTCAGCTACTCAGTTTCTGTAGACTGGAATTTTCAGTCCTGAGATGTCTAATATAAAGATGTTGTACAAGTTTAACACTCAGATACCTAAGCTTCTAGAAATCTATTTTTGCAAGCAATTATGTAAGTGTATCCAACTAATTTAATCTTGCAGTTATGTTGCCTGTGAATTATCTTTTTAGGTTACAAAGTGGTCTTCATTAATGCATTCTGAAGTACTTATAATTCTGCAGGAATGTAAGGCTCTGGCTCTTTGTTTGTGTTGACCGGTCTGACCTAAAACCAATATTGCTGAAGATTATACATATTTTATTCTACTCAAGCATACACAGTAGGAGTGCTTGTCTACACCTGTGACCAGTATGGCTTATAATTGGTGGTTTAATACCACTGCAGGAAGAACAGAGCATTACTACACAATAAAAGTACATCTCAATCTAAAACTTAAGGCAAGACAACACTCTGCACTGCAAAATAATATGTAGTTAAGAACCTTCCTTCTTAATGTGTCTGACTCATGTGAAAAGAAGAAATGTATCTAGAGCATTACGTTTTGTTCACTTTCACTCATTATTCTGGTATTTTTAAGTTTCTTTATCAGAAATAAACCCAATGGAAGGGGTAGGGCAGTGTAATACTGACAGTCTTCTTGCTCTGACGTTATAAAAAATTGGTACAAGATTTTGAGTTTAAGAATTCCATATTATTGTGGAGAAATAAGGGGGGGGGCAGATATTCTCTGAAGGGAAGTAGTCTGACCTGTGGTCAAAAGAGAAACCTTTTTTTTTTTATGAAAACAAATTACTTCAGGTAGAGGTGTTTATAATAAAACAGCATACAGAGTAAGTATACTGTAGTACATTGTTTGGGTAACAAGATTAAAGGCACTGTAGCTCTTGAGCAGTAAGCCGTGGAACATTCTGGAACTCAGTTCTTTTTGTCTGATATACTTTTCCTTTGAACACTAATACTGATTCCTCTCCTAAGGAAGACAATTTAATTGCCTACAGATGTGAAATTATATTTATACTTTCTAAATATTTTCAGTCTAACCTATTGTAAAAAGGAAAAGAGATATCATCTATTAAAAGTTATTAAGTCAAAGTCAAAGTCAAGTCAAAGAAAACTTTATTGTCATTCAGAACTACACAGCAGTGTAGCTGAACGAAATTACAATGCTTCATTCTCAATGCAGGAAACAGTTGCACATATCGAGAGAGAAAAAATAATAAATAAAAAATAATAAATTAATAAAATAGTCTTTCTTGTTATTAAAATAAATAAATGAACTCAGAACTCTGATGAAAATTACCTGCTTTGCTTGCTGCTTGAATACAAAACTGTATTTCATAAGTACTTACATGCACGGTGGATGCATGTGTTACACTTCCCACTTATATTCAGCCTTCAGAAAACATACATATTGGATAAAAATTGTACATAAAACTTGATCTAATAGCAGGCAGGTACTAGCCTTAGTTCTGGTGGAAATGTATAAATAATTTGGTAAATCTGTAAGCAAAACACCATTCGTTTTGTGTAATGTATGTTTCCAGCATTATGATAAAACTTGGGATTCAGAAAGGCTGACTATGATGCAAAAATTTTATTTCTGAATGTTTCTGCATTGCTTTAAGCCTTTCTGATTCAGAGACAGCATTAAGACTGCAGTTTTCCCTTTGTGGAGACAACTGGATGGAGAGTTTTCTCATTGGAGAAGCCACATAATAATGGAGCAATATTTAGGGAGTTAGAAATACTTATTAGCTATGTGCTCTCCCCACAAAGGGCACAGAATTCCTCCACCAAGTTAAATTTTCTCTAGGAATAAAACGTGAATGCAGTCTTTTACTAGTATTCACTGATTCACATGGAGTAGCTGTGATTTATGTAAGCATAGCAGAACTGTCTGTGTCACACTTTCTGAGTGTGTGTGTGTGTGTGTGTGTGTGTGTGTGTGTGTGTGTGTGTGCGTGTGTGTAAATGTGTCTGCAGGTACATGAATGCATCTGAATGGTGTGTGTATATGTGTCTGTGTGTATTTGAGCATGTATGTGGGTGAGTGTGTGCAAGTGTGTGGAGGCTTGCTAGTGGCTGCTTGTGTGTGTGTGTGTGTGTGTGTGTGTGTGTGTGTGTGTGTGTGTGTGTGTGTGCGTGTGTGTGTGTGTGCGTGTGTGCTTGTATGGATGGAGTCTATGTTACTACAATGCATGGGCTAAAAGAGACAACACAAGTGCAGTCAGGTCTGACAGTTTAGTGTTTGACTCAGAGACATGGCAAGCAGACATTAATTGTATGTTTCCCAGTACTGTTTTAGTATAATTCTGAATCAGAGATTCTCTCCATTGAGACCAATCTCTGATGGCTAACTAGCAAAGGTAGAAATAATCTGTCTGAATCACAGTCATAACTTATTTAACTGAAACACATAAAAAATACCTTATTTTTCTTCCGGTCATAAATTTTGTGCCTGTTGAGGTTTCCACGAGGGCTCAAGACAACAAATTTTACATTATGCAGGGTAATTACAGTGGTCACAATAGCATATTTTTAATTTTCCTATGTTTCTGTAGTGCTCATGGTAGTGTTTCTGAACATTTTTAGTGGTACATACAACAATAATGGTGGTTTACCTTATGGGACAGTCTATAGGAGACTTCAGCTTTCAAACACATGGGAAATGTTTCACAGTACATACAACCACTGGGCCTAAGGTATTTCCTGTTGGACCCTCGGCTTGATGTCTCTGCAAAAATATGGTGATGATATTCTGTCCATTTGTACACCTGGTTTGGTTAGGTGTTGCTTTCAGTGTTGTTGTGATACTTTTATCTGTCTTATTTCATGTACAGGGACGTGCTTCCTTTTTCTTGCCTTGCTTTGAGATACTCAGCCATCTGCAGCCACTGTATGGAACATTTATCTTCCTTCTCTGGTCATGAGATAGATCACCCAAGTGTTCATGAATTATTTTTTAATTTGTCTCTCTGATCATGGGTTAGATCACCCGAGTGTTCATGAATTATTTTTTAATTTGTACGCTATTTTTTTACCTTCTTTCAAATTTATTTACCAGGGTAGAACACTAATTCATATAGACCAGTTTCAGATTCAGCCCAAATGAAAACTCGACACACACAAATACATTGCAAAAATATACACATCACAGTGGAATTGATTGAGTTGTTCATCCGTTATTTGTCAATGATGACCAAAGACATCACGTCGAGGAGGTTGGCCGAGTACGGTGTGTTTGGCTATAGCCGATCAGTCCGATGCAGGCTCAGAAAGCTCTGCCACATGTCAGGCATGAGTCATCTGTTACATTGGTTGATAAAGAGCTGGCTGCGAATTTACGCAGCTCATGCTTCCTCTGCACCTCTGCCGTCCTGCTCTGCTCATAGGAGGTAGCGCCTTTACTGATGCAGCTTCACCAGGCGGGGCGGTCTTTCTCTAGGGTTTCCCAGGAGTCTGGGTCAATGCCAAACCTCTTCAGAGAGACTTTCAGCATGTCCTTGAAGTGCTTTTTCTGCCCACCTTGTGTGCAATTGCCTCTCGTGAGTTCGCCATAGAACAGTCTCTTGGAGGTGTGTGTTTGGCATTCATACAAGGTGGCCTGCCCACCTGACCTGACTTGGGCTCTCCTCAGCAGGGTGTAGATACTTGTCAGTCCAGCTTGAGAGAGGACATCTATGTCTGGAATTTTGTCCTGCCAGGTAATTTTCAGCAGCCTTCTTAAGCAGTTCATATGTAAGCAATTCAGCTTTTTGGCATGACGCTCGTACACAGCCCATGTCTCACAGGCATACAGTAATGTGGGCAGCATTATTGCTTTGTACATCTTCAGCTTTGTGGACAGTTTGATGCCTGTCTTCTCCCATGCTGACACCTGCAGCCTTCCAAATACGGAGCTTGCCTTGGCGATACGTGTGTCTACCTCATCGTCAATGTTCACAAATCTGGAGAGTGTGCTGCAGAGGTATGTAAACTTGTCAACAGCCTTCAGGATTACACCTTCAGTGGTGATAGTTGGTTCTGCAAGCATCTTCTGCAGTGTGGGCTGATACAAAACCTCAGTCTTCATAGTATTGATTGTGAGGCCGAAGTTTCTGCAGGCAGTGGAAAAGCAGTTCATACTCTGCTGCATCTGGGCCTCTCTGGCAGCATTGAGTGCGCAGTCATCTGCAAACAGGAAATTACACACAAAATCCTCTTCAGCCTTGGTCTTGGCCTGTAGCATCTGCAAGTTGAAGAGCTTAAGGTTAATGATTAAGAGGTGTGAAGCCTTCAGATTCCTCCAGCAAGGCACTACATCTGTCTCCAAGAAAGCAGCCTATAACTCTATCAAAAACAAGGTGCAAGCAAATATCAGAGAGATGCAAGACTCCTGGCTTAGCAGAAAGGCAGATGAGATTCAGAAATATGCTGACAGCAACAACTCCAATTCTATAATGCTCTGAGGACCATCTATGGGCCATTGTCTTCTGGAACATCACAACTGCTCAGTGCTGATGAGTCCACCCTGCTCACTGACAAGAATGCCATCCTACAAGGATGGGCTGAGCACTTCAACAATGTCCTGAATAGGCCTTCTTCTAACAATTCCAAAGCCATTGATCGCATGCCGCAAGTTGCCATTAACACCTCCCTGGCAGAACCTCCAAAGGAATCAGAGGTTAAAGAAGCAATTAAGTTTCTCTCCAATGGTAAAGCACCAGGCTCTGACTCCATTCCAGCCAAAATCTACAAGACGGGGGGACCAGTCTTCTTACAGAAGCTCACTGAGCTCTTCCAGACCATGTGGCAGCAGGAAGTTATCCCTCAGGAGCTAAAGGATGCCTCCATCGTCCATCTCTACAAGAGAAAGGGAAACAGTCAGTCTTGTGACAAACACAGAGGAATCTCTCTCCTTGTCATTGTGGGCAAAATACTTGCCAGAATCCTCAACCAGCTCACTCAACACATGGAAGATGGACACCTGCCAGAGAGTCAGTGCTTCTTTGGAGAGGGATGAGGAGCAGTGGGCATGATATGTGCAGTACGTCAACTTCAGGAGAAGTGCCAGGAAAAAATCCGGGATCTTTACACAATGTTTGTGGACCTGATCAAAGCCTTTGACACCGTCAGCCGTGAAGGCCTATGGCAGATCATGGACAAGCAAATTCATCAGTATGGTGTGCTAGTTACATGATGGCATGCTTGCTTTAGTAATGGACGATGGAGACTCCTCCTATGCCTTCCCAGTTACGAATGGATTCAAGCAAGGCTCTGTATGGACACCCACACTGTTCAGCATGATGTCCTTGGCCATGCTGTCAGATGGCTTCTGCGATGATGAAGAAACCAGCATCAGTAGAACTGATAGTGAGATCATGAAATACACAATATGCTTTGACAAAGGTAGTACAAGTTAAGTTGCTGATAGGGTATGATAAGAAGAAAGTAAATTAGAACATTAGTATGTAATGAGGGTCTATGAGGGAGAGGAAGAGAAGTATAAAGAGAACACACAGCAGCAAAGGCTGAGATGTGTGACAGAGGGTGAGGTAGGGGGCAGACATAGAAATGAAGCTAAGGGAAATGAGTATCACATAATGAGTTCTGTAACAAGATAGTTGCACTCAGCTTCTTTAACTGAGATCTAAGCATGCAGCAATAGTAGGAGGACCTTGAGGTAGTCAGGTAATATGTGTGTGTGTGTGTGTTTTGGAAAGTTAAATTAGAGAAGCTTTGTTTAGTACAGTTAGTTTAGGGTGTAAGTAATAATACTGATTTCTCAGGTTAGATGAAGGAAACCTCTGAGTAAATTTTGTAGCTAGTGGGGGGAGACATTTCTGTTTGCAGGAGCTTATCTATTTGTGAGCCTAATAATGGATCTGCAATTTATTTGATAGAAAACCATTTAGCGTTCATGACTGCTAGGCACTGATGTTTATACTGTGCAGAGCAGGTTATGAAACAGCATTTTTTTTTTGCTGAGCATGTGTAGTACTTTTGTGATTTTTTTATTCAAAGATGCAACTATTTCAATTGTGAAAGTGTAACCCCTTTCAATTTACTATTGGAGCTGCTGTGAGGAGAAAGTTGGACATTTTCTCTTTCCAAGAAAGTAAGTATTTAACTTTCTGTCTGGCTGTTGTTATTTGAAGCTGAAAGGCCAGGGAATGGTCTAAACAGATGACAAGATATTTAAAAGAAGGTGTTATTTTTATGGATTTATTGTTGAGACCCACTATTTGACAAGAGTTATGGGCAATGGAAAATTTCTGTCTAGATCTGAAGACCATGACTTTCGTTAATCATCAAGGTTCACCATCATGACTAATGGTGCAGGATGTCAGGATGGTTGTTTTTTGTGGTTTTGTCTTAATTTCTTCTCCAGATGACTGTCCCACATCTGATGAATGATGTCCCAGCTCTGGCAGTGTGCCATTAATCATTTCAAACATGTTTTGGTAAGTAAAACATAATCATGCCTGTTTCTGTAATATATCTGTGAATTTCTGATTTTAATAAGAAAACCTGTGATCATATTTTTTTTTGGAAATAGCATGGCAATTGTGTCATTTCTTTCTGTATGCATGGCATTTCTATACAAGACCAGGAAACAGTCCAGTTTGTTTTGCAGTGCCTTTTTCCCTTGTTATCATGGCTAATAGGAATCATTATCTTTCTAAAGGTGCATAAAAATCTCCAGTCCACTGTTTGTTGGATAATGATGTGCTGTAATATAATGTTTAATGTCATTCTGTTTTGAGCAGCTTTAAGTGCTTTTGATTTTAAATCTGGCCCTTTGCACTTTATACTTTTGGTTTTAAATATGGCTCCTTGCACCTTACTTGGTTAGGTAACCAGTTTTTACACTTACCACTCTCATGAATGGGCTAGTTTTACTGGGGTAGGGTTTAGGAGGCAGCTTCCCCAGGTGCAAATTGCTAGGAGGCACTATTGGCAGTTGTTTATGTGGCAGCACTAATATTCATGCAAGAAACCATGGATGATGCTGTGACTGTTTTTCTTTTTTCTGAGTGCTGATGCTGGATTTGCAGTTTACATTTCATGGCAACTACAGCAGCAGCTCACTACACTCACAGTTCGGAGTGGTAGAATTTTTTGGTTTGGGGAGTGCCAGTGTAGAAAATTGTACAGAGTGCCAGATGACCAAACTAGTACTATGTTTCTTGCAGATCTGTTCAGATTATCTTGAATAGGCACCCGCTACAGAGAAATACATCGTGTGAAAAACAGCCTGCAAAGGTGTGTGTGTGTGTGTGTGTGTGTGTGTGTGTGTGTGTCTGTGTAAACCATGGGGCTGTAAGCCAGCAGTGGTAGTTTTGGTTCTGTGTTCCATGCCATTTTCTGCAAGCTAAATCTTTTCTTTTTGTTTGGGAGTGATCAGTTGCTGTTTGTAACTTCTTGCTAAGAGCTTCATTTTAATTTTGCCAACATGGCCCTTATAACAGATAGTCATGTTAATATTTCTGCAAATATCCATATTGGTTCCTGGCAAATGTACCACTAAAACTGTAGTATTCCTCTGACAGACAAGGCCAGATCCAGCACAAGGTGATGAGGGCAGCTGCTTAAGACCCAGCACAGTCTAGGGTCCTGAAAAATATAAAAATGACTTCTACTTCTCTAATTATGTTTAAGTTTCATCAGTCAACAAAAGACTCCAACCAGGCAGTCCAGCAACAGAACTTATTTACTGAATTTGGCAATGGCTTCTTCCATTGGTGAAGGCAGGTGGGAGTATTTTCTATTTTTGTATTTTTTTTCTGGCTAAATGTAAATTTTAATTTATTTATTTTTTATGTATTTATTTATTTTTATATTGAAGCATTTTTGCGTGCTGTCTTCTTATTTCAGTTTCTTCTCTTCTCTTCTTTTTCCCTCCCCTCTCATCCTATCTGTTCCACCTGCACCATCCTCAACTCACTTGGCAACAGCATGGCTCAGCCAGTTAGACAGCAGTTAGGTTTATTATTATTGAGTTGTTCTACACTGATTGTATGTACCGGAGATTTGATGCAATGAGCTGAAGAATTCCAGTGGGGAAAAAAAATCTCTTTTGAAAAAAAAAATATTGCTGGACTATACCTGGAAAGGTACCTGCACTGCTGCTCCTTTTTTTTCCCTATCCCATCACACTGCTCTGCCTAGATAAGGATTTTGTGTTAGTGGACAGACAAGCTGTGTCCTGCCCTAATTTTTTCAGAAGTGAGCATCCTGCAGCCAGCTGGCTGCCACTGTATATAATAATAATAATAATTATTATTATTATTGTTATTTTTAATTTTTTTCAGTTCAGTAACATGGCAGGCTTGGTCAAGGGGCCCTGATAGGGTGAAGGGGGGGGGGGTGAGTGCTCTCCTGCACATTCCACTGAAAAATTGGGTTTGGCACTTTAGCTTAGATGATTCTAAGCCTTCAAAAAATAAATACAAAAATAAAACAATGTTGTGCATGCTTGGACTCATATGAATCATGGCATCTTGTTTTAGATGAATGATTTTATTTATTTTTTTTAAGCTCAGCTTCAGAGACAATCCTAGAAAAGATGTTTGCCTTGCTGTGCTACATAGCAACAATTTATGTTTGTCTGTTTGTTTATTTATGTTTTGTTGACTGAGTTGTCCATAGTAGGCTAGCAGCTACTTTTGAAGGCCCCAGGTGGTATTCCCAAGACTAGGAGAAATTTGACCAGGGCCTTGCTGAACTTCACCTACATTTTTGATAGTGCCATGGCTGGCATATTTTATGTCTACCCAATCTACCACCAACTCAGGCAGATGGGATCTCGGTTTCACTTTTCATCCAATGTTCATGAAGAACAGAAATGTACTGTGTCCACTTATACTTCATAGTGAGACAGCATGTACTGTGTCCACTTATACTTCCTAGTGAGACAGCATGTAGTGTGTCCACTTATACTTCATAGTGAGACAGCATGTACTGTGTCCAATTATACTTCATAGTGAGACAGCATGCACTGTGTCCACTTATACTTCATAGTGAGACAGCATGTACTGTGTCCGCTTATACTTCATAGTGAGACAGCATGTACTAAGTCCGCTTATACTTCATAGTGAGACAGCATGTACTGTGTCTGCTTATACTTCATAGTGAGACAGCATGTACTGTGTCCACTTATATTTCATAGTGAGACAGCATATACTGTGTCCACTTATATTTCATAGTGAGGGAGCATGTACTCTGTTCACTTATACTTCATAGTGAGACAGCATGTACTGTGTCCACTTATAATTCATAGTGAGACAGCATGTACTGTGTCCACTTATACTTCATAGTGAGACAGCATGTACTATGTCCGCTTATACTTCATAGTGAGACAGCATGTACTGTGTCCACTTATATTTCATAGTGCAGGAGCATGTACTCTGTCCACTTATACTTCATAGTGAGACAGCATGTACTGTGTCTGCATGTACTGTGTCCACTTACACTTCATAGTGAGACAGCATGTACTGTGTCCACTTATACTTCATAGTGAGACAGCATGTACTGTGTCCACTTATACTTCATAGCAAGACAGCATGTACTGTGCCCGCTTACACTTCATAGCGAGACAGCATGTACTGTGTCCGCTTACACTTCATAGCGAGACAGCATGTACTGTGTCCGCTTACACTTCATAGCGAGACAGAATGTACTGTGTCCGCTTACACTTCATAGTGAGACAGCATGTACTGTGTCCGCTTACACTTCATAGCGAGACAGCATGTACTGTGTCCGCTTACACTTCATAGCGAGACAGCATGTACTGTGTCCGCTTACACTTCATAGTGAGACAGCATGTACTGTGTCCGCTTATACTTCATAGCGAGACAGCATGTACTGTGTCCGCTTGTACTTCATAGTGAGACAGCATGTACTGTGTCCGCTTATACTTCATAGCGAGACAGCATGTACTGTGTCCGCTTACACTTCATAGTGAGACAGCATGTACTGTGTCCGCTTATACTTCATAGTGAGACAGCATGTACTGTGTCCGCTTATACTTCATAGTGAGACAGCATGTATTGTGTCTGCTTATACTTCATAGTGAGACAGCATGTACTGTGTCTGCTTATACTTCATAGTGAGACAGCATGTACTGTGTCCGCTTATACTTCATAGTGAGACAGCATGTACTGTGTCCGCTTACACTTCATAGTGAGACAGCATGTACTGTGTCCGCTTACACTTCATAGTGAGACAGCATGTACTGTGTCCGCTTATACTTCATAGTGAGACAGCATGTACTGTGTCTGCTTATACTTCATAGTGAGACAGCATGCCCATTTGGTCATGGAAAGCAATTTTTAATATTTTTTTTTATTTTGATTCTTATCCTTTCTGATTTCACAGTGGGCAATGAGATTAGAAGTATGCAGAACCTAGGCATTGTGTTTTTGGAGGGGAGGCATGTGATTTATGAAAAGAGATGGTAATTACAGAATGACTTCCAATTTATTTTTGATGGTTTGTTAAGGGGGACAATATCTATTAAACAGAATTATGACCGTTATTTTTCTGTGATTCCTTGAAACTCAAAGTCAAAGGTGCATTCCAATTGAACAGTATGTATGTGTTTTATGATAATTGGAAAGATACAGCCAAATAGAAGGGTATTGTTACAGCAAGGGGCCAATTTGACCATGATCCAGCTCTGCTGACAGACCATTAAGGTTGCATCTTGTTGTATATGGGAAATGGAAGGGACTGCCAGCATTATTGTGCTGTTTACCTTCTACTTGGCAATGTCATACAAATGTGCTCTTATGACAGGGACTAACACTGAAGTCTTGTGGATATAATTTGTGAAATTCCTTTAGCTGATTTGAAAATAAAAACATGTAGTTGATGATTAATATAAACTTCTTCTGTACAGATACTGATGGAACTTATATACTCCCCATACAACAGTAAACACTTCTCTTTCAGTTTGGTCACAGTTTCTTTCAGCTTTCACTGAAGAGTGTGATGAAAGAAATCAGTAATTCTATGCAATCCTGATACCTGTGAGATAAAATAGCTGCAATTCTTTAAAGACAAAGCATCACATGCCCTTCTTACAGGATAGGCCAAGTAAATCAGCCTTGTCCAATGTAACCGTGCTTTCTATCACTCTGATGACTCGTTCACAGATATATGCCCACCGCTTTATGACTTCATCAATAATACATTCTGGAACAAAATATTTTGCGGGTGTAGCATAATCAGAAGATGTGTCACAAACCTAACATAATACTGTTTAGTATAAAGTAAGCTTGTAGAAGTGAAACACTGTTAGGCTTATGTATCTTTGGGAAAGCCATTAATATATATGATGATGCCCTTAATTTCAGTTAATGATAAGATGATAGTATGATATTTTCTGTCTCTAAAATTTACAGCTGCCAGTGCTGAGTCTGAATCTATAGTATTATGATATGACTAGACCTCATTGGTTTAGTTATTCTAGTGTTGTTTTTTTTTTAATGTGATCTTTCAAAAACATGTGATCTTGGTATTATCACAAGTTTAAAATTCCCTGTAGTACACTGCTTCCATTGTTTTCTGTTGTATGGAGAGCATGCATAAATGTCACTTCCCAACAATTACACCTGACCATTCTTTTATGTTTGCTGTTGTCAGTACTTTTGAACCTTCTTTCTTCTTCATTTAATGGCATGATTGTGCCAAATCAATCTTCCTAAAATGCTTCCTTCGATTGCAGATAAGAACATTTTTGCTATCCTGAACAACAGATATCATGCTGTATGCAGTACTACATTCAAAATGACCAGACATACTCCAATCTCTCTCTCTAAGCCTCTTTTCGCCACAGGGATGACAGGTGTTGCCCACTTACTCTTTTCAGTATTAGAGAAGATTAGTGCATTTGCTTACCTTTGCAGCTCTGCCTAAAGGTCGGGCCACAATAAGTGATGTCATTACAGCTTTTAGATAGGTGACAATATTTTCCAAATCCGTTCTGAATTCAGTATTTTCACTGTGTGCATTTTAGTCACATATACTTGCTTGGAATCTGATATATGTTTCAGTAATTTCTCAGATCTGACGATATTCTTTCTTTGTTGACGTACCAGTTGCAGCTTCTTTATAGAGTACCAGTTTAATTCAAATTTTCAGATTTGTTCTCTGCTGCACAAGGCTAACCCTCCATTACCACAAACTGCTGTGACATCTCACACAAGCTCTAGATCTGCATAGTTCACAGGCATCTGAATCTTGCCTTCAGAGGTCGCTTTTCCCCTATGTAAGCATGTGATACTGTCATCTGTTAGCGGTATATATAATACGTTGTCTGCTGATCCTGTCCAGAAATAACTGGCAGTGCTGCTGCAGTGTCTATCTCTTTTATTAGTTATCCAAGTCTGCAATGACTAATTGCAAATCGTTTAACTGACAAATGGTCATTTGACCTAAATCCTTAGGTGGCACTTATGCAAACCAGCAACACTCAAAAGATAAGAAAATGCAAAACATTTTGTTGAGTGGGAACAAACCCTTACACACCCATAAAAGAAGGAGAGTATAACAACAGCACAACACTCACCTTTTTGCACTTTGCTGAATCTAACGACTACTACAAAATGCCAGTGACCAGCCAGTGATGACATTCTGACCGTTGGTCAACTGGCCACTGACAGAACATTTCTCAGCTGCACCATAGCAACTTCTAAGGTGACCCTCATTTTTATTCACAAAAGCTGCTCAACACTAAGGACAATGCTACTTATTGTGACTATTTTATGCAGGATTTGATAAAGTACAGGCCTTGAAACACCTCGGATAAAAATATTTTATATTCTTACCAAGTAACTGTGATAGCTCTGCACTTATTTTTGATATTTGTATTGTATTTTAATACGAGTAAGAATTGCTCCTGTTTATCTCTGATGAGACTAGAGAAAGACCCTAGCTATTTTTAAGCCTCTGATTGCTGTAGAACCTTGATCTGTGCTATTCTGATATTGGTCAAAAGCTAATTTGCATATTTTACCTTATCTGTACTGTTGTAAGTTGCCTGCATTTGCAGGAATTGATAAACACAAAGCCGCTTGTAACTGAGCAATGTATAAATGCATGTGCTTAGAAACGTAAATTTCTGTACAAATTCCTTGACCCATAACTCGTACCTAACCAGTAAGGATTCCCCATTTATTAAGCCAAAAATCATTCTCATATGGAACTTCAACTATCCCTCCATAAACTGGGAGATGTATACATTTTCAGACATGTATGTTCAGAGATTTCTGAACTTCATCAGTAGAAACTCTTTGGACCAGATAGTCCACACATCATTCAGAGGCAATAAAATCCTGGACTTGGTCCTTACAAATATGAATTTAGAAGCTATACAAAGTACAATCTATTAAAACTGAGATATGACCTGGTAAAATTCAAAGGATGCTTCCATCTTGACAATCCCATTACTTACAAGGAATCCTTTACTGCCAAATTCTATGCATATATAAATGGTTGCATAGATGCATCCGTCCCTCCTCAGAAACAAACAAAATGCCAAATTCAAAAATAAACACTTATGGTGGAACCCAGATATAAGCAGGCTCTATAATAAAAAAAAAACTCATTGCATGCAAAAATAAACCTAACTCTCAAGAAGTCAAAACTGCTTTTGCTAAACTAAACAAGGAACTCCAGATCCTGATCAAATCAACTTAAGTCAGATATGAGGTAATAATAGAAATCCAGGTGAAAAGATAAACACAAAGGATCCTTTAAGTGTTTTAGAAATCTCACAAACAATGCACATCACTGTGCAGAGTTAATATTATATGACATCACGTGCTCAAAGCAGAGGGCACAGCAAAATTACTAGTGGACAAATTGGCTCCCCTCTCAACTCTCCCCTCTAATATTCTCAGAACACATACTACCCAAATCTCCCAAGAGTAAGTTGCCAAGGCACTAAGGCCAAGAACACTATGTCTATGGGATGGATAACATCCCAAGTTGCTTACTGGTTATCCTGAAACATGACCCCCTACAGAGGCAAAGCAATATTAGCCTCAAAACAAGCTTTGTGACAGATGAATGGAAGATAGCAACAGTCATTTTCTTACATAAAAGTTCTGTTTCAATGAACCCAGGTAAGTATAGGCCTATAAGCCTGACCAGTTTCATCTCTAAAGCTATGATAAATTAAAGGCTGTCATCCCAAACCAATTCAGATTCATCAAGGCTAGGCTGACTTATTCAAAAAAGTCAATGAGGCAATGGACAAGGGTAAATCAGCGAACTCTGCATACCTGGACCCTGTAAAGGTGTTAACATCATCTCACACTCAACATCATAGAGAAACTCTCCCAACAAAATGGTAACCCCTGTTCAACTGAGTGACTAGCAAACTGGTTCATAAATAAACCCAGAATGTAAGGTTGGGTGGATCTATATCCTCCAAAGGATCTGTCACTACCAGACTGCCCTTCTGTCATTTCTCCTTGACATTTACTTCTAGGAGGTCAAAGCTAAAGTTAAGGTTTTGTGGCTGACCAAGTTTGCTGATGATGGTAAACATTGTGCCATCATAACTTCCCCAAAGGACACCAGGATCCTACAAGAGGTCCTGTCCCAAACAACAACTGGTGTCAAAGCCGTGGTCTAAAATTAAATGCCAAGAAACATATAATCATATCTTTCAGCAAGCATGACTCTTGTAATTGTCACACTGACAACCCCCCCCCAAAAAAAAAAAAATCAATCCCATAGTTAGAGATCTGGGAACCTATGTTGACAGTGAACTGTACTTTGATCACCGCATATTAACTATTGTAATGAAGTAGGTTTTTATCATTCAGCTTATATCTATGGGTATGGCATCCAGATCCAGTGATAAAAATTGTTTCATTGTAATCGGCATGTATTAAGCCAATCGTAGAATAACATGCCCTTTTTGGTATGTATCAGTCCACACACTTGTCACAATTGGAAAGACTACAATGCCTTCTCACTGAAAATGCCTAAATCAAAAATATTTTGCAGAATGAGTCAAATCCTTAATTTTCCTCTCTCTGTCTCAGACAAGTTTTTGAGACGTGCATATAGAGCCTCAACAGAGCCTATTCTATCATAACTATTAGACTTTCACAAGTCCAGTGATATCGTAAACATCCACTTAAGAGACCTCAGTCTCTTTTTCAGAATGAATAGACTATGTTAGCTGGATAGGTATGCATGACAGAGAATCCTGCTTTTGTGGAAACGTCTTTCTCTCATCATAAAACAGAGGACTTCTCTTACTCCGTTCATACAGTCTGTATGAGTCGATGGGTAACCACAAATTCACCCAACATACTTGTTCCAGCATTTCTCTAAAACAGGGCTGTATTGTTTTTCCTGCCTTCACTGAAATGATAGTTTAATATCCTGATTTAAAGTACTATTATCCACTTGTGAGACTGTAGCAAAGTTTCCATGCTGTTTTTTTGACGAAAGGAAATATATGGTGGTGCATTACTGTTCTATGTTATTGAATTTTCTTCTGCTACTTTACCCTGCACTAAGAAAGATTCTAGAAAGTTCAGTTGTGTAAGTAAACTTACCATAACAGTAGATGTACTAATGATCACTGCTGCTGTAGCCTTACAGCTATATAGGTTATGTCCTGACAAGTTTATAACAGCCCACCAGCTTACAGAGGTTCAGGGCACCTTCCACACATCAGAAGTGTCAAGCAGCTTATGCTAAGTTGAGTAAAAGACACATTTGGGCACCAATCCCTTCTGAGGTTTCCTGCCAGCAGAGAGAAGGAGGGTGAGCCCTGAAAGAACAATGCTAGGAACAACACACTATTTAAGAAAAAAAATAAAAAATAAAAAAAAAAATCATCAGACATCAAGGAGATGGAGGGATAGAGTGGATACTGCAGCAGTGATTATTTGAACATCTACTGTTATGGTAAGATTAATTATACAACTGTACTATGGTCATTGTAATGATCACTGCTGCAGTAGCCTTAGCTATATGCATGGATTACCATAGCGAACTACATTTGGGTGTGGAAGGAAAAGAGTCCAGGAACCCCTAGAGAATGGTTCAAGCAGAGCCTGACCTGGACCTAGAGAAGAAATCAAGCTTACATTGCTTTGTAAAAGTATGCATAGAGGTCCAAGTTGCAGCTTCTAGAATGCTTCTAGAATCCACACTTTCCAAAAAGCCATACATAAAGCCAAGGCCTTGGTAGTATGGTCATTGATCCTGCCTGGAATAGTTTTGTTATGATCCGTATAACAAAAGGTAATAACCTTATAAGATCATTTGGAAATAGTCTGTTTTGATACAGATTGTCCCGCCTTATGTTCAGAAGAAATCAACAATTGATCCAAAGATCCGAAATATTTACTTCTGTCAAGATAGCATCTGAGTTATATGTAAATATCCAAGGTATGGAGTATCCTTTCTACCTAATTTTTATGTTCAGTCAAGAAAATGAGGAGCTGGATAGTTTGGCTTAAAGTAAACTCAGATATCACTTTAGGCATAAAAGAAGGATTAAATCTCAAAGACACCATATCCCTGTGAAACATGAGATATGGTTGGCTCACCATAAGAGTTTACAACTCAGCTACTCTTCTTGCAGAGGTCAGAGCAAGCATTAAAACCATGTTAACAACCTCAAGTCAGCCCATTAAACCAGTTCAAATGGAGCAAGTGTTAGCTTTTCTAACAAAATTAAAATCCCAAGGAAGAGACACTGGTTTACTTGGAGACTTCTTGTCCAAAACCCCTTTCAAAAACATTTTGACATGAGTCTGCATTAAAAGAGAAGGATCCATGGCCTGACAAGCTGGAATGACTGACAAATGAATCTTGAGAGATGAATAAGTAAGACTATAGAATAGTAGCTCACACAAATATTGTAAAACCAGAGAACAAATAGCCTCAAATGGGTGCTGGTTAAGTAGTTTGTATCAACTAGAAAACCTTTTCCAGTTGCTAATATATGACTTTCTAGTAGCAGGCTTTCTTGCTTCCATTAGTACCTGTTGTGCATCTTCACTAAACAAGTACCTACAAGGAATTAAGACACTATCATTTAGGCAGTCCACTGAAGTTGATTGATGTTGGGGTGTATCAAACACCCTGTTCTTGTGTGAGTAAATCCTGTCTGTGAGGAAACTTGTGGTAATAGCTCCTGGATGTTTCCAAAAGAAGAGAGAACCATTGTTACTTGGGACAGAAGGAAGTCACCACAATGATCTTGAGGGGGAGGTTCATTTTGAATCTTCAGAAGTAACCTGGATATTCAAAGTCAAGGTCAAATTCAAAGTAAACTTTATTGTCATTCAGAAATCACACAAGTGCAAAAACTGAATGAAATTCCATGCTTTGGGACTCAATGTGCAGACATACAGACTATTTTCACAGACATTTGCACATATAACACCTAGCTATTACATCACGGACCTGCAGGTAGACAGATTAATACTGCACATAATTAGAAACACATTTTACTGCTTTTCACAGTGAAAACTTACTTGCATGAGACTTTACTATTGCACAGGAACTTGGTTAAGACATTGTATTGATCCTAGCACAGAAAGCGACATTTGAGCATTGCTTTGTGAACATTAAAGTATTGCACTATGGACCTTAAGAGTATTGCACTCTGGTTAATTGATGAATTTGTAACATGTATTGCACTGAAAGAAGAGATATTTTACTGCATTGCTACTGCTCTACATGGTGTATAAGTTAACAGTCATGGTGAATATTGCACTAAGTATAGATGAGACTGGTAACCAGGTTAATACATAATGTGAGACAAGCTACTACAGTTTTTACTGACCCACGCTATCATGGAGTGTAGTTGTTACTAGAGTTCAGCAGCCTGATGACATTAGGGAAGAAGCTGTTCCTGAATCTCATAGTTCGAATTAATGGAAAAGGTTCATATTAATGGAAAAGGTGGAGAAGTATACAAAGACATTCCTGCCCAAGGAAAAGAAAAGGTATCTGTCTTCCAGGCCTTCTTGCTTGGAGTACTGGAACAGAATCTTGCCATTTGACTGTTCAGAGAGGAGGCAAACAGGTCTATTTGTGGAACGCTCCACAGACTGATCAACTCTTGAAAGACCTCGCTTGATGTAGTTTCCATTCATGAGGGTCTGCCCCAGTCCTGTTCAGCTTGTCTGCCACACAGTTTTTCTCTGATGGAATGTAGCATGCGTGCAGAGTGAGAAGGTGCTGTAAATCTATAAGACAACAAAACATGGCTAGTCTGCAAAGGGGGTATGACTTCATTCTCTCCTGCTTGTTGATGTGCCGCATGACTGTGTTTTTGTCTGTAACAATTTGAAGAGGCCCTGGGGACCAAAGATGATTCAGAGTGTTGAGTGCCTGCCTTGACTAGGGCAAGCATCTCTTTGATATTTCTATGCTTGCATCTGTCCTTGGTGTTCCACAAACTCTGCACTTTTATCCCTCCTTAAACTGCTCTGCAAGTAAAGTCTGAGGTATCTATGGTGACTGATTGGTTTTGAACATGGGTAAGAAGGTGAGACCTGGATTTTAAGGATATCAGTTGTTTCCACCAAAAGATTTCTATTCTGACAAACCCAGCACTGGGATTTGAAAAGACAAAGGTGATAGGATAAAAGAAAATTCAGTCATCATTGTATCTTTCTCATGTGGAGTCTTGACAGGGGTAGCTCGAGAATCATAGATGCCATGAAACCCCAAATCTTGAGGTATTCCCTTGTTGTGGCTGAAGCTTGAATGGAAAACCTTAGAAATAGCTCTAGATATGGTACTTACGTATTATCGCAACCAGATGTGTAAGCTGGTATAATTCGTAATGTGATCACGAAATGATTTTATCTTTAAGTAGAAAGGGGTGTGTAAAGTCTTAACTTATATTCTGTCACTTTGGTTATGAGATGTAAGAGGAGGAACAATGACAAAAATCCTCTTCGTGGGTAGCATCCTTCCCTGGTTTGTGTCTGCAATGTGCTTTGCACTGGAACTGTAGGCTGTTGATTTATGGTGATTACTTGGAAAGATGGGGATTTATGTTTCATGGTCAATGGATTGTAGAAAAGACATGATGTGTGCGTGTCTGCCTGTGTTACATGTGTGACATCTTGGCCTTATATTTCCATGTGTGTGTGTTCACCTTAGTAATTTCAGTACTATTGTTGATTGCATGATATGTGTTGATGCTGTGTTCTCATTTAGAGAGATGGCAGTGTGCAGGTCATTAGTGAGTTCGCCTTTATGTCTGCTACTACATTCAGACAAACAAAACAAAGCAGCAGGACTGCATCTTCCGTCCATGGTGTCCAGCATACAGATGAGCCGCTTGTCCTGTTCGCAATCTTGGTTGTCCGTGAATTATAAAAGTTTGTACTCCTGTTTCCGTTAATACACAAAATCAAGTGTTTTGTTGCTTAAATCACTGAAAACAGTCAGTTGTTCAGGGTTCAGTCCAAATTAATGACAAACTTTCTTAGACAAGGGAGAACTATCAAGAGCTATCGGTACTTATATATTATCCAGTTGTTTGGAATCTGGTTGTGATAATACATAAGTACCCTAGATATAGATCTTTTTTTTTTTTCCTGTGGAAGAAAAGCTCTTTGAACTGAGGCATCGAGCTAATATCTGCAGAACACAATCCTGTGTGAAGGTGACAAGAATGGCTTTTGAATGTACTCTTGGAATCTAAGCTTGTGTAAGAGATTTCTTAACTAAGAAAGAGATTCCTGACAATTTGAACAACAGTCCACAAAGATAAGCAAGTTGTTGAAATATGCAAAAAATGTGGAAACCATGTTGCCTGTACTGAGCTATAACTGGAGCTAAACACTTTGTGAACATTCCTGGTACAGTGGATAGTCCAGAGGGTGAGGAAGAGAACTGATAATGCAATGCAAATTCCACAAAACCTTAAGAAAGGTTTGAAGTCTGGGTGAATAGGGATAATGATGATAAGCATCTTTAAGTCAAGTGTTACCAGGAAGCTTAAAAGAAGAAGATGAGGTAACAAGTTGCGAAGTGACATCATTTAGAATTTGAGCACTATCACAAGCAGGTTTAGGAAAGAAAGATCCAGAGCTGGTCTCCAAATATTTTCTTTCTTTGGTACTGAGAACATCCTTGAATAAAAACCCTTTCCCCCTTGGGAAGAAGAAACTTCTTCTATCGCTCCTTGTTTAAGACACTTTGCCAGCCCCCAAATAAGTAAAATAAACTCAGTTTCTCTACAAAAAAGAAATTTTCAGTTACTTTACACACCTTTTAAACTGACAGGAAAAAAGAGCGCTCCCATTTGAAGGTACAATACAGTCTTGTGACATGCTTTAAAACACAAAGTTCCTAACTTTAAAATGACTTTCCTGAAGAGGAAATTGATAAAATGCAAACAATATTTAGAAAATAGAAGGTTTTTCTCGAAAAGGAACTTATCTGCTCAGGTAAGGAACAGCACAAAGTAGCCCATAATTCCTCAAAATCCTTATAGGAGTGAACTCTTTGATAGCAGTAAATAAAGCTCTGAATGGCTTGTCATCCAAACTTATCTTTTAGTTAGCTCAGCTTAAGCTGCTTGACAGTTTAGGCATGTGGAAGGTACCCTGAACTTATGGAAGCTGGCTGTTTGTTATATACTTGGCAGGATATAATCAATATTGATAAGGTACTGCAGTAATGATCAATATGATGAACATCAAAGGATCACTTTCAGTAACCCCATTTTATGTACATTTTTCCTCTTGTACTCACCATATGCTGCAACCTAGTTTTATTGCATTCCTTTATTCTACTTCTGTAACTTCATATTTTTCATAGTAGCTCTTTCTATGGCATTTCCTGTAATCATTTTAATAAAAACAGCACGTTTCTGGTGTCTGTGAACTTTTCTCCACCAGAAACAAGATATTTTCTATAGAGTCCGGGGATATTCTATTAATTTTATATTCAATCATATTTTCTACAATTCCTGAGTGTTCCTGACAACTATTTCCATTAGCACTGGTATATCTACAGCTTTCTCTAATGTTGACTTCCTTTTGGAAAGCAATTTTTTTTCAGCATTGCAGTACATACAAACAGCTAACCCATTCTTCTGTCCATCTGCTATTCTTCCATAAAAAGGACAGATCACAGCTAATACAATCATTTTGGCCTTGTATTCTGACATGCTTAATTTCTTCTTTGCTTTTTTTATGGTTTTACAAAATGGTAACCATTCCTTTAAATAAAAAGTTTTTTCATAACTTAACTGGTACTAAGTTGTGCAGTAGTACGTACTTTTTTACACCCGATAAAATCAACAATGTTGACACTTTTTATGCTCAGTATAATGGAGTCCACACTATTACTTTGCTCTGTCAACATAGTTAACCCTGCCCTTTTCAGTTTCCACACAGCCCAACATTTTGAAATAGAATCTATATGTATGTTCTGCATTCGTTGGTTAGCTTCAACTGCTACAGACAGATTGCACTGCATGCACATTCCACTGTAACAATACATCAACATTTCTGTTATTTTTGGCATGAAAAAATAACATGTACAGTTTGTCTTTCTTTATAAACATTGTGCACTCTTATACCATCTGTTGTTAAAATATGAAAACTACTGTTTTAAGCACACTTATTCCATTATACAGTAACTATATTTTATTGCCTTCATAAACTTTGTTTAGTTTAATACATTTATCTTCAGGTGTAAAATATAACTGAATAATCTACTTTTGTATTTAAATTCATTTACTCATTTTAATTTGTTTATCTCTGCTCCTTTTAGATATTTGAAATCCTAAAGGTTACTTAGCTTCATTTGCATTTTAAAATGTTAATATCACTGTTACATAAAAATCACTTATCACTTTCAAGATTAATTCTGCCCCAGATATTAAACAATATAAATTATTTCCCATGCAGCCACAACTTCTTTTAAGTGTGCACAAACAGCATGACCCTTTACTTTTCTCAGAGAAGAACTATTAATTTAATCCCCAGCAGCAGTTTTTCTCTTAACTACTGAACTGAATCTTTTTATTTTTTCTCTTTGTTTCCTAGCTGCCAATTTTCTGATTGGTTGTGGTGCCTGCACACATGTACTTGTTTATTCTCAAATTTGCTGTTTATTTGATTTTCTAAACATATTGCTACATTATTAAAATAATTAGAGAATGGACAAACTGTACATTAAACACAAAATGGAAAAGGAATGTTGTCCTGCAGAGTGTTAATATACAGGTGATGCTTCACGGCAGTATATTAAACTGCGGTAAAGTCTGGACAATTGAAAAGCAAACAGCCACCATTTTCTTAAGTTCACTAAACAGCATTTTGCTGTTAAGTGAACATAAAATTAAATTACCAAGTAAATAAAATAAAGAAAAGTGTGAGTGCATGTATGTGTGTGTGTAAGAAGAGAGAATAAGAGATCGGTCACAGTTGCTGACTGTCATAGGCAGTCCATCATCACTGACTTTTTAAACATTAAGAGTTATGCAGTCCCTTCTTAGGCCAGAAACATTAGTTTTGTTGGCACGTGCTAAGGACCTTGGCCTTGGGAAAGATAATGGTGTTTATGCTGTGCATGTATATATATATATATATATATATATATATATATATATATATATATATAAGGAAAAGTCGGTGGGAATGTCTTGTACTGTAACGTTTAGAGATCGCAGCAAGATGTTTGCCTTTTGAGAGCTGAGTTGGCCTAGTGGGCTAATGTACTATGCTGTAGTTGACAAGATCCCGAGTTCAATACTTGGCAGGGAGGCAAAATTTTGCAGTTATATGGATAAAACAGTTTCCTCTTTGGTGGTCATCATCTAATGAGGTGTTCTGAATTGACCCTGGGGTGTGTAACATAGTGATTCACGGACCATATGCCAACATAATTGTACACTATTTTTATGGACAGCAATCAGATTTGTTAATGTAAAAGTTTTTTTCTCCTCTCTCCCGACTCACCTTACTTACACTGTTTTATCTCATTAAGGGTATCCAGGGTCAATATGGCAGATGTCCAGGTGCTTCAGCAGAGGTGGGCAAACATTGTGACCCAGGCAAAATAGCTCTTCCGGGAGATGCTAGGTAGTGACACCACAACAGCAAGGGCACAGGGCCCCAACACTCGCAAGAGATGGCAGATGTTGAAGGGCAACCAGGTGGCTACAGGCAAGAGAGCACATTGGGCACCATCAGCTGAAGTGACAGCAGAGATACCACCAGTGGAGTAAACACTCACTACTCTGCCAGGTAATGCTCCTACAGTCCCTGTTCAGGGGGTAGCAAGAGCAGGGGTAGCAGAAGTAGGGAGCGATATGTTGGGTGACAGGGTTAGCAGCGTAAGTGCATCTCTTGAGGAGCTGAATGGAGGCATTGGAGGACTGTAGACTTTAGTAGGACAGGATTATGGCCTTAGGGAACAATTTTTTTTATGGGGATAGACCAGGCAGGGGTGATAGTTTTGAGACATTGGAAGAGGATGCTGCCACCTGTCTGGACAAGGTTGGGTCCGATATCGGGACTTGACCAGGTGACTGGTTAGCTATGCAGTCTCTGGGACAAGAGGGTACAACAGTAATTTTAACTCCTCACATACAAATTTCAGTGAAGGAGAAAATTTGAAAAGGAGAGTATGTGGACATATTTGAGCTAATTGATGCAGATGGTGTCCAGTGCTTGCTGGAAGCAGAGACAGCAAATGGGAAGGAATTGTAGGCAGCCTTGGCAGCCCTTAGTAGGAAGCGAGTAGGGAAGCTGCAGCAGAGGATGTGGGAAAACTGGGTGTTGGGCTTTGTTTATTAAATGGCAGTATGGTTGGAGAGGGATAGCGCTATGGCTCTTATGCTATTGGCTAGTTTCCTGATGATATGGGAGGCACAGAGGATATGTTTTGGCAATGCATGGTTGTGGTATGATCAGAAACTTTGCAGGTGGAAGACAGTTGACGGGTATATGAGTTGGGAGGTAAGGCAGCCTGATATATGGTTGTCTACTACGATGGACAGCTTTGGAGTTGGTAGTAGAGGGAGTAAGGTTGGAGAAGGAGGTGGGGGTGTATGTCGGGCTTTCAATGTCAGGATATTCTTGGACAGCATGTAGATTCTCACATTCTTGTTCAATGTGCATGGGTGGGCACCCTGCAGTGCAGTGTAGTAGGTGTGAGGGTTAGTCGATGGGGTCAGCACGATCCTTTTCAGGTCAAGCATCATTTGGGTTAACTTAGAAGAGATTGGGCAGGCCAGATATGGGGGTGCAAAGAAGACAGGGTAGGGGTACTTTTTGTGGCTGGGGAGGCACTTTCATGGACAAGGGGGCGGCTTGGGGCCACATTCACCTATTAAGGTGCATGTCCTGCAGGACATGCTGCTGCGGTATCTACAGCTGGCAGTGGCATTGGACTTGATTGAGGATTTTTCAAAGGTGTTTCCTATTAAGTCTGGCTTGGTTAAGGATGGCAAGAGGGGAAAAAATTTGAGGCCAGTGGTAGGGAGAAGGGTATTTTAGAGGCTTTGGTCAAGAAAGAGCCACACAATGGCAGGTTGGTGGGCCTTTTCGATAGTCCCCCTTTTGTTCATTTTAAGGTGTCGCCCTTGGGGTTGATTCCCAAAAAGAAATCAGGTGAATTTCATTTGATTCACCATCTATCTTACCCTGAAGGGAAGTCTGCAAATGACTTCATCCCAAAGGAAAAGGCTAGGGTGATTTATGCATGACTGGATGAAGCAGTTCACATCATCACAAGTTTTGAGGATCCATGGTTGGTGAAAGTGGACATTGACACTGCCTTTCATCTTTTGCCGATATGTGAGGAGGATTGGCCATTGCTCGGTATGGTAGTGGGGGATAAGCTGTATTTTGACACAGCCATGCCAATGGGATGTGCAGTGGCTTTCTCCACTTTTGAAAGGTTTAGCACGGCTTTACATTGGATATAGCAACAGCGGGTGAAGAAACAGAGAGCGGTGCATTATTTGGATGATTCTTTACTAGTGGGTGAAGGGAAAAAGGGAGCTATTCAGGAGTTTTGGGGATGTGCAAGGAGTTGTGGGTTTCACTGGCTACTCACAAGTGAGAGGGCCTGGCGAAACCATTAGTTATTTTGGGGTTGAGCATGGATATGGGGCTAGGATTATTTTGCCTACTGGGAGACAAGGTAGCTAAGTTAAAGGAGAAGATAGTTTGGATGTGGGTGAGGGATGTCATGGAACTTTTGGGGTTATTGAATTTCTCCTGTCGGGCAGTTCATCTGAGGCAGACATTTTGTAGCTCGGTGGCATTCCTGCTGAAAGGGGCCAAGAGTAAGCATCATTGGGTGAGAGTTGGAAAATTAGTGTGTGAGGATTTGACTTTGTCGCTGCAGTTTTTAAAGCAATTTAATTTCATCACCTTTTGGCAGTCAGATTGGGTGGGTCAAGGGGATTTACAGCTGTTCACTGATGCATCAGGCAGTCTGGGCATGTGGGTGTTTTTTTTGCGGGCAGTGGTTTGCAGTGCCATGGCCACCTGACTGGTGGGATGTTGCCTTTTTGGAACTGATGCCAATTTGGTTGGCATTGGTGGTATGGCAGGAGCATTTGAAGGGCAGGAGGGTTGATTTTAATTCTGATAATATTGCAGTGGTGTGAGTTTTACACGCTAAGACAGCTAAGTCTGATGTTTATTGTTGGTATTGCGTAAATTGGTTTTCCCAAAATTTGATTAGTTTTTCTTTCACAGGGGTATATGTGCCAGGAGTTAAAAATGAGACTGCTGACAGCTTGTCTTGTTTTCAGTTTTTCAGGTTTCAGCAGGTGGCCTCGATGGCAGCAGAGGACCCCATCTTGGTGCCAGATGAGGTATTGCGGATTGGGCAACAGTGATTGACAGGATGGTTCAGCAGTCCTGGGCAGTGTCCACCAGGAAGAATTACGGTAGGGCATAGCATGATTTTGACATGTTTGTAAGGCAGCTGCCATAGGAGGCATGTGTGTAGTCTGAAGAGTTGATGTTGTGATATTTAGCTGAGGCTAAAGTGTAGGGTAAGGTGGTGTAATCCATGAGACTGAACTTGATGCCAGTTAGTGTGTTTGCTCAAATTGCAAGACTGAAGGATTTTACGAAATCCTGGATGGTCGGGCAAGTTTTGAAAGGATGGGACAGGGAAGAAGGTTTGAACAGGGATAGGCGTTGGCCGGTGGCAATGGGGATTTTAAAGGTGTTGCTACAAGGATTGGACAGGATATTTGTGGACTCACAGGATCATGTATTGTGGGGAACATTAAGTTTGTGGATGTATTTTGGAGCTTTTAGAGTGTCAGAGTTGTTGGTGCCATTGGTGTGGAGTGATGTTATGTTGTTGCCTTGTGCAGTTCATATTAGGTTAAGGTCATCTAAGACTGATCCGGTGGGAAAGGGGGTGCCAATAGTGGAGCAGACACGTCCAGTAGCTTGGGCAAGGAGATTGTTTGCAGGTCATAAAGGTAGACCACAGGAACTAGTTTTTCAGTCAGTAGGTGGTAGGGCGTTAATGGGCGGACAGTTGAATTTTGTTATGAGAAGGACTTTGTGTAGTATGGGCCTAGAGGAAAAGAACTTTTCACTTATTCTTTTATGATGGGCAGGGCATCAGATTTGGTGGGGGGGAGGGTCACTCAATTGAAATTATTAAAAGGGTGGGGTGATGGTATTCCAATGCCTTTTTGGCTTATATTAGATAAGGATAAGTGAAGGTAATTTGTTACTATACTAGCAAAATCTTTCCCCCCATTTTTTTCCCTTTTAGGTAAAAGTATTTTCATCATAGGCCATTCCTACATGTATTGGGCAGCAAGGAGGGCTGTGGTCAGGAGTAATAGTTCAGATTTGGGGTTACACTGTTTCAGTTGGAAGGTCATGTAGCATGGTATTAGAGGGCTTAAGTGGAGTTGGCTGTTGCAGATATTTACAAGGATTCAGACTCAAGTGGGGATTCCTCGAATTTTATTGGTGCACCTAACAGGTAATGATTTGGGTGTGACGCCAAGTGTCAGTTGGTGTATCAGATAAGGGAGGATTTTTTAGCATTACAGAAGTTGTATCCAACCTTATGTTTGGTATGGTCGGAGATTATTCCTCGTTTGACATGGAGGGATGCTAGGAAGTATTCTGTAGTTGATAAGGCAAGGAAGTTTGTAAACTTTAGGTTGTCAAAGCAGTTGGGGGTGATGGGAATGGGTATCAAATGGCACGATAAGTTTGCTGACAGGGATCCAATGTGTTTCAGGGAAGATGGGGTTCATCTTAGTGATTTTGGTTTGGACTTATTTAATTTAAATTTGGGATTGTTTTTGGAAGGGTTGGTTAGTGATTGGAGGGTGTGAGGGGGAACAGCCTGAGTTAGGCTGGTGGGTGGAAAAGAGGGACAGGCTTGCCCCTCTTCTGTTCCCTCTCTCTGGTGGATAATTGGAGGAAGGAAGGTTGGAGTGGTGAAAATAAGTGTGTGAATGCTGCTTGCACTTGGTGGTTTGGATGGAAATGAAGGTGAGTGGTTGAACACTGCCTGAAAGATATGAATACGTGAACAGATTAAGTACACTGCTTATTCATCAATGGTGAGTGGGATTACGCTGCCATGGATGGTCATTTAATATTTGTCAGTGTGCAATGAAAGAAAGTTATGTTTAATAAAGTGTGAAGCATTTCTTCTTATGCTTAAGCAATAAAGGTCGTCAAAGGTCTTTGGTGTCTTGGTCTCTTTATTGAAGTGGAATGTGACAAATGATGTTTGGAAAAGACTAATTTGTCATGGGACATCTTTAAGGGGAAGGGAGGGTGCAGTGGAGCAGGTAAAGGAAGGTCGGGGTTAAGAAGATGGGTAGGAAAGGCAGGCTTTACATGGAGTGGCTAAGAAAGGGTTAACTATTGGAAGGAGAAGGGAGGAAGTGAGTTATGTAAGGGGGAGGATCTTTAGGGCTTTTAAGGTGGGGAGTTGCTGGCTGGGATCCACATTTTGGTGTAATTTTGTGTCCCGCCCACTCCTCCCTTTCTTTTATTTTAAAGTTGTTGGTGTTGGAAGTTATGAGTGTTTCATTGTCATGAGATTCAAGGATGGAGAAGAGGGACAGGCTTGTCCCTCTTCTGTTCCCCCTCTGGTGTATAACTGGAGGAAGGAAGCTTGGAGTGATGGAAGTGAATGTGTGTACACTGCTTGCACTTGGTGGTTTGGATGGAAATGAAGGTGAGCGGTTGAACACTGCCTGAAGGATATGAATAAGCAAGCAGATGGAGTATGCTGCTTATTCATTAATGATGAGTGGTGTTATGCTGGCATTATAAATGGTCATTTAATGTTTGTCAATGTGCAATGGAGGAAAGTTATGTTTAATAAAGTGTGAAGCATTTCTTCTTATATTTAAGCAATAAAGATTGCCAAAGGTCTTTGGTGTCTTGGACTTTTTATTAAAGTGGAACGTGACAAAAAGACGTAAAACTGAAATGAAACATATAGGTCAGAACCATTAAGTACTGCTGATTTCAAATCTCAAATCATTACCTACTGCTGATGTGATTTTTTTTTTGCTTCATCATGCCTGAGATGTTATTTTCTTTATTACAATTTGGTGACCCGGTTAGAAATATACAGTGACATTAAAAACAGTAGCATTTACAGCTAGAGTAACAAGGAAACATGGTAATAAGATACAGCATCAGAAATTACGAATTGAAATGTATGCAGAAGACGTGTACATAGCAATTATAAAACCAAAACTACGAAGAGAGACAATAAGTTCAAGTGGATGAATTTAGACACTGCAAACACTGGGTTAATGTATTCAGTTAAGAAAGCTCTCTTACTGCACAAAAGAAAAAGATACAGAATATATCTGAAACTGCCGAGTCTGTGAAATGAGAGTTGTGATGTTGTTGCTACAAATCATAGAGCAGTCACAAACATATTGCAATAACCTAACTTTACTAATATACTGTTCATGTCACTGGTGAAAATTGTAAAACATAAGAGACCTAGGAGGGATTCCCGTGATACCCCAATGATTAATATACATTTAAAGGACATGGGATTGTTCCAGGTTACACATATGTATCAGTTCTGTAGGCAATTATTAAACCACTAAAGTGTAATATTAGTGCATTCAATATTGTAAAGTCTTTGCAATGAACTATTTTGAAAGCTTTGGAAAAGTCTAGGAATACTGTAGCAGTAGCTTCCCCTTTGTCACATTGCTTGGTGACAGTTGATAAGGTTGAATAGTGCAGTTTGTGTGCTGTGCCCAAGGGGAAGCCATGTTGTATTTTTGTAAGTACATGTTTCTTGTTTAGGAAATCTGCTAATTGGGTGTGTATTATACCGTCTCTAAGATTTTGGAAAGTGACTTAAGAGACGGACATGGGTCTATAATTCGCTGCATTCTCTTGATTCCCCCTTTCAAGAGTGGTATTATTTTGAATTCTGTCTAGATGTATGAGAATGTCCTGAAGACTTCTGTTTCTTATAAGTGCTAAGCACTGACAATACTCTTCCTTCCAAGGATCATAAGCGGTAGATCATCAGCACAGGCCGATATATAGCTTTTGGCTTTTTTGAGAAGTTTTTCAAGTTGCTTGTTCTGATGAAGTCTTGACAGTAAAATGTATGCAAATATAAAAGTTGGTAAAATTAAATGATGGTTAGGTTATGGTAGACATGTTTGGTGGGATAGTTGTACATTTGTCTGTGATGGAGTTGAAGTGATTGATGAATGTGTTGGCTGTGTTAAAGCATTAACAAGAAGTGCAGCTGAAGTATTCACACTTAGATAGTTGGATTTCACTAAAAATAATGAGTGAATTCATTCCTTGCAATTAAGACTTCATCAGGACATCATGTTAAAGGATTACTGTCAGATTCCATAGAATTCCATCTTGTTTAAAGTACTCTGCAAAGTGGCTGGTTTCAATTTGCTTTTATGTTGGAGTCTGAAGTAATAGTTTTCCTTTGCAGGCATCATTTGCATCTGTCAATTATTTCTGATTGTTTTTTGTTTCCAGTGATTTAAGATTGTTGGCTGTTTTATACATTTTCTAGGAATGACTCCTCTCCTTTCCTTTCTCGGGATCCTAGTTGATGTGTTTATGTGTATATATGTGTTGGCCTGGATTTTTGCATGTGCATTGGATGGAGTATATACTTAACAATGTGTAGAGGAAGCAGTAAAAATTGTAGCGCTTGGTCTATGGCATCCGTACTGTTAAGAATGTATAGGACCTCTCCATGTATTTCTTGTAAGATGGTATCCACTGAAGATTATTCCGCATTCTTAAAATCATTGCACTTTGTGGCGATGGTGTCTTATTTTATGACCCAGTAAAAACAAGACTGGGACAACCGAGATCATTGAGAAAAGCATGTGTATTTATCAACTGGGTGAAACCCAGAGTGAAGATATTGTAGCCTTGGTACAATGACTAATGCAACTATCATATAGCGGTAACAGAAGTACATCTGTTACATTAAGACAGCCTTCAGACACGTGGTCATCATTACAGAGCTAAACAAATGATGGTAATTACAACATTGCTTTACATAAAATTTCAATGCAGATGAAACATAAATGGGAGCTCTCAGAACTACTTGTAATTGAATTTCTGCTTACACAGTCTTAGTTTGTTTTGAGCAGAAATAGAAGCACACTTACCAACAAATCATAGGTACATACCTGCATTTTGATTATGGAAGCAGAGTAAAGAAGTCATACTGGGTTTTAAGAGTCATGTTCAGTTTGTGTAAAGAACAGCTAACACAGAAAAGTTGGCATCCACAATAAACTAAAACAGGTACAGATTAAATGGCAGTTATCACTGCAAAATAAAGCTTTCATAATACAATTATCACAGGCACATATTTATTAACATCAAAACATTTCCAACAGTCACAAACTTTCTACTATTACTTTTGAAACACAAAAGAGATGAGTGCTAAGGAGTTTTGAAAATTCACTTGAAAAGTTTATAACAAGGCATTATAAGCAGTGATGTATTATTAGCTTCTAATTAATCAGTGGCTATGATTTCACAGCTTTAAAAGCTGTTATACACTTCACACTGCCACACAATACAAAAATGTCAAACAACTTTTAATGCTGTTTGTTGTCTGGGTAGCAGCATCAAGTGTGTTACAGCTTCCAATACTATATAACACTTCAAACTACACTTTCTTTTTTTTTTCAGGAAGTTAAACCTCCAGGTACTTGAAATACTTATGAATAAAGGCCAGATTCATTAACGCTTACGATAAATATCCTCAATTCTGAGTGAACAGACAACATAAGCATACCTCCCACCATTTTCCTCCTGTGGTGGCTATGGCTACACTTAGTGTAATCTTTCTGACTGAATAGATAGCACAAAAATGTAGTAGGAATGTTCTTGAATATAGATCTTGTACACATAGTGCAAGTGTTCGTGAATCTGTCCCTGGGTCTTTCCTGTCATAATTAATTTATATTTTTTATTTAAATTTGAAAATATCAACATCAGAACAATCATAAAGAAAAAAATGGACAACTTTGGCATACTATATACATTATGCATGTACAGTCATAGTTATCACATTTCATAGTAAAATCCATTTTGCAAACAAATAAAACATTTAAATCAAGGCCTAACTTCATAGAAAGATTTTCCACACATAGTAGAATCGAGACCCCATTTTGTAGGACAGCACAATAATCTGTGTGTTTTTGGTGTACATGCCATGAATCATCTCTGTTGCTCCACTTTGGTTTTGTCCTGAGAGAAGCTTCTTTGGCATCCATGTGCTCAACACAGGATAAGTTGGTTCTGACTGCAGAGACCTAATCATAATCCTGTAGGTTCTGTCTCTTTTACAAGTGTTAAGGGACACGGCCATTCTCAAGTGACACATACTTGCTCAAAAACATCACAATACCCACTGATAATGTACTCATTTTTATTAAATTAATCATTACATGTTATATTTTTCTTTCAATAAAATAAATACCTATTATAGCCCTGCATTTTTTTCATCTTTCATTGCTGTATCACAATAAATGCAATAAGCAATGCTGTTATCAAACTGGATGGAAAAGTAAACAACAAATAATCCTGCTTATTTTCAGAAACAATATTATAGAAAGGTTTACTAAATAATAAAATAGCAATGCTGATTACATTAGACTCATTTCATGATTGCATTTCTCAAATCAATACTGTTACTTGCTGTTTACTTTTCCATTCAGTCTGATATCACTGCTTCTTTTGTGAAAATGCTATTATAGAAATGTTCATTAAGTGATAAAATGCTACTGTTCATTACAGTAGGACTCATTCTATGATTGCATTTATGAAAACAATGGCTTTTGAGTATTAGAAATATGGTCTTCTAGGAAAAAACATTAAATACAATGCAAGTACTGTTGGAGTTGCATTTTGATATATTTTTATTAGTACTTGTTAATAAAACATGCACACAACAATATAATTTTTTCTAGTACAGTATACTATGACCATTAACTGCTTATGAGCAATGCATTGAAATATAAGGTGCTATCTTAAATATTAGCTTTTATAAAATGACTGTAGTATCATATTATTATATTTGTCTTAGTTTTTTGAACAAACTGCTGACTATAACATCAGTGTTTCCTCATTCTGTCATTATGTATCATATGAATGTTTGTCACAATTCTTAGTACACGAAAGAGACACCGTGGATCCACTTCCAGCTTCCATGCTATGCTTATTCCAACTGCTTTCAGAAGGCATGTGTACCATATGACTTGCTCTTGCAACTGATTATTAGCATACTAAATGTATGCATTGCATATACTACCTCTCCCCTTTTATTTAACAAAAATATGATTATTTGTATGCATTCTAACGGCAGCATACATTATGCTATACTGAGCATTTTAACTCATCCTCACACTAAACATAAGCTTTTAACATCAGTAAGCATTGAAATAAATGCATATTTCAGTTCTTAGTAGCATCATAAATTTTCAATCTGTCTTGGACCATGATAGGTTCAGGCAGATGGTGCTGGACTGACCTAAAAAGGACAGAATTCTGAGCATGGTCTTAACCAGACAGGGGGTCATAAATGTCGAAGTAACTCATTATTAGCCTGGGGTCTTTATGTTACTGTGACATTCAGAACAGGAAACAGGTAATAATGACAACAGAGTGAGATACCAGCAGCTATATTATGTTCAACTGGAAGATATTCAAAGAACAGTTAAGAGACTGGAGGCAAACTGAGTGCGGACAAGTTGGAACAAGTTATGTAAATAGATAAGGCACGGATTATTAAGGTTATGTGCTAGGCTTTCATGTAGACAGAAAAAGTAAAAAAGAGGGTGAGGACAATATGTTGATAAAGGAATATGAGAACAGCAATTAGGTTAATAGAGATAGCGTACAAGAGCTGGCAGGCTGAAACAGTGAGAGCTGTGGACACATGGAAAAGAATATGAATTCAGAGGGACTCCATGTAGGAATATAAAAGGATTGGTATAAATGCACATAGGATGAGGTGGAAGGGAAGAGAATGCAAATTACTTATTTTTACCTGTTTACTTACCTTTCGTTAAATAAGTTAGCCCTGTTTGGCAAGAGCCCAATTTTGGAGGGGTCCCAGAAAAATAACAACAGTGAAAAAATTATTGGCAAAAAATGTCATTACAATGTGTATATACATAACTTTCATATAACAGTCTCTTAAATAACATATGTGATCATTATTGTAATAAATACAAAATATTAAATAGTAGTGTGTTAAAATATAGTAGAAGGTGGTATATAAGGAATACCCCATACTAAGGAAAAAAGAAAGATGGGAAGAATACATGATGTGAAAGTTAGAAACAGCAGGGAAATCAAAGTTTATGAATATTAACGGAGAAAGGAAAGAGGGATGAAAAGTTAAAAGTTTAAGAAGAGTATCAGGTTAATTAAGATGCTTAAAGTGAATAGAAGTGAGAATGTTCAGGTAAATTATGCCACAGATGACAATAAATGTAGTAGCAGAAAAACAGCAAGAATTTAGTTAGCTATGAAAGTGCACATGTAATGCAAGTCAGACTATTACTTTAGTGGGATTTTTTCAAACAGGTAAGATTATGAATGATTCAGAATTCTGCACATATTGTGCTCACCAAGCTTGGCGCATTGTCTCCTAATCTTGACTTTGTTTTATTTACATTACTAGTAAATCTGTGCATCCTGTTTGAGGTGCACTGTAAGAGTAGTCAGATGAAGGCTGGACACTGGTTTGAGCAACAAATGTTACATGCAGAAGTGAGATGAATTAGCTTTCTTTTGTTAGTATAGCACATATTTTGTAGGCTGTTAAAAGTACAACATATGTAAGGGGTTATTAGTGGCTAGACTGTGAATTTTATTATTTTGTATTAAGTAAATTCATATTTTGATGCAGAGCCTTATTTGGGTTAACTAGAATACTTCATTCATTGAAACTTTTGCATTAGGGATGTAGTAAAGTGAGCCTTGTTGGTAAGGATAGACATTTGTTTATTCTGCAAAGGGTACCTCATTTCATATTAAGGTATCTTATTATGTTTTCAGTTGTGAGCATTAAAAGTGAACTTTTAATCAGTGATAACACTTAGATATTTGTACTAATCCACAGTTTAAGTATTGATTTTGTTTATTTGTGATTGCTTTGGTAGACTTGCGTTATCTTTTTTGCAAAACATCAAACATTTTTTTCATTAAATATAAAACTAGACTTTTGTAACCAGCTGATCAGAGAGTGTCAATGGAAACTTGTAGATGAGCAGTTTCTAATGATACACTGTTGTCACTGTATACGATTGTTGAATTATCAGCATGCCTTAAGAGTCTTACACTATGTTTATGGCACTGTTTGTCATTTAAAATGTTAGCAAATAACAGAGCTCCAAAGGTAGCAACTTGGAGTACAGATGCATTTGTGTGAGTAGGACATTTGTCAGGCTATAATTTGGCTTCTGTCTTGAAAATAACTAGTGAATAATTTTTAGCGTGTGATTTCTACAGCCTATGGTTTGGAGTCATGGGATAAGAACAGTGTGATAAACAGCATCAAAAGTGCCTGAAAAGAGGGCAATAGCTGTAAAACCATTGTCACACTTAATGGCAAAATGATTGACTACCTTTTCTAGAGTCATCTAAGTTGGGAGACATGCTGTGCATATGTAATTCGATTCTATATGTTTAAGTAGTCTGTCAGTTGGGCATGTATGACTCTTCTACCATTCTGAAAGGTAGTTGTATTCAATTAATGGCTTAATAGGTAAGCCAGAAAGGATAATGCTCTCCTTTTACCATCAAAGAAATGTATTGTTACTATAATAAATAGCAGAATAAATGTACAAATATACTACAAAAGCAAAACATTAAAGAACAGCATTTATTTCCAGATTAAATCAAAATAAGTAGCACTAAATACTGATTGCAAACAACACAGAGCTATGAATAAAAATAGTACAATGAATTAAATACATGACAATAGCACAAACATCAGTGTTTCACTGGACAACCTGCATACTTAAACCCTCTGCATAAATGCTACTACTCAGAACAGAAGCAAAACTCTACCAGGATGGTCTACTTTAACAGTTTGGCAAAATTAAGAATAGAAATCAAAAGGTGAACCGGTAAATGGTGACAACAAGAAATACCTACAGCCTATACATTTAATGAAAAGTATACCAGTAGTGTAAGCATTAACTTCACTGAATACAAATCTGACTGACATTCTTTGAAATTTTGTTGGGCATACCTTTTAATGTATTACCTGTATGAAGGAAAAATAATTAAGAATGCTTTTAGGGAGATCTGTCATGGCTCTGTTTAATTATTTTAGGTATAAATTCATATAATCTCAAACATATTTTCTGTTTCTGCATGCCTACATGACCTTTACCTTTAAGGCACAATAATTATGTTGAGGGAATGTGGAGGATGGAATCGCAACCTGGTTGTGCAGAGGGGCTTGTTACCCTGCAAATGTAACCTGATATTAATATGAACTTCATTTGTGAAAAAGATCAGTGTTCAGGTAATTCACTTAACTATAACATGCATTCAGTATACATACCTCAACACTGGTATTCTATGGAATCTGTTACATTTCCTGACTTCATCTTTTACTTAAATCAAATTTCACAGGTTGACCTGCTGTGTTTTGCTTAGGATTGTATGAGAAACTGTAACAGAATGCTAGAGTCAGACAGCATATAGCATCATACAAGTCATAAAACTGTTACTTATATATTTTATATGCAGCACTACAGTATGCAGATTTCTTTTGCAGCCATGTGAACAACAGTACATTATTTTATGCATCAGTATACTCCTGAATACCTTGTATTTATGCATTCATTGTTCATGTGTTTTTTCCTACAGTTATCTATCTTATCATATACATCTTTAGTAACAATTGTTGGTTCTTGGGGACATATAAGAAATCTGTATTAACATTTATTCATTAAATTTCCAAAATCTAACTTATCTTATGCAGGAAGGAATGGAAGCCAAATCCCATAAAAGCTAGGTCATTCAGCACCGAATAGGAATTCAGGAGGTAAAAAGGGTGGTCCTGGGTAATGTCTAATGAAATGAATACAGAAAGTGTGAGGTACTGAACCATGATAATACGCACTGAACAAAAAATCAGGAGGTGGGTACTATTACCTGAGGAAGCAAACACAGATAATGAATTTGAGAACTGAGCACCCCTGGATAATAAACAGTGAACACAAATTTGGGAAGTAGGTGAAGGGTACAAGGACAGCTGTTCATCATGCAAGCTCCCTCAGATGGCATTCTGCACATGCAGCATGACGTTGCTGAAGCTTAGTAACATTAAAATGAAATGCTCATCAAATTACATGTATAATTTTGTTAGATATTAACATTTTTGGACATACCCTTCAAAATACTTAACATACATGTATGCGCAGTAAACTCTCCAGTGTCATTAAGGGATGCTATCCTGAAAAAGTGATTTAGCAGCAGCTGTGTTAAATGACATTTCCTGCCTGAAATCACATTTTGGGATAAAAGTCTACAAGGACATGAGATGAGATCATACAGATGGCATTTCAGAAATGTGATGAAACATTACTGAATTTCATTGGAGGTCTGAGATATTTACTAAATGACATGCAAATGCACAGTGTTGGCTGTTAGTAATATTTAGAGACAATCTTTCAGAATAGTCATCTTAGGAAAAGTTATCTTATGATGTTTATGATACTCTAAATATCATTTTGCAAACTTTGCAAAAATTACGAACTTATATTATAAGTTATGTTCTTCACTATAAACTCTCAGTCATAACACTTTGAGACAATATTAAAGAGAGTGGTTATTTAGTCTGTTTCATGAAGTATGTAGCAACATTGGTCAAGATACATGTTAAATGGAGGTTTCATATTTATTCCACTTACTTATTCATTTGTTAGTTTGTTAAACAAATTGGTGGACTAGTCCAAGAACTGTTTTCTACCACCACCTAAACAAAACTGCCAGCTACAAGTATTGCCTCCCACACACAATCACACCATTTTGGGACAGAAATGCATTTAAGATTCCTAACTCCCAGATGAATCACTTATCTTTGAGCAGCATATTGTTGCTCAGACAGCGCCGAACATCCATATTGGGAAAGTATGAAATAATGAATAAGGAACATCAGCTTCACAATAGCAAACCATAAAACCATAGGTCTTAATGAATCAGGTACATAGTTCAACAAAATCATGGACAAATCCAGAAATACTCAGGGACATTCAAGAACAATTGAAAATATTAGTACTAGTAATCTGAGTCATTGACAGAGCAACTGAATGTGAATTAATACACATTTTCTGAAGTAAAAGAAATCTGTAACTTTAACTATTGTAATTATTTATTAAGTATAAGTCATCATCTCTCCTCCAAAAGTTAACTATTTTAGGAGAGATTTAGAGGGGCAGAGCTAAAATGTGAGTCAAAATCAGGGACAGCCCTGAAAATCAGGGACATTTAAGAGGTATGCATAAAACTGTGCCATTTACTTTCAACAGCCTTAACAGAGAAATATAAGAATATAGCATAGATCTACCAGCTGCTTGCTAGTGTAGTGGTGGTGAGATTTACCTGGGATACAGAGTACTGCAAGTTTGATCCTGCATGCAGGAGTTTTTTTTTTCTTTAGTTACTGTCCCTTCCTCTTCCCCATTCAATTATGATCACAACTCATTTATTTCTTTAGTGTTAGTTTTATTAACTGTTAGTGTTATATGTGTGCACTGTTGTTTTGGAGTACATTATTTTATTTAGTTGCAGCATGTCGTTATCTATCTTTAGTTCATGTTACAGGGGAGATTTTATGCCACACATTGGGGAGTGTGATGTAGCCTTATGTTGCCCTATTCAGATGCCTGTATTTTCTAATTAGTATCTAATGTGTAGGGACAGCCACATGATGCCCAGTGTTACAGGATTCAATCAGAATACAGGTTATCATGCAATTTTCTACAATTGTTAAGCATCTGTTTGGGTTTGTTTGTTCTGATTTTTGTTTCCCATCCTTCCCCCATTGGTATCCTGTTCTTATACTTGGTAGCTTTGCAGTTGCCCAGCTGTACTGTAAATTTGATCTGGGACACTCCTCCCAGTCTAGTGTCATTACCTTATTCTACCTAATACAGGGTAAACATTTAAGAAGGCCAACCCACTTAGTTTCTTAACCTTGAATTATCTTCTGCTCCTCCTTTCTCCCTTTCCACTTTACAAAAAAATACATTTCTAAGCTTGTTTCCTGCCTTTCCTGTAAGTAGTCTAGTCCAGATACAGATTTGCTGTATCCAGGACTATTTGTAAGTTTCTGAGACCCCAAGCCTTTCTCTGTTGGAGGGAAGCCTTCTACCTTATCAGTGGGAGTAATAAGCACTAGGTAGCTTATCTAAAAAAAAAAAAAAAAAAACTTTATGCATCTCTGTTTAGATACTGGCAAAGGCTCTTGCCACCCCTATAGTGCCTTTTTTAGGCAAGGATCAAATGACAAATTCATCACTGTAACAGCTACAAGCAAACAAAATATGAGGGCAATGCTACTCAATGCTAGAAGTCTAAACCTCAAAATGCACTCACTTAAGGCACACCTTAAAATGGAGAACATCGACATCTGTGCAGTGACAGAGACCTGGTTCAAGGCTCCAGAGAGCACCTCTGCATTACCAGGCTATAATTCATACCGCACCTTTCGGCCACCTAACCTGGACCAAAACACTAAAGGCAAGGGTGTGTCCATATTCATTAAGGATACCCACACCTCCAGGCTAGTTGCTCAGCATAATGCATCTGAGATTATCCAAGTGAAACTAACTCTGGGCAAGACCGCAATCCAAATTGTAGCTTGCTACAGATCCCCCACCATGCCCCAGGATTCCCACTCCTCATTTCTTGATACACTGGAAAATATTAAGGTACAACCTAACACCCTAATAATGGGTGATTTCAACTACCCCACCACTAACTGGGAAAACTACTCATGTACCAAATCTTTTGCTCAACATTTTCTGGAATTCATAAATTTCAATGCCTTGGATCAGCTTATCCACACCCCCACCAGGGGCAGCAATATCCTAGACCTGGTCATTACCAACATGGACAACCGGTGTTCCACACTAGAGGTCAGTTCCTCATGGGTCAGATCTGACCACAAGCTAATCACCTAGACATTCACATGCCGCCTCCACTCCGCATTAGGGAAACCACCGTAAAAAAGTTCTCCAAAGCCAACTTCACGCTTCTTAAGACAGAAGTGGCAAACTTCATGACACCCATGCAGACAGACAATAGAGGTATGACTGCTGAATCCTACACAAATGCACTTTATGAGCACTTACACAAGTGCATGGATCGTGCAATCCCTAACAGAGCCAAGATGCTATCTTCCAAAAAAGGAAGTCAATCTGGTGGTCCCCTGCCATAAACAAACTCTACAACAGAAGAAAGAAACTGTTGCAAAAACGAGGAAAATCCCATGATTGGAGGAACTCCCTGGTCAGCCTCAGTAAGAAGCTGAGACCCCTCATAAAATCTTCCAAAGCTAGTTACAAAAACAAAATCACCACTGATTCTAAAGACAACCACAAAGCATTCTATAGCTATGTCAAGAATCTCAATGGCAACACTTAGATCTGCTCTGAGTTACAGCACAATGGCACTAAATATACAGAAGCAACTGATATTGCCAACATCCTGACAGACAGGTTCAGTGCTAACTTTAACCCCCTCTCACCCCCTAAAGGGCCCATCTCTATACCGGAAGAATGCAAAGTTCATGTAATCATGGCTGCATATGTAAAAACCACACTCTTCAAAGCCAAGAACACAGCATCCATGGGACCTGACAACATCCCAGGCTGCATTCTACATGAACTACAGAATGAACTGGCACCCCACCTAAGTGCCATGTTCAATCATAGCCTTACCTCAGGCTTTGTGTCCACTGAATGGTGCACAGTGACGTTCATCCCGCTCCACAAAGGGGGAGCCACCACGGACCCTGGGAACTATTGCCCCATTAGCCTGACGAGCCTGGTCTGAAAGGCTATGGAATGTATCATCATGGAACTTATAAATAATGACACTGGTAATCTCCAAACTCTGGACCCCACCCAGTTCAAGTTTGTAAAAAGCAGATCATGTCTCCTAAACCTGACAGACTTCTTTGAAGCAGTCACCAAAGCTGCAGATGAGGGTAAGGTGGTTCACACAGCCTATCTAGATCTCTCCAAGTCTTTTGACACCATCCCCCACTCTGGAATTATAGATAAACTCACTAAACTAGGTATAAATCCCTATGTCACAAGATGGGTTGCTAACTGGCTCACTGATAGAACCCACACTGTGAAAGTAGCAGACTCCAAATCTGACTTCAGACCAGTGACAAATGGAGTACCACAGGGTTCAGTCCTGGGTCCTCTCCTTTTTGGTATCTACTTCTCTGAAGTATAGACTAACACACAAGTTCTTTGGCTAATAAAGTTCACAGATGACTGCAAACTAGTAGCCATAATCAAAACTCCTAATGATGTGGACATCCTACAAAAGGGCCTCACTGAGACAGATGCCTGGTGTCAAAGCCATGGCCTCAAGCTCAATGCAAAAAGTGCATTGTCATCCCTTTTGGTAAAAACTCTTTACCCATGAACTACCACATGGGCGGTAGTTTACTTAACAACGAAAGTGTGATAAGAGACCTTGGGACACAGGTGGACAGTAGTCTCTCCTTTGATAATCACATCGCCACAGTAGTCAGAAAATCCCTCTATGTGGCACACCTCATCACAAAAGGTTTCTCATTCAGGAAAAAAGAGGTCATTGTTCCCCTCTACTCATCACTCATTAGACCCATTATAGAATACAGTGCCACTTTTGGTATGTACCTCACAAGACATCTACAACAACTGTAATGGCCACAGAAATACCTCACAAAGAGGATTACTGGCCTCAAACAGATGCCCTAAGCAGACCTCTCCAGCTTTACTCCATTGCATATCGCCTACTCAGAGGTGATGTCTGCCTAACATACAAAGAAAGCTATGTCAAACCCAGAGCTGTTGGACATGTTCCACTTAAAGAAATCCCAATCCCTCTGAGCTACATGCTCCAGGGACCTAAACCTTGTCACAACAATAAACAGAACATGCTGGAGGGATAGATTCCTGTCCCAGAGACTTCCCATACTCTGGAATAAACTACCTATCAATGTCAAACAAAGCTCCTCATTAGCACTCTTCAAGAAAAATCTTGATGATTGGATGGGAGATAGGAAATTCACTCCGGGGATCACTTCTGTGGCTCTGCTCGACAGGGACACTGGAAATAATTTTCTTGGGTGGCGAAAGCCAGGGTACTTTTTTGGCTAGGCTTATATAGGCTTTAAGGCCAATAGCCTAGTACCTACCTTTGAACCTATGATATACAAAAATATTGAGCTTTGGCAAATTTATGAGGAAGTGCTTACCAAATTAAATATTGTCTCATATTTTTGGCTATACTTGACACGTAAAAATCCACTACCAAACATTAGCGGACCGGAGTTCCGCTGTGGCGACCCCTAACCGGGATAAGCCGAAAGACACAACACAACAACATTTTTGACAGCGATATTCTGAAACAAAAGTTCTTATCAGGGGAAAGAAAGCATGAAATGTGAAATATTACTGTGCAACTCCATTTTAGGAGGTAATTTTGCAATTTCTTTGCAAAGCAGCAATTTAAAAAAAAGTGCAGTGACATGGCTTGATATGTTAAGAAAATCACATTCTAATAATTTGTTCAATGTCCCATAAAATAATAATAATAAAAAGACTGCAGTTCTGTCACTAATCAGCTGTTTGCAGGAGTAAGAACAGTACAGTACAGGGAAGATTATGGTGTACATTTGTATAAAGTGAGTGTGGGGAAAAAAGTGGTAGGAGATGGTTCTGCTTTTGAAGATTCATGAGGATGCATGGTAGTCAATGATGGACCATTTTCTTTACTCAGTGGGAAGTGGACTTTCTGATTTTCTGACTGCTAAATAAAAGAGATAGAGAGGAAAAAGTGCAAAACCTTGATATTAAAAATGCAATTTGTTAACAAAGTAAACTAACTACATAATAATGTATTTATTTATTTATTTACTGTTTGGTGATCAGGTAAGTGGTCTGGTCAGTAATCCCTTTTCAGTCATGATCTGGGCCCAACCAGTTGTATAAATCAGTTTATAGAAGTATGCAAGTCATTTTAAAGAAAACATAATCACAGCTTAAAAAAAACATAGGTTCATAAGGAGGATATTAAGTACAATATATCGATACAGAAATCAGATGCAACAGTACCATACACAGGCAAATTTCAATACTATGTTGAGATAGCTAACCAGGAAAGAAAGACCTCTTGGGAGCAGTTGCAAGAGGAATATGCAAATGTTATTTGAAGGCTTCCTTAAACTTTTTAATGCCTTCTTAATTGTTTCAAGGTAGGCAGTGGATACAAGGCTGCTGGTCCCAGACTTGAGAAAAATTATTTCTCCTAAGGCAGTTTGAACCACAGACAAACAATGGAAAAATAGCTAGCCTGTATGCTTCTCAGTTTATATGTGTTGTCTTGCATACAAAGTTTCCTTTTGGGGGCAGGAGGGATCCTTAAAAATGAGAGCGCTTAGGGGAAAGGTAACCATTTTAGAAACATGGAGCAAGTTAAGTTTTCAAGCTGTTTGCAATCATGGAGTAATAGCTGGGCTAATACGATAAAGCTACAGATTAGATTTTGTTTTGGGGGTCTGTACTTTGTGGGTATTGTATGCAGAGTGCATCATGAAAAGATGGAGACTATATTCTAGACTAGGTATATTTTTGCAATGGATTAGCATGCCCTTGGTGACAGAAGGTGTGCGATTTTGTAATATAGTTTTAAGTTGAGCTTGGACTTTATTAGCAATCATATCCCTGTGCATTGAAAAGGAAAGGAATAGATTGAGTATGAGGTCTAGGTATCTCTGTTCTGCAACATTAGAAATTGCGTTAGTACTGTGGTCTGTTATGAGTATGTCAGGAATGTCATGGATAGCCAAGGTGCACATGTGAATGCAGTCTTCTTCAAAATTATTTTTGTGGGTCAGTATACCTAGTACTGAATTGCAAAAGCAGTATCTGTACGCATGACTAACCTGAGATTTAGGATTGCAAGAGGACCTTCTGGGACCCCTGAGTTAAGAAACCTAAGGAGGATAAAAAGCTGCTATAGTAAACGTGAAAAGATCTGTCTTACAGATAACTCTGGAACCAGTTAATGGTGTTTAGTCAAGCTAGTTAATTAAGGAGGATGTTATGACTGACTATTTCAAATGCTGTAGTTATATCAACAAAAAGACCTGCAGAGATATGGCCATCATTTAGATTGGAGTAAATAATATCAGATGCCATTATCACAGCTGTGGAATTATGGAAGGCATTGCAAAACCCATGCTGTGCATCACAAAGCAAGCCATAGCCATTACTGTGCATTACCAGGTACTATGCAACATACTTTTTCAAATATTTTGTAGTATGCCACAGATTATAGATAGAACTATAACCCTTCAGGTCTTTAGATGATGTACCTTTTGGTAGTGAGATTATGTGTGTGTAGAATACTGAAGGGATTATCACCTGACAGACAGAATAAAGATATGAGGAAGATGATTTGCAGTTTTTTTTTTCATAGCAGTAAGCCTTAAGAGGTCTTATTGACTAAATGCCACTATCCAAAAACAAAACAAACATCATCAGTGATATGCATTATGAGCTGATTTGCAAATACAGATGGGGTTTATAGCTTAAGTTTATATTGTACATGCCATACAAAATCAGGACTTGCAAATCAGTTCTGAGAGCTGCTGCATGGTATGATGGGGTCATGAAAGATTTATATCTGTAGCACTGTGGTGATAAGGTTATAAAAAGTCTGCACTTGTTGCAGGGTGGTGATGGGGTCATGAAAAGTTTAAAATTTTTATACAGGATTGATGGGGTCAGGAATAGTTTGCATGATGTTAGTTTATTATGTGATACAGAGGACAAAGCCCTCCCTTTTGAACTCCAGACAAGTGCATGTCACTAGCCTATATTTTGCACGCATGCTGTGTACCTCTCTGTCTCCAATAAGCAATTTGTTTGACGTACTCTTTATGGAGCATGATTGAGAATGCCCATACTCACGGGAAAGGCATAGCAGATCCCGTTCTGAACATATGCATTAGGCACTATGGAAAATCAGTGCGGTCTCGATGATGTCTGAGCTGTCAGCAGGGTGTTAGGGAATGAATGGACAGAGACTGTTGTGGTGGTAGGGATTTGATGTTTAGCAGGTCTTGGGTTAGAAAACGTATATGAAATATTCTGCCTGTTGCTGCTTGCTGAAGGACTAAAAAGACAAGAAGCATATGGTAGTAAATGACAGGTGTAAGTATACTGAACATGCAAAACATCTACTTTTGGAGTTAATGAAATATGTAAATCTGGGGTAGGTTAGGCTACTTTCTCATCAGCATCAGTACTTAAGGGAATGCTGGTGATCAGTCATTCAGGGAATCACCTGTAAAACAGAGTGGTATGAGGGCTGAAAAACTTTGCAAGCTGCTTTAAAAAATTTTACATAGCATGAATTACTAACTATCAAAAAGAAGCTGAAGGAGAGATGCAGTACAGAAGAAAATGAGCGGATAGTGTAAATGACCAACCTAATGCAGCACACATTCAGACATCACTTCATATGTGTGGTTCTTTACCTGAAAATCAAGGACAAAGCCAAAAATAATGTCTGGATGAAGTCTTGAAATCACATACAAATTTGAAATATTACTCTAATTCACTTAAAAGGTTAATAGAACAGTATGTTTTGCATAAACAATAATTTCTTGAACAATGAGAACTTGCATTTGTACTGCGGATTTACTTTTCCCTGAGGCTGCTGTGCTTGGTGTCAGGTAAGAGACATCCTTGGCCATCGAAGATGTGGTGATATTTACATGTGAGTAGGGGGTGTATTTTACCAGAACTGACAAAGTTGCTGGAGAATCCCTCGAGTATTGTTTGCTCATCCAGTGACCAGTGTTAGATTTTTTTTTCTGTTCTGGTCTGATAGTTTTATCATTTAACTACGGGTTCTCTGTTGATGGAGTTGGTTTGCTTGTTGCAGTACCTAGATTCTGGGGTATACAACATTTTCCTTACTGATTTTGAGGTCCCATCTTAAGAATGCAGTTTCTGTTAATCCTGAGTGCATGTAATGATGTTTTGTAAATGATATAAAGTTACATTTGTAGCTGTTTTGGCATTACTATTACAGGTTTTCTGATTAGGGTCTATTTCCTTGGAAATGTTGTTGCTGCTGGGTTTTCATTTTACTGGTTGCGTTGGTCACTGGTAAGGATGCCCAAAGTTATGCTGTACGGATTCCTTGGTTGTGTGGAATGTAGCATAGCATGTAGCTAGGATTTTTCCAGTCTGAGTTGTCATGCAATTACCTGAGGTATACCCTTTACCTACCTACAGAAACAAAGGTTTCAATAACAACAGTAACAATGTTAGTAATTATAATGACAGTGATGAGCAACCTTCTGATGACACAGGTCATAGTGATATGAATGTTAACAGGGAAAGTAATTTTTTAGCATCACCAGAACTACCCAGAAGGTCGCAAAGATTAATCAACAGGAACCAGTGGAATCAGAGGAACTGGGGGGGGGGGCAATGGAGAAATCGCTCCTATCATGTGAACTGATAAGCTGTGATGGTTCATTTTTTGATTATTTTTCATCAAACCAAGACTTTGAACCTACTGAACTTAATGATGAGCTAAGATGTAATGTCATTACTAAAGATGTTTTTTCTGTTTACAATTTTTCTCAAATGTGTATAAATGACAACCACATGTCTGTTCTTAGCAAAGGTTTCTCTTTTGCACCTAGTTTTTCATTAGATATTGCCAAAGTTCTTACTAATTTAAAGCTTTTTACTAGGCAGCTGAATCTAAGAATGCTTTTTCATGATAAAGATGAACTTTTTAATGACAAAATAATACTGAAAAGAAAGAGCACTATTTTACCACCAATGAATAATTCTATTGCACTGCTTGATACTACATGTGAGAAAGGGATACGTGATATTTTTCACTATGTTACAAAGGGGAGTGACAATTTAGCATGTAACGAAAAGGATGCGTTCAAGCAATTGTGTAAGGGGGGGGTTGTTCTGATGGACCACAATGACTATGTATTTAAAATGTATGAGTTACTGAATGACAGCTCTACCTATGAGACAGTTTCGAAGAATGAATTGTGTAGAGCATATGCTAAAATTGATTGGATGTTATATGATTTTTTAACTCAAGGAGTATTGGATTCAGTTGAATATAAATATTTGGTTGTTGAGTCCCCTGTGACACCCTATATCTTTAGGATTCCAAAAATCCACAAGGATTTACAAGACCCACCATTTAGATCTATTGTGGCAGCAAGAGGCTCCAAAATAGAACCTATGGCTGCATACATTGATTTCTGGTGCAAACCATTATTAAGCAACTATGCTCATGTACTAAAAGATTCATGGCACTGTCTACAGATTGTGAGGGATACTGTAATTCCAGATGATTATTTGTCACTATTGACGTAATGAACTTATGTACAGTTATCCCACACAATAAAGGTTTGAAATTATTTCAGGAAACCTTAATGGTGGAGAACAATGTAGACAATGGTAAAAGAAAATTATTAGTGGAATTAATGGACTTGGTGTTGAACAACAATTTTGTAGGTTTTGAGGGAGAACTTTTTCATCAAATATCAGGGGTAGCCATGGGGGAGCCAAATGTGCACCTATTTATGCCAATTTGCTGCTAGCCCAATGGGAACGGGAATGCGTGTTTCCATCAATGTATTACAGCAAAATTATAACATGGCTAAGATTTTTGGATGACATATTGATATTTTGGAAAGGTACCTAGGAAGAACTAGCATCTTTTATCACTTATCTTAACTCTACTACTTCATTTTTAAGATGAACAAACAAATTCTTCTCCAAGTAGTCCACAGCAGATGTAAAACACAAGTTTTAATGACAGAATAAAATACAGGTAAGAGCTTTCGCAGTAAGCTTCATCAGATCTAAAACGCATTTCAAAGCTACAATCTTAAAAATGTACAGTCACAAATCAACAAATCAGAACAAAGGGCATCCAGTAGTATTAGCTGCCATAGTAACTGCACAAATGTATGTTTAAAGCTACAAGCTCTCTATATCACATAAAACCATATATAGTATACAAAATCGAAATAGCTTTAAGTATAAACATCTCAAAACAACATATATATGTAGAAAATGCATAAATACTGAATAAAATATATCTAAAAATAATGTAGCAGGGAAATATACATACAGCGTGCTTCTTTTTCAAAGGTCCTGCTCTTAAAGTAGGTTGTACAGATATGCTGTCATTCAACCCAGGGTAGTAGTGTGCTTGTAATAAAAAAATCCACTTGAGTTCTGCCTGATAAGTTTTGTTCACAAGGTGTCCCTTGTTGATGTTATCATAAATTAATTCTAGTGCTACAGAACTAAAACAATGTTCCATGCCTGTGTTTATCATATGTTTTGCCAGTGCACTATAGCTCATACCCCTACGTGCACAGTATAAGTGGTCACGAATGTGCTCTTGTAGGTGCCTATTCGTTTTGCCTACATAGAATGAACAACAACCATTACATAATGCAAGATAAACTAGATCCTTGGAATTACAGTCAGCTAAGGGCAGATGTGAAAACTCCCTATTACTGTTGGGATGTACCCGTAAATTACCACATAGGTGGCAGTACACTAAACACCGAAAGTGTGATAAGAGACTTATGGACACAGGTGGACAGTGGTCTCACCTTCGATAACCACATCGCCGCAACAGTCAGGAAATCCTTCTATGTGGCACACCTCATCACTAAGGGCCTTTCATCCAGAATAATGGAGGTCATTGTCCCGCTGTACTCATCCCTCATTAGACCCATTATAGAATACAATGCCCCATTTGGTATGTACCTCTCAAGACATCTGCAACAACTGGAAAGGCTGCAGAAATACCTCACTAAAAGAATCACAGGCCTAAAGCAGATGCCTTATGCTAACTGCCTTAAAAAACTCCAGCTACAGTCTGTCGCATATCATCTACTCAGAGGCGATCTCTGCTTAACATACAAGGCCATGTCAAACCCAGAGCTGTTGGACATGCTCCACTTAAAGAAATCCCAATCTCTCTGAGCTACATGCTTCAGGGATCTAAACCTTGTCACCACAATAAACAAGACATGCTGGAGTGATAGGTTCCTGACCCAGAGACTCCCCAGACTCTGGAATAGACTGCCCATACATGTCAAGCAGAGTGCCTCTTTGGCCCTCTTCAAAAGGAACCTTGACGACTGGATGGGAGAAAGGAAATTCACCCCAGGGATCACATCAGTCACCCTTTTAGACAGGGGTCCAGGGAAGTAAATAGTGTGGGAAGAAATAGCCAAGGAATTTTTATGGCTAGGCTTGTATTGGCCCTAGGGCCGATAGCCTAGTACCAACCTATGAATCTATGAATGAATGCGCTCTTATAGGCGCCTATTCATTTTGCCTACATAGAATGAACAACAACCATTACATAATGCAACACAGACTAGATACTTGGAATTACAGTCAGCTAAGGACAGATGTGAAAACTCCCTATTATTGCTGGGATGTATGAAGGACCCAGACAAATCAATATACATACAACAGGAGCAGTTGTTACATCTCCTCATCTCATAACCAGATGTAATCCTATTTAGTTGGTTAGTTGATTTGGGATAACATAACTTATGTTTTAATGATTTCTTATTCTTGTATCCAAAAGATGGTTTATCACCAACAATCCTATGTATGTCCTGATCTGTATGTAATAGTGTCCAATGTTTATAAATAATATCTCTAATTTTCTTGTCATCACTAGAGTATGTTAACCCAAAGAAGATCATACTTCCTTGGTCATTCCTATTATATTTGGATGTGATGTCATCACATCCAAGTGGTGTGGAAAAGTATGGTCTCCCAGTATTTACCCTATCAGCCCTAACAGTACCATGTATTCTATCAATCTCTTTCGCATCATAGCCCCTAGAAATAAAGTCACTCTTCATTTTCAAGAGCTTTCTCTCAAAGTCCTCACTCCTATTATGCAAACGGCTAGTATGCAGGCCTTGGCCTTTTAATGTGTTTTTAAAAATATGTCGTGGATGCATACTCTTTCGATATACATAGGTGGGCCTATAACATTCTTTCCTGTATAACAGAATATAGAAAGTGCCATCTGCATTCATATGCAGTGCGATGTCTAAAAAATTGATGGATGTATTAGTAAATACATCAGAAAATTTAAGGAATGTGGTGCTTGAGTTCAGCATAGAAACATACTGTTGTAATTCAGTAGGGGAACCCGTCTAAAAAAGGAAGAGGTCATCGACAAAACAATGGTAAAATAATACATTTTGCTGATGTGAATCAAATTTATACATGATGTCCTCTTTCCAAGCTACCATGACTAAACTGGCATAGCCATTGGCACACAAGGTGCCTATGGCCAGGCCAGAGGTCTGAAGGTAATAATGATCATCAAATGTGAATATGTTGAACTCAAGGACCATCTGCAATAATAAACATAGAAAATCTGTGTGTTTCATCATATATACCACTCTTCAAGAGTACTCGCTTAACCATCTGTATTCCCTCTATATTTGGTATGCATGTGAAAGAGAATTCACATCTAAGGTGACCAAATAGCCTGGTAAATAATTTGTTTTTTCATCAACAATGTTATACAATTCTTGTAAGTAGTGTTTACTGTCTGTTAACTCTGAAGTGCACATGGCGAGAACTGGTTTCAAGTGTTTGTCAAGATAAGTAGAGAGGGGCTCAGTGGCCCACCCTGCTCCAGCCACTATGGGTCAAAACGGGGGGTTCAAGAGATCCTTGTGAACCTTAGGCAGGCCATTTAATGCAGGTACCCTGGAATATTCAACCTTAGGCAGGCCATTTAATGCAGGTACCCTGGGATATTCAACTATAAAATAACCAAGCAAGGCCTTGTCAAGTGTATTGCTCAAGAAACAAACCCTTAATGTTCTAATAATCTCATCTTGCATTCTTACTACCTCAGTATATTCAGTTCGTTTATATACATTAACATCAGACAACATGGCTAACATACTTCTAAAATAGTAGACTATCCATTATCACAATTAAGCCACCCTTGTCGGCTGGCCTAATAATACTATCCTTGCGTTCTAGGTCATAAAGCACTTGTTCTCATTTAGATAAATTTACAAAACCTTTCCATCTATAATAACTGTTTAACAATGTATAAATGTCATTCTCACATTGTTTAACAAATATCTCCAAAACTGGATCCTGGGGAGGTGTAAAACTGCTTGGTTTTCCAAACATAAAACGACTACCACTAACTTCAAAGTTACCATACAACAGCTTTAAAGATACATTTCTAGTAAATGTCCTTAATTCAGTTGTGTCTGCTATATTAGCAGGCTGTGCAGGAATAAAATATAAACCTTTATTCAGCACTTCCTCTTCTGCAGGAGAAAGTCTTGTAGCTGAAATGTTCCAAACTAAATTTCACTTTGTCACCTGTTTCCACATACTGGTTAGAGTATTTGTGGTTCCTTCTTGGGTTTGTGCCATCCATTTGTTCCTTTGTCTGTAGTCCTTTCCCTCGATGGAGCACTTCCTGACAAAAAGGGAGTGGAAAATTAGAAAACGTCTGCACTGCTGGTTGGAAGGAAGTATTTACAGTTGCTGGTTGCTGCTGTGGGACTTTGGGTCTCACTACAGCTTCAGGTTCAATGTCTATTCCCTCCTGTGGCGTATTGTATACTGAGCGCTGCTCCACAGTGATAGTATCAGCTGCCAAAAGAGGCATCTACTGCTGAAAACGTCTGCATTATCATCGGCAAGGGGCGTGGTACTAGTTGCCTTGCTTCACTATTGCTGATTATATTAATTTGCTCAGTATTTGAATTGTTGGTGGAACTTCTTCCCTGGTTATGGGATGAGGAGATGTAACAACTGCTCCTATTGTATGTATATTGATTTGTCTGGGTCCTTCATACATCCCAACAATAATAGGGAGTTTTCACATCTGTCCTTAGCTGACTGTAATTCCAAGGATCTAGTCTAGCTTGCATTATGCAATGGTTGTTGTTCGTTCTGTGTAGGCAAAATGAATAGGAGCTGATGAGAGTGCATTCGTGACCACTTATACTGTGCATGTAGCGGTATGAGCTATAGTGCACTGGTAAAACATATGATAACCACAGGCATGGAACATTCTTTTAGGTTTGTAGCAATAGAATTAATTTATGATAAAATCAACAAGGGAGACCTTGTGAACAGAAATTATCAGGCAGCACTCAAGTGGATTTTTTATTACAAATACACTACTACCCTGGGTTGAATGACAGCATATCTATACAACCTACTTTAAGAGCAAAACCTTTGAAAAAGAAGTAAGCTGTATGTATATTTCTCTGCTGCATTATTTTTATATATATTTTATTTAGTATTTATGCATTTTCTACATATATATGTTTTTTGAGATGTTTATACTTACATATATTTTGATTTTGTATACTATATATGGTTTTATGTGATAGAGAGTGCTTGTAGCTTTAAACATACATTTGTGTAGTTACTATGGCAGCTAATAATACTGGATGCACTTTGTTCTGATTTGTTGATTGTGACTGTTTCTACATTTTTAAGATTGTAGCTTTGAAATGCATTTTAGATCTGATGATGCTTACTGCGAAAGCGCTTATCTGTATTTTATTCTGTCATTAAAACTTGTGTTTTACATCTACTGTGGACTACTTGGAGAAGAATTTGTTCATTTTCACTTGTTGCACTCCAGTGGTTTACTTTCTTCAGGCATCGCCCTCCTGTTTTTGCTGTTACTTCATTTTTAAAGTTTACATACACGGTAGCTGTAGAGAGCATAGATTAGCTCTGGTGTTGAAATTAAGGACACTGGAGATTTGAAAATCTTATATTCAAGGTCTGTTTATTCTGGTTCCTTGGTTCCCTAAATACATACAGCACAATGTAGCTATTATGTAGTGTTACCAGCATGTATTTTTATTTAACATTTTTATCTAATATTTTTATCCAATAATTTTAAATTAGTTATTTTTAACTAAGTTAACATAACATATTTATTTTATTAGCACTAGCACTTTATAACAATTTGCTGTAAGTGAGCTAATATACATTCATGTATATTTAAATATGATTTCTATTGAACACAGCACTTTCCTCATTCTGATGTACTGTCTTTTTAAATAAGTATTCACTCATTTCTCTATTGCATTGATCATGTGATTGTGTTAAGACATTTATTTAAGCTTGCATTTGAATTTTAACAGTTACTCTGATGAAGCCCTGGGAGCCACAAGGTGAAAGCGCTTAGTCTTTTTCTGCAGTAAAGTTTGTCAAGTGTTACCTTTCTGTACCAGTTTGTTGGTGTTTCTTTATTTTTATTTTTATTTCACTAATTACTTGAGGTACTTTGGGGGTCCTGTACTAATTGCATTTTGCCATTTGTCTTGGGTACAATTTACTAATTTTTTTTTTTTGCTCTTGATTGCCATTTTTTCAAGTTAAGGTCTCATTCCTTTCCAAAAAGCATAGATTACACACAAAATATTAGATTACAAGTAAACTATGCTGACATTTGAGTTATAGAGTTCTTTTACTACAGTATGTTAATTTTTGCTGGGGTTTTCCCATTGATTTGCTTAGGTCTCGGGATGGGTAACACTGATGGTTTTGCTCATCGAAATATATTCAACAAATAATTAAAGGTGGAGAGAATGGTATGATGATATGTGCTTGATGTAAAAAGGGTCATTTGAACTGATGCCTTTGGCTTGGTAGCAAGACCACTCGATTGGTCATGGTCAGGAAAGGGGGGCAGGCTTCTCAGGTCACTGTCTAGATTTCCCCCTTTTCCATTCCCTGCTTTCCTTTCTTGAGCTAGCCTAAAAAGATTCATGATTAGATGAATGAGTGGTCAAAATCGCAATATTTGGTAAGTTGGTCGTGCTTTGTCGAGGGACCCTGAGAGCATGCCATTTAGCCTAGGGCCAGACAAGGCAAACAGGCATGGGCTATCATAGGTTCATAGATAGATTCATAGATTAGTACTAAGCTAACTGCTCTCGCAAGCCTTTTTAAGCCTAGCCAATTATCCCTTGTGAGATTCAAACCCTGCACCTTGTGTTTGTAAGGCAAACACCTTAACCATTAGGCCACCCTCCCCGAGTGAGGGACTCTTCAGAATACTGTGCCCTCAGACATTTATTTATGTCTGTTTTATGAATAAATTATCTGATGTTAGCATTTTATGTTAATGACCTCAGTAATGTATAAACTATACCTTGGCATTGAGTAAAACTGGTTGCAATGGCTACATTTTGTATGCTGTGTTTTGTGGAAGGGGGAGAGGGGTCTAGGGACAAGTATGAAATTCATGTGCATGACATTACTGACTGAATGTAATCCTCAGTGATTTACCAGAAAATAAAAATTTTAAAAAGAGCAGAGCAGAAATACGAGGCAAACATGGGATGTTTTGAAAAAAACATTGTACATTTGAGAGGTGCTCATGTTCTGCTATTGGAAGACAGACAGAGGAAAGAGATGAAGGGAGAGAAACAGACATATATGACTATAGTGCTATAACAGAAACTTCAGTGTTAAACACAGGAATGCAGACAAATCTTGAATGTTAACTCTACTTTATCTGGGAAAGCATTATTTCACAAATCTGATCTGTAAAGCAGAGTTACTACTACTTGTTACAACCCAAGCAAAACTGTTATGCCGCCTGACACAAGAGCAGTTCACCAGCACCAAAAGGACCTGCACAAGGTACAGGACAGGCTTGTCCTTTTAATATTTAACTAAATATATAACCAAGAATGCTGTCACTGACACTGAGTGAGCTAACACACTGCATGTGATCTGCATCTATAAGCTGAACTTTGAACTACACCTAGGACTGAGGAATTGTCGGGTTAGGGCAGGGCTTGTTAGAGTCCTACTGCTGAGAGAAACTTAAGCATTAACATCATCTGCTGGCAAAGCAAATTGCTGCTTGCCAATGAGTGTACATCAACATAAAAATGGAGAAACTGCAAGTTTTTTAAAATGTGATGGTCTCCAAAATTTCATAAAACAATAAAAAAAATGAAATCATAACCTGAGTGGGTTTTAAAGTTATTGACCACCCTTGCTGTTATAGGTTGTTCAGACAATACAGCTTAGAAATATAAAACCTTTTAAATCACAGAACAACTCATACTCAGTCATTGCTAAAAAAAGAAAATTTTAGGTGTCCTATATTCTGAGATCTAGGCTCCAGCAACATTACTGTGGAATTATAATGTGCTCAGCCATTAATGTTATTGTTCAGCTTGCCAGACTCTTCTGTTACATACAGGGGTATACTCAAGCTGGGAAACCAATGGGAAAAGAATCAGAGGTGGTAAGACAATGGGGCTGGGGGTGAGAAGCAATGCAGGAGATGGTAGCATAACATAGTGAGTAACCTCTGTTAGTTGCACAGTACTATACAGAAAAAAGGCACCTGCCCTGAGTATTCCCAGTAAACATGTAAAACCAAAATGACATCAGAAGATTTTAACATTTTAAGATGGATGGCCCTCCAGGTTTGCGTGAAGCCAAGAACAACACTTGCAAGGAAGACGTAGAGAGCAGCAAGCATAGAAAAGATTAAAAGCCGAGTATTCAAATGCTCTCATCTTCCTCAGTACTAAGATGCTGTTTGCTGGGAACTCAAAGGGTTAACAAGAGCAAACTCTGCAGAGCAGCTGCTTTCAGGTACAATCAGGCATCAATTTCGTCCACCTTTATTCGCACAACAAAAATCAATTAATGTCCAGTACACATAATTATAAATCAACTATTTACTTAATTAATTATTATATTCAAAATAAATTATATCGATGAGATGCTGACAAAATAGAGCTGTTCTTTTTATGTCATAAATTTTTGTGAAGAGAAGGCAATTATGCTAAATCTGTGTTTTTTTTCACCTGCACTGCTTGTCAGGAAAGATTTTCTGATTCCAGTGTTTGGAGGCAGCACCCCCTCCCCAACATTACATTACTAAATTGCTTAAGCAGCATTTTAAATAAAAAAAGGGATATCATTTAATTTTTTTGAAACATAAAAATCAATATCGTGTCCTTCAGTCTCCCTGAGTGATTGTAGTCCCTTGACTCAGAAAGCTAATTCAATTGTAGACCATACAAAAAGCTGCAGTCTGTGCTGGAGACAGAGTCCCTCTCCAAACAAGCTGTGAGGGCCCGTCAGGGACTTGGCATGAAACCACTTTTATTAGATTATATACCTCGGCCCTTTTAGAAAGAGAGATTTATTTGTTTCATTATTTGGAGACAGCATTTAATCAATAATTGCTGCTGATATTTATTGTTGCCCAGTCAGTTAAAACCCTTTGCGTGTAATTTATTGTGACATGCTGCCCAGTTGTTCAATGGGACCTGCCGTTCGTAGGTCTTCAGTAAGGGCCATCCTTCAAAGATGTCAAAAAAAAAAATCTTCTAGTTAAATATGTGGGCGATGGGAGGCTCTTGATATCACTACAGAGACTTGCATGTATTTAGTATCATAAGCAGGAGGTTTGGTGCTGGAATGTGGTACAAAGGGAACACCATGTTCAGCAATGCTCACCCAGGAATACTAAATAGCAATAACATTTAAACAGTATGATATGGGAAAGGAAACATGAATTTCTGAAGTATTGTATCATGTTTGAATGCAAGGCAGAGTACAATCACGAGTGCTTAAAGCACCCAAAAAGTGATGTTGCAGCATTCATACAACCTTGTAAGACCTTATTTGTAATTAGTAAATTAAATTTCTTAAAATATTTAAAAACTAAGGACAGTTTTAGAACATTAGCCATTTGCAACCTGCAGTACCGAGCTGTGATTATAAATAGCCACATGAAAACATATAACCAACTACAGTTCTAATCATTTTGCGTCTGTTTCTAGTCTAATAATTATTGATAGGTGAATAGTTTGAAAGGAATGATGGACTGTCTGTAGGTTATCCAGAAAAACTTCAGGAGGTGTTTATTAAAATATGCCCATTAACTCTAACATTTTACAAAAACAGGCTATTAACAATCAATGCAGAAGCCCCATCCCAGTAACCAAATTTGCAGAAATGGAACTTTACGATGTTCCCACACCAGCAAGTTAATTTGTAGATGGATAAAGTATATAAACAGTAATACTTCAAAGTTATGCTGTACAGCAAATTTATTGCTGCTTACTTAGACAGCTGACATACCAAGGTTTAAAAGGAAGTGTTTTACTTGTAAACATAAATGCAACTGAATGAGATCTAATGAAAAGCTATGAAATTAGGTTCTAACAATCAGCAGCAGAATTGCCAGCAGTTTAGTGAAGCTACCAAAGTCTTTAATGGTGAAAGTAAATGGAAGTAGTACATATAAGTGTTCCATTCTGTTCTCTATCATTGCATTTTAGGGAAAGCACTCATTCTTCTACAAACATCTAGACAGGGGAACAAAAAGTATTCATGTCATTTTAAGGCCCTGCTCTGAGAGCAGAGGAAGTAGTCCTGTCACTGGGTTATGTTCTATTAGGGGTGTTCAAATAATCCTATCGTGTTTTAAATAATGCAGAGCAAAGGTTTAAAAAAACTAATAAGTCATGTCAGTTTACACCTGCGCCTAGTATTGACCTGTTCTCCAACAGGTGTACTGCACTTGTATGATATACAGGATTTATAAATGCATGTAAGGTGCATCCATTGAAAGATACATTTTTTTACAGTTTTCTACTGAGGGTGCAAAAGAAAAAGTATGCCTGGTTGCATGGAAAGCCAAAGGAAGGCCCATTAGTTAATGCATATTTTGACAGTGCAGGAGATGAGGTGGAAGTGTGAGTGCCGTCCCAAACAGAATGCAATTAGACCACCAAGAATAAGAATCATTTGTTGCATCAGAAAATAAATATCACTATATTACAGTTAATTATAGTCATTAATAAAGGAATATAAAATAAACAGACGTGGCAAGCTGTCACAGGAGATGATAAACATGTTTGGGACTTGGTACTAGTGTTGAAATGCTGCCGTTCAGCCATGCTGTTTTATCACTAGGGTAAAAATGTTTTTCTTTATACTTGAGTAGGTCAGACTGTGGGAAGCGTACCAGTAGGACATCATGGGCATGTGTTTGTGATGATGGTTTTATGTTACACATGGTGGTGCAATTTACTTTATTTCCTGACATGGCATAAATGACTTCTTAATTCATTAGCCAGCTCCATGGAGCAGGGGGTTGGAGTCCCATCTGCAGCCTTGGTAATCTGGGTTCAAATGTCTATCCTGGATACCAGAGAAGCCAAATGGGGGGCTGAGAGTTAGCTGCTGGAGGGTAATCCATGCATTGTGGGGAGGGGGGGGCTATGGATGACTCACAGCACGGTGGCAGCCAGTTCTCTAATGCACTCTGGTTCAGATTTGTCAGTATGTCAAGGATCTCACAGTGCTTACATCACAGTGAAACATTTAGGCATTGAAGCATGATGTCATGCAGCCCTAACTTAACATTTAGGCATTGAAGCATGATGTCATGCAGCCCTAATTTAACATTTAGGCATTGAAGCATGATGTCATGCAGCCCTAATTTAACATTTAGGCATTGAAGCATGATGTCATGCAGCCCTAATTTAATATGCATTGCTGAATGTCTGCTGACCAGCAGAGAGTACAGGGGTGTAAGGTATAAGTGGATAGTTTTAAGACACCACAAATGAAGGCCCAACACACTTGACTCTCCTTGCACCAACAGCAACAAGCAATTGCAGAGTTAAACTTAGGAGAGTTTATATAGGTCTGCTTAAAATAAATAAATAAAAGAATAAATATGGACACAGAAATAGACATCAATACATTAAAGTTTCAATGGATCACCATGATGATGATGAGTGAAAATATAGTTAATGAAGTCACTGACGACAGTTTCCTAAGACTGCGTGATCCACTGGTTAAAGAGCTAAATATGCGTGTGTCTACTGTGACTGTTAATTGTTTCATTGTGGTTTGTGGGCTCTTCAGTGGTATGGCAGGAATTGTATTGGCTGATGTAGGTGAGGAAGAAGACATAATATCACTTGCAGCTTCTTAGAATGTGCTGGCTAAGAAAGAGTGAGGTGTGGAGTGAGATATGACATTGCACATAGCTGCTGAGAGTACACTGAATGATGCAGACAAGGAATGAGATATAGTGCTACATTCAGCTGCAGGGAATGCATCAGCAAAGGTACGTGAGCATAAATATATGACAGTGGATGCAGCTGTTGGGTGTGGTAGACAGGTTCAGGTGAGAAATCAGATATGATGCTGCATGCAGCTACTGGGAATGGTGTTGAGATGAACTATCTGACAAAAGAGCTGAGGATTTCAGCTTGATGGGAAGGCCAGAAGGGAGGCAGAGTAGAAGAATTCTTGTCTGCGGATAGAGCCATTGTGGCTGTAAGATGGCACTGGTGCTCAGTACAAGTGCAGGGGATGGTGGTGACTAAGGTGGATGGAATGGACAAGTCTTTGCTGAAAGTATATGTTTGGTGGAAGGCAATGACAGTAAACTGGAAGGGAGATTCATTGCAGAAGTTTGTTGAACCAGCAAGGACATTGTAGCCTAGATTCTGAGAAGTACAATTAGGGATGTGTGTGCATCTAACAGGTTTGGGGACAGATGTTGGTAGAAGAGGTAGATGGAGGAGACTGTTGGGAAGAAAAGAAAAATATGGATGTCTGTGCTAAAAGACATTTGTGGCAATCTTCATAGAAAAACAAAGTGGAAAAAGAAAGCATGAAGTGACGTATGCAATATCCATTAATTCCTGCAATATCAGAAGTCTTAAAAGCACGGGACTAGAAAATGGAATCACACACTTAGATTTAAAAAAAGTAGTTTAGTAAATATGCTTTTGATCTGTTCCTATTTTGAAGGAAGTATAGGTAACTTGTTTGGTTCAGGAGGAGTTGATATGAAACAGGTTAAAAATGTGCCACCTTAAAAAAAACGCAAGATATTTCTATGGTTTGGGGTGGGTTTGCTAAGAGAGTTATTAACATTTATGCCTTTAAAAATAAAGTAGTTTATGGACAAAGCAATGGAACAGATGTGATCTTAGTAGCTTTTTGTGAAATTAAAATATATAGTGTGGGCATATTGATACTGAAGGAGAAATTAGAGGAAAGATATACAGTGATGCTAGACTACAAAAGGAATTAATGTTTTTGTTGCATTTTTGGACAAAGGAAAGAATTTTCTATGCTTAATGTTTATAGAATGGTGATATCTTGAAATATATACCATTGAGTGTTTAGGGTTTGGATACCATGGAAAATAATCCTAAAGTAGTTGAAGAGAGGCATGAATTGGGAGAGTGGCCATATACTTGAGACTCAGACATATTTATTTCTGGAATATTCCTTTACTTGTGAATGTGGCACTGATGCAGAGTTATGCTCACTAAAAGACTTTAAAGAAGTTAAACTTTGTTGAGTTGCACATGACAAGCATGTGGAATTTTTTTTAGTATAGGTTGGTGCAGTGTTAGAAGGCAGAGAGACTTTTACTGTCCAGTCTTCACTAAACAAAGTAGATCCACCACTGGAGGAGTAGCAAGAGACCATGATCCCTTTTAACACCACACTGGTCCACCAGAAAACTTGAAAAGGAAAGGAAAAGGATAAGGGCAAATATGGAAATCAACTCACCTGACATCTAAAGGAAAAGGATAAGGGCAAATATGGAAGTCAACTCACCCGACATTTAAAGGAAAAGGATAAGGGCAAATATGGAAGTCAACTCATCTGACATTTAAAGAAAAAGGATTAGGGCAAATATGGAAGTCAACTCATCTGACATTTAAAGAAAAAGGATTAGGGCAAATATGGAAGCCAACTCACCTGACATTTAAAGGAAAAGGATAAGGGCAAATATGGAAGTCAACTCACCTGACATTTAAAGGAAAAGGTTAAGGGCAAATATGGAAGTCAACTCACCTGACATTTAAAGGAAAAGGATAAGGGCAAATATGGAAGTCAACTCACCTGACATGTAAAGGAAAAGGATAAGGGCAAATATGGAAGTCAACTCACCTGACATGTAAAGGAAAAGGATAAGGGCAAATATGGAAGTCAACTCACCTGACATTTAAAGGAAAAGGATAAGGGCAAATATGGAAGTCAACTCACCTGACATTTAAAGGAAAAGGATAAGGGCAAATATGGAAGTCAACTCACCTGACATGTAAAGGAAAAGGATAAGGGCAAATATGGAAGTCAACTCACCTGACATGTAAAGGAAAAGGATAAGGGCAAATATGGAAGTCAACTCACCTGACATGCAAAGGAAAAGGATAAGGGCAAATATGGAAGTCAACTCACCAGACATGCAAAGGAAAAGGATAAGGGCAAATATGGAAGTCAACTCACCTGACATGCAAAGGAAAAGGATAAGGGCAAACATGGAAGTCAACTCACCAGACATGCAAAGGAAAAGGATAAGGGCAAATATGGAAGTCAACTCACCTGACATGCAAAGGAAAAGGATAAGGGCAAACATGGAAGTCAACTCACCTGACATGCAAAGGAAAAGGATAAGGGCAAATATGGAAGTCAACTCACCTGACATGCAAAGGAAAAGGATAAGGGCAAATATGGAAGTCAACTCACCTGACATGTAAAGGAAAAGGATAAGGGCAAATATGGAAGTCAACTCACCTGACATTTAAAGGAAAAGGATAAGGGCAAATATGGAAGTCAACTCACCTGACATTTAAAGGAAAAGGATAAGGGCAAATATGGAAGCCAACTCACCTAACATTTAAAGGAAAAGGATAAGGGAAATATGGAAGTCAACTCACCTTACATTTAAAGGAAAAGGATAAGGGCAAATATGGTAGTCAACTCACCTGACATTTAAAGGAAAAGGATAAGGGCAAATATGGAAGTCAACTCACCTGACATTTAAAGGAAAATGATAAGGACAAATACGGAAGTCAACTCATCTGACATTTAAAGGAAAAGGATAAGGGCAAATACGGAAGTCAACTCACCTGACATTTAAAGGAAAAGGATAAGGGCAAATATGGAAGTCAACTCACCTGACATTTAAAGGAAAAGGATAAGGGCAAATATGGAAGTCAACTCACCTGACATTTAAAGGAAAAGGATAAGGGCAAATATGGAAGTCAAGTCACCTGACATTTAAAGGAAAAGGATAAGGGCAAATATGGAAGTCAAGTCACCTGACATTTAAAGGAAAAGGATAAGGGCAAATATGGAAGTCAAGTCACCTGACATTTAAAGGAAAAGGATAAGGGCAAATATGGAAGTCAACTCACCTGACATTTATAGGAAAAGGATAAGGGCAAATATGGAAGTCAACTCACCTGACATGTAAAGGAAAAGGATAAGGGCAAATATGGACGTCAACTCACCTGACATGCAAAGGAAAAGGATAAGGGCAAATATGGAAGTCAACTCACCTGACATGTAAAGGAAAAGGATAAGGGCAAATATGGAAGTTAACTCACCTGACATTTAAAGGAAAAGGATAAGGGCAAATATGGAAGTCAACTCACCTGACATTTAAAGGAAAAGGATAAGAGCAAATATGGAAGTCAACTCATCTGGCATTTAAAGACAAAGGATAAGGGCAAATATGGAAGCCAAAAAACAGTTTGTATAGGCAAAATGAAAGCACGACCACTGGAACCACAAAGCCATTGACCAACTTTAATCTAAACCGATGTTGAAACAGTATTAACGCCTTATCCTCACAGTAAAACAAAACACCGTTTTCGTCAAATTCAATGACTTCCTCAGATATCAATCGATTCCATTATTCCCTGTATTTATAGCAGGACAAACACATAATTGAATAATTAATGAACCAAATTGATTAATTCCCTTTCATGTCTATTTTAAAAAAGAGAGAAAAAAACACACAATATCTCAAACCTTAAATGTAAAAATATACATATATATATATCTAACATATTCTCATGAACTCCCTTTTAATGATTTCAAAAGGAATGCAGATATAAAACATATATGATATGAAATGTAAATTATAAAATGATGATGATGAAAATTCCTTAAAAAATTCCTATGAATAGGTCAGCATATTCCCTCTAGTCTCCATAATATATTCTTACATATTCATGAAAATTTGATTAAAATATTTAAATATTTAAATGTTAGAACCATGTTTTCTAAAAAAATTTTGTTAATATAAAAACACATTCAAAAGTGGACATTTCTTAATCATATAGCCATAAAAAGTTATAAAAAATTGTTGTAAAAAATTAATTAGAACAATTGTAATGGATTAAGACAGTATATAGGAAAAAACTTAAAAATTTAGTAATTTAGTAGTTTAGTGGCCAGTGACATCTTGTGGCGGAAACCTTAATTACAGCTTCCACTTATAATTTAGCTGCTCTTAGCCTCAATAGTGGCAAAATATATATATTATCATTCAGACCAGGTAATTTGTCTGAATTCAAGGTCAACTGCCAACACAACTCTCTATATTCTACTCTGTCAACTCATCTGACATTTACTAGTTCTTAAATTAAACCATGTGGTAAAGTAAGTGACTGCTCAGGGATAATTCTGGACACCATGTAGTGGTGGTACTTCAGTTGTTCTAATCTGACCATTGGGATACATTATGTTTATCATGGTTTTATATGCAGGATACAGGAACATACTGTAGAGCTACTGAACACATTTGTAAATTCTGGCTTGTACAGATTCTTGGCGTCACACACACATACACACACACACACACACACACACACACACACACACACACACACACACACACACACACACACGTGGTAAAGTAGTAGTTCTGTAGCCAGTAATTTCCTGGTCTTGATTAAGTCTTGTAGGCATGGCAAATATGCACATATTCTGAGTAAATCACTTTAGGGCAATATTCAGAATAAGACTGAAAATGTTTCCAGAACTATGGTTCTGCAACATTCTATTGACTTGGGGTGGTGGAGTTGTGGGACAATACGGTAAGAAACTGAGACCTAGTTATGAATAATAATCATGATCTTCAGAAACTGGGGTAACTTCCAGTTTCACTTACAAATCTGCCAAGGCATTTTAAGAGGAATAAAAACGAAGTATACCAACAATGGACAAATGGCTATATATGAAACTGGTTTTCACTCATTCATTGTGAGTGATTTTTTTTTCTATTCTTGTAATTTCTGTGACCATGCAGTTAGTATATATAAGTATGGTGGGGGTTGGGGGGGATTGCCCCCCGCAAAATATTTTTTAATGATATATTTGCTGTGGAAAAGGTTTCCTAGCAGGTTTTCAGTCAAATGGGTTCAGTCATTTGGGATTCAGTCAAATGACATATATATATATATATATATATATATATATATATATATATATATATATATACACACACACACACACACACACACACACACACACACACACACACACACACACACACACACAGGTTAATAGGTAAGTACAAGGCTAGCTGCTCTTGCATGCTATTTTAAGCCTAGCAATTTCCCTTTTTGTGCTCAAAATAACCTATCCCTTTTGGTTATAGATTGGCCTTACCTGTCCCTTGGTCAATAATTATATATTGCCTCTAATGAGAGTAACTGGGATCATACCATAGATAATATGATGTGACCCATGCATATTTCCCATCCATAGATCTAAGTTGCTCTTTTTTAATAAATCTTTTTATTGAAAAAAAATCTTTCTAAAAGTTCAACAAATCAATAGATATAAGAACATTTGAAACATAACTAACATTAGAAAATTAATTTATAATGAAAAAAACAAAACAAAAACAAAAATGAATAAACTATTTACAAAAGGTGTCTATCTAATATAATTAATTATTGTACAAGCCATGATGTTAATCTAAGTCATATTGTCTTTAGTCTTCTCTGATGCTTCTTTAACTTTTATCCAAGAGTTATAATAAGAAGTAATTATATCTGTTCTTCCTTGGATAGTCAATATTTCCAGTTTGTTGTAATAATTTTGTGTGCTATTGCTAGTAAGTTTGATAAGATAGGATATTTAGATCTAGGAACACTTTTAGAAACAGGTACATTGAAGAAAAACAGAGATTTAGTTAAAATACATTTGTCATTAAAGATAGTTTGCAAGAAATGCTGAAATTATTCCAAAATGTCTTAAGTAAAATACAGTCATAAAACATGTGTTGCCAATCAACTTTAACCTGTAAGTGACATCTCCAATAGCCTATATCTTATTTAAATATCAATTCCATTTTATGAAGGATAATAAAACATCTATGTAAAAATGTACATGTGAATATTCTTTATTGCAATGAAAGAGTAGTTTGTTTTGAGATTATTAGTAATAACTGTTTATCTTTGTCAGATGGTATTTCGCTATTAATCAGGATATAATAGTCCTAAAAATTCTCTTTGAAAAACAATTTTAAATTTTTAAGTATTTTATATATTTTAGATAAGTGCCCATTTCCTAGAACTGTTTGATCAATTAAATTAATCATAAATTCTACAAGCTTTGGGACAGATTCTTTAATAACTACATTCCTTAACTCAATATTATTAATGACAAATTGTCTAAATGATTGTATGTCCAACCACTTTCCCTTAGTTATATTATATTTAACCATAATATAATCCAATGCATGTATTTTCTTACAGTACATTAATTTATGCCAAAAAGGAAGATTTGTTAAATTGAATTCAGACATATTTAAAATATTAGAGGTATTTAGAAGATTTGGAGTAGAAGCTATAGGAAACAATAAAAATAACCATGCTTTCAAACATGGGCTTTTATTAATAAAGTTTTTAAAAGTATTCAGTGTATTAGATATATACCAATAATGCATTTTTTTAATCTTTTATGCCCAAGATATATTCTCTTAACAACCAGTAAATGCATATAGTAATATAGTGTTATTTAGTAATAATTCTGAATGATCAGACTCTAACCAGATTGCTGCTTGTATTTTTCCAATGTGAAGAGTAGTTCCAATTTAGCCATAAAGTTGTTGTCTTTACAACTAATCATAGAGTATAGATTTAAATATCTAGTAATGCAATACCACCTACTGCCCATTCTTTTAGATGTTGGTTTAATGCTAATCTGTGTTTATTGGGATACCATACAAAGTTTAATATACAAACTTAAATTATTTTATGCATTCCTTGGAAGGAAGAAGGGAAATGTTTGTATTAAATATAACATTGTTGGGAATATAATCATTTTAATTAAAGTAAATCTCTCATCTACTGTAAAAAAAATATTCCATTTATTCATGAGATGTTTTCTATTACTTAAACTACTAATATAATTAGTTAATATTATATCATTAATATTATCTGATAGTATGGGTCTGTATCAGATGTTCGAAGTTTTACTACTTCGAATCAGTAAACATTGATCATTACTGATAGAAGTAGTAAAACATTGAATCATCCTTAACTTTTTTTAAACACAAAAAATAAAACTAAAGTGTGTAGGCACCCCCCTGTTACTTAAATATACCATCTCTGAGACGACACTAAATTGAAGTAAATGGAAATCTCCCTTTACAGAGATTTCCATTTACACATTCGATATTCTAAGCGTTTGATGTTGTCGGCTTTCGACAATGTAATATAGACCCCAGTAAAGTCCTAAATATTTTATTTCTTATTTATATTGCTTATTTACAATAACAGATAACATCTTAGATTTATGTTCATTAAATTTAAGTCAAGATATTTTTGGAATACTACCATTGCATCAAATAAGGCTTGCAGAGAATGATTGTAATCAGACAGGGTTAATAAAATATTGCTTGCAAATAACTGGATTCTAAAATTTGTTTTGGTATTAAATTGAATACCCTTAATATTAATGTTAGATCTAATAAAGCTGGCAAATGGCTCTGTAACTAGAACAAAAAGTAATGGTGATAAAGGGCACCCTTGTTTGGTATCTTCTCAGCTGGAGCACCTTCTGTGTGGAGTCTGCATGTCCTCCCCACAGTCGAGTGAAGTTAAAGACATGCAGGTAGGGTCATGCATGAATGGCCATGCCTTCTTTGAAGGTTGGGCGTCGGGCTGGCAACTCGGCACTGTAAAAATCCACTGCCAATCATTAGCGGACGGGAGTTCCGCTGTGGAGACCCATAACTGGGAAAAGACGAAAGACTTAAGTAATTGTAATAGATTTAGATGTGTGTGATCCAATTTTAATTTATCCAAGAAACCAACTAAACTGCTAAAGAGCCAAAAGGACTAGAAGGTAAGTGAGCAAATCACATACAAAACCAAAGTCCAAACATCTTGTTCTTTTTATCAAAAAATGTTTTCAAGTCAATCCAACCCTTCTTCAGTGTTAATTAAAACAACTAAAATTATTCTAATTTATATAACAAAAGCCATCCAATTACAAACTAATAAGCAACAACATGACATAGAAACAGTTCATGAATCTTAAACCAATATCCTAAACAATTAAATATATATTTTATAAAACCATAAATTAAAATATAATAAAACATACTCAAGATACATAGGCATGTTTTTCTTTAAGTAGAAGCTTAATACTATACATGCTGTTTAAACATGGTCCACCCTAAAATAATTAATCCTTCTGTATTCCTCTACTTCAGTCTTATTAATCAGCTTACCACCTCTCCAACCTAGTAATATAAGTTCTAGTACTCTAAATTTAAAACTATGATGTTTCCCATTGTTCATTTTATGTTTAGCCAAAACATTATTATCAATATTTCTGCCTATATCAGACAGATGGGAAGCAATTATATCTTTAAGCTTCTGATTAGTTTTTCTCACATAGAAAGAGTTGCACGAAACACAGTTGGCTAAATAAACTACATTCTATGTATTACATGTAGCAGAGCTATGAAATATAAATTTCTTAAATGTAAGAGGATGTATGAATTCATTGGAAAGGTGTATGTACTTATAATATGTACAATTATAACAAGGTACAGTGGCTTCCATACTTAACTTCTTTTTTCTACTCTCATCCAAATATAGGTCTTTATAACATAAGTATTGTTTCAAGTTTTTCTCTCTCTTAAATGTAAATTGTTGGTGATCACTAATAATTTTGCTTATCTCATTGTCAGATTTTAAAATGACCCATTTTTATGAATAATAGCTTTTATTTGTGGTGTGTGTCTATTAAACTTAGCAACATAGCTAAGGGACCAATCTTTTTCATTCCCAAAGTTCTTAATCTCTGAATCATGTCAATGTAAATGCGGTTTCACAGTATTTTCTTTATAATTTTTATTATTTATATGAAACTTATGAATGACTTTTTTCATCATATTAAGAATGAGTTATCTGTGCATATAGAACAACTTGAGCATGAGTTTAATTCATCACTTTTTAACTCAGCTGCCAATGAATACCAACAAATGTTAGAGAGAATTGAATGCTTTGAGATCAAATTGGTTTTACTAAAAAAAATGGAAGTTTGTCCGTGACGTGTAAGATTTAAAAAATGGGACCGTTTTTGACTGGCCAAAGACACCTATTCATAATGTGAATCTGCCTTAAAATAATGTTGTACTGACACATTCTAATGATAGAGATTTCAATACTCCTTCTATACCCATTACCATGGAAAATATAGTAACTTCAAACCTTGCGACCAACCAATTAGTTCATGTGGGAACCTCTGAAGCTGATTTAGATAATTTAGACCTCTTCTCCGGTAACGGCAGATCAGATTAGTAAGCAATAATGTAGTTCAAATAAGTGATATTGGGACTTTAAATCAGAAAGATCAGGCTTCAACAGAAACTGTACTGTGCCCAAAAAAAGATTTTTTAGCTATAAATGTTTCGCCTATTCAATGACCGATGCAGCTACAACTTCAGCTGCATGTTCCTACTCCAGTAAGATCCAGCAGCAACAAGAGAGGAAGAACCAGAGGCAGAAGCAGAAAAAGAAGACCAAATGAATGGCTGACCACACAGACTCAGATGGGATCCACTGTCTTCACAAAGGTAGGACCAATGACTAAGAGTCAAACAACAAAAATTTATAAGATATAGGACATACAGTTTTGAACTTATGTAGTTCTGACTGATATTGAATTATAACTTTAAGTTAATGGACTTACATTTATTCCAGTCAATGATGGTAAATTGAATGATGCATTATCCGAACTTAGGTTATTTGTTCATAATCTTGATTTAAAGATTATGTTTAACAGTAGTGAACAAAGTTAAGATACAAAGCTGAGATTTGCTAGCACCTTTGTTCCTAATAACACACCTTGTAGAAGAGTCTTTTATAAAATGTATGAAAATGGTTTATAGCACTCATTTTAATGAGTGATCAGTTTACACCTGTTGTGTTATTACTATGAATCACCCAAAGCCATTGTAATTGATGCAAGAGTAATCTAGATCCCAGATATTTACATGTTACTCCTTCCCATAAGGGACAAAGGTGCTAAACCAGGCGGAAGTTTGCAGTTTCCCATCCATTCATCCAGTGTACTTTGCTTCATGTGAAACAGATTCTAGAAAATTGTTATTTTCTGTGATACATGTCTATCCCTCCCACATGTTCTAGTTATGTTGCAGAACAGATTTAAGGTCTCCTGATCAGATTTTTTATGCCACCATTGGACTTCTGGATGTGGAGTAAGTCTGAATGGATGGGGTTGATTGAGGACCTGTAAGCAAGACAGACATTGCCAGACACTAGCTTGTAAGATACCAAAAAGAGGAACAGGCCTTTGGGATGGTCAGTGCAACTTTTATGAATTAGGCCAATAATTTTGTTGGTGTGAAAGTGTTGTAGTGTTTGGACAGGTACATACTGAAGAGACATCAAACTCAAGTGATTAGTCTAAAAAGTGCAGAATACAATGGAATGATCACATCCCTAGACCTGAATGGCATAACCTGTGTAATAACCTGTGAGATGAAGAAGGACTTTCTTACAGTTGTGGATACATGGTGATGGAAGGACAGTTCATTGTCTAAATAGACTCCCAGGTATTTAACTATTACACTGATTTTCAAGTGAGTGTTGTTTGTTAGGATAGGAGATGCATGCAAGAGTATGGGAAATAACTAACAATTATCTTGGAGAATAAGTAGCAATTATTTGTTGTAGTAGGGGCACTGTCAGTTAGAAAGCATTTAACTTGTTATAAGAACCAAAGTTTTGTGTGTGCTGTTTGAGTTGCACAATTAATGTGGAAGACAAATTTGGAATTATCACTAATGATAACTCCAAGGATGTTTGTATGGGAGACAACTTCAGATGTGGTTTTGTGTGAGGATGTGATAGAAAAGGAACATTTGTCACAGGAGGATGAGTGTGGGGAATATAGGAGTTGCTTGTTTTTCTTAATTAATTAATTAATTTAATTATTTAGTTAGTTTTATATATATATATATATATATATATATATATATATATATATATATATATACTTTTTTTTTTTTAGTTTAGTAGTAATTATACATTTCTTAGGCAGGATTTTATGGATGCAAAACTTTTTTCATTTGCTGCTTGAAGTCTGGGTAGAGCCATAGCTGCTCATATGACAGTGGAATCATCAGCATACTGAATGAGGCTAGCTTGTCTAGCCACTGTATACAGGTAATTTATATTTGATTATATTATATTTGATATTAAGTCATTTAGTCTTGAAGAAGTAGAGGTTAATTAATCCCCTTGCTTTCTGAGATCATCTATGCCAGGAAATCACGTGTTTCCTGAAAGCTTTTCTCCAAAGTGCCCTAATGAAAGCCCACTTCATAAAATGTCCAATACCTAACAAATGATATGAGTTACAAAAATACAAAATTCTTTGATAAGCAGTGGGCTATACACTGGTTATAGTATTAGAAATCTGTCTGCAGCCGATTATTTTATATTGCAGATTTAAGAAAGATAAAATACATTCTATGTGCAAAAATCACTCGTGTTATATTCAACCAAATTTTTATGTCTCTATAAGTGTACAAAACAGATCCAAGATGTCAAAGTGTTCGGCTCCGTGAGAGCTTTCCAGTGATATATGGATAGCATACTGCTGTTTTGTGATATCACATAATTGTTGCAATATATGCAAATAATACTTTCACAATATTTCAAAAAATATTGATCTACAAAATCATGAGTGTTAGATGGCAAGTATCAGTGGCAACATGAGGTGCCTTAGTGTTTTGTATAACATGGCACCATTTGTTCACATGTAGATCATGTTTTTTATAAAATCAATGAAGTTATGAAAATTATAGCTAATACTCATTACTGATTTACCAAGAAGGCACTTACATCGCAGAATATCTTCACATAGAGCACAATGTTATAATGTTATCTTTTTACTAAGACTCAGTACTTACACAAACCCTAGCATGACAATATCAGTACTCCATTTTTGCATTATGTAAGCATGGACAATATTTATTAATTAATTTATTTATTTATGCATATATATATATATATATATATATATATATATATATATATATATATATATATTTTTTTTTTTTTTTTTACCAGGGTAGTGCACTGATCAATACTGACCAATTTCAGGCTTAGCCAGAGTGAAATACAAAACATTTCACAAACAAAAAATGTAACCAGTAACAGCATAGTTCAGACTGATTACATAGAACAAATGTGTTTATCTCACATTCTTTACAAACTTTTGCAAACACTCATTAATAAGACCACTTTTGTACATCCCACGCTAACCATTTCACTATTCATACTTAGCAAATCATGTCAGCTTCTAGATGCCACCTTGCTGCCTTAGTTGTAAATATTTACCTTTACCAGGACTTCTGAAATTAAGGACTTTCAAAACACTAACAGGTATAATCATTTCAGGAATTCAAGGAAGTTTCCTGTAAAGATGAATATACTCTTACAGTATTACACAAACTCTGTGTAACTGATGAGTAAGCTGTTGTCAGAAGCAATGGGTTTTAAACAGCAGAGGACTCGAGATGAAATCAAGAAAGATGGATATTTGTACTGGAATTAAAGATGAAAGAAGGCCAATCACTTTATGCACTGGACCTTATGGACATTTAACACATTACTTTGTTTTAATAGAAAAATATTATTATTAAATGATCAGTTAAAGAGAGTGTCCAGAAGTTGCTGAAAAGCATATGCATCCTTAATGTTTAAGACCAAGGCCCCAACTTTTGAATCATCAGTGGATGTATTTGTCCAGAGTTGAGAGCTAGTTAAAAAGGAGGGTATAGATATATCTAACAGAAATTATCACATGACAAAGCCCTAGGATCCTGACTTGCTAACAGCTGTAGCAGCAGGTAAAGTGTCTCTAACTGCAACCTTAAAGACCTGACAGGATAACCATTTTTAATCCAGATCCCAGTATAGCTATTAATTGCCAAGAATGTGAGCTTGTCCAATACAGGCTGGTGGAGAACAGAATTAAATGTCGTACACATGCTAAGATAAATTGAACAGTAAAGCAGGTTTAGAAGCATTGTATTCCACTGGCATTAGAAGGAAGATGGTAATACTGCATAGTTCTGTCAAAGTAAATGCAGAGTTTCTAGATATCCTCTGCAATAGGTTGGAAAGAGAATAATACTGTACCTTCCAAAGTGCAAGGCTAAGGAATAACTAAGTACACTATGTACTGGAGATGGCAAACTTTCACTAGATACCTAGAAAGTAGGATGAGTGGGGAATCCCTATACTTTGATCTATACTCAAAGTAAAGATTTAACTGTTGCCGGTGAACATATAAGATCATTTCAGACATGAAAAAAATTTGGCAATGTTTAAATTAAAGTGCTAATAATAAAATTGGGGTCTGTATAAACCGAGTTTTCTGCTTTGCGTTTTTCTTTTCATTGGGTTTCAAATCTGTAATTTTGCTTACATATGACTGGTACAGATGCTTCAATACATCTATCTAAGATAGAGTAAAATTCAGAGGAGTAGGCCTCAGCCTCAGATGCAAACTTTGCTTGGGAGATATATACCATGCAGGATTATCAAGATCAGTAAACAGTAAGTAATTTGTTTGGGAGTAATCTCTGAATGTAGAGGAAATATCAGGGGCTGCAAGATGGGCAAACATGACTAAGGCAGGGGTATCTTGAGAAAATTGATGAGACTACATTTGAAAGAAGATTAATACCTCTGGAGAGGAGAGGGAAATTTGATCAAATGTGTTGGCATTTTCAAAGTACAGAAGTCTCTGAGCATATTTGTTGTTGAGAGTACAATTTGCCATTTTATATGTTGATAGTTAAGTCACGCACAAGAAAGGCATCTGGTTTGATGGTTAATTTTTCTTTTGGTTAAGTAACCAATTGTGATCTTAATGGGTCATACTTGGGGTTCTACAATTACCATAATGCAACAATTTTGAGTGCAGCTAGGAGAACAACCAGTTCCTAATTTATATTATGCAGCATCTGGTGGGAGACAATGGGGTTACAAATAAATGTATACATTCCTCCACAGTTTCATACATATCTGAATTCATGCAGATACTGTACCCTGGGATAGAAGGACTGCTATCCCTACATTGGACCCCGGTTTCTGTAATTACATAAATGCTGATTTCTTTTAGGTTAAGGATGGCCTCCATTTCAGAGATTTTAGTATTTTGTTCTCTTGGCATTCAGCAGTGCTACCCTGATTTTAAAGAGATTGGAATTCGCTATGTTGGATGTTCATCATGGGAACTCTGTCTATAAATGGCACTATAGGGTTGACAAATATTTCAGCTAATTATGCAAATCTGAGGTGTGAAATGTGCAGGTTGTCCCTAGCAAACAGAGGAAGTATCTTTTGACCATATAATTCTATGTAGATACATATTGGATTTCCTTAGAATGACAACAATTTACTAGCCGACTATTTTATCAGATTTTCATATCATTATTGTTGAAGGTAAAATGCTGCTAAATGCCAGGGCTTTGCTATCTTCAAAAGTATAAACAGAGAGCTCAAGCATATCTTCCCTGCAACTCTCACAAGGTAAAATGCCTAGGAGCATTCATGCCCACCTGGGCAATGATAAGGTCATAACTGTATCTAGGGTGGTGCAGGCATATAATAGCTTAAGTGACATTCCTAACCTAGCACCAGAAAGGCAACTGTCATCCTATCCCTTTCTAATCTGGTAAGTGTTGCATCTGCATGTCTTATAATGGAGTCAACAATGAAAAAGACATTTGTGCGATGTGCTGTAGGCTTATGGGTAAGATATTAGGCTGCCTAGGATGTTCAGGACGCTTAGTCAAGGATTTCATTACAATCTCAATGTATGAAGGAGTGATGTGGACCTACAGGGATGTAGTGTTGTTGTTGTTGTTGTGCTGACGACAAGTGGGATGGAGAGACTACCCTCCAATTTTCTTAAATGCATCTCTCATAGGTGGAACCAGTTTGTGTTAGTAGTGCATTGCCAGTTGACATGAAGCAGTTGCTATATTGCCTCACAAGGCAAGTGTTAATAGACTGGGTAAGGATAAGGCTAAAGCATGCAGGGACTCCATGGCAGCATGTCGTGCTTTTCAAGCTGATTAATGGCACAAATAATCGATAACAGTACATGCACGTAATACAGATCTAAAATCAGTGTATAACAGGGATGGCTGAGGATATATAGTGTATAAACTATTCAGTTACAACACTAGAACATTTTGGGGGAGTTTTTTTTCAAGGAAAATTGGTTATACTAACAGATTTTCTGTGGGCAGTAAATATTCTGGGTGACTGGGTTTCTGGAACATGATGGTAGGGTAAATGGATTTAAATAGCTTAAAAGAGCAGTCTTCACAAAATCCTACTTTTGTGTTTACTAATAACAGCCAAGAAAAGAGTAAAGGGAGGAAATGTTGTGGTCACACTTGAGCGCTACTGAGTTTAGGATGAAAAAAGGGACCGAGAGGAAGGCTGAGAAGAATCTTCTAATTTCTGGGATTTGCCAAAAGAAACAGCTTTGACTTCTCTCCAAAACAGCACTGTTAATATGCAATGGAAAAGGAGTGTAGCATGGTTAAAAATGCACTGAAACAAGAAAACACTATAAGGAATACAAACCAAGGAAACAGCCTTTTTCTCACAACAACCTATGGCACTGTCTGTTTCAATGAGTTTCAGTGAGCTTCAGTTTTTACACAACATAAAAGACAGGTGTGAAAGTCATTATTTTAATTATATTGGCATAGTATTGCAGCTGTTATAACTGAAATGGGTAGCAGCTATAGATGATTTGATTTCACCTGGTTTGTGATTTGAAATCTCTGTCTTCTTCCTTGTTTTCAAACCTGGCCAATCAAGGAACAATCATATTATTTATTAATAGCTGTAATACCCCATTACCAAGTTATTGTGGAACTTTGCACATTATTATAGCATTTTATCAAGACTGCACATTCATCCATTCCCAAATATGTATATACTGTATAGGCAATAATCAGCAGGCAGTGACATTTTGTAATATGCAAAAAACATACATCTGTTTATACCTGAATGTACTATGAGTCAACATGAACATGGAGACAGTAGAAAAATCTCTAAGGTGACATTTGGCATAGATTATTTTTAGTTCCATCTGCTATGCAGAAAGCATTTAATGCAAGAATTTAGTTCTGCCTGTTCCCATTGATATCTGTGTGGGTATGCAGCTAAACGTTTTTTTGTGACACAATTGTCACTCGATCACTCTAATGAAACTAAACAACAGAAGAAAGAAACTGTTGCAGAAAAGAGGAAAATCCCAGGATGCAAAAAACACCCTTACCAGCCTCCGAAAGAAGCTGAGATCCCTCATAAAATCATCCAAAGCTAGTTATGAAAATAAAATTGCCAAAGATTCCAAAGGCAACCACAAGACATTCTATAGTTATGTCAAGAATCTAAATGGCAATTCTCAGATATGCTCTAAGCTACAACAGAATGGCATTAAATATACTGATCCCAAAGATATTGCCAATATGCTAGCAGATTGATTTAGTGCCAACTTCACCCCGCTCTCACCCCCTAAAGGGCCCATCTCAGTACCAAAAGACTGCCAAATTTCAGTAATCACGGCCACACAGGTAGAAACTGCACTCTCCAAAGCTAAGAATACAGCATCCATGGGACCAGATAACATCCTGGGCTGTGTACTACATGAACTACAAAATGAACTGGCACCTCACCTAAGTGTCATGTTTAATCATAGCCTCACCTCAGGCTTTGTGCCCACTGAGTGGCGCACAGCTACAGTTATCCCACTCCACAAGGGGGGGATCCACCTTGGATCCCAGGAACTACCGTCCCATCAGTCTGACAAGCCTGATCTGCAAGGGCATGGAACGCATTATCATGGAACTTATAAACAAAGACAATGGCAACCTTCAAACACTAGACCCCACCCAGTTTGGGTTCATGAAGGGCCAATCTTGTCTCATGAACCAGATTGACTTCTTCGAATCAGTCTCCAGAGCTGTGGACGAGGGTAAGGTGGTCCACACAGCCTATCTGGACCTCGTCAAGGCCTTCAACACCATCCCCCTACTCTGGAATCATAGATAAACTGCATTTATATCATGTTATCGAAAGATAAAAATCACAAACAGTATTTCTTTGGTGCCAAAACATCTAAACATGAAAATATCGAACATTCAGAACAGCAAATTTTTTCCCATGGAAAAAATTTGCTGCTCTGAAACACATACACATAACACAGGCACATCAAACAAAAAGCAACCACACATATACACTTAAATTTCTACATCTAATGCTACACTAAACAAAACATACACTATCTACCCACTTACCTTAACCCAAGCCCTAACCCTAAGGTCCATCACTATCACACACTCACCTGACCCGTGCCCTAACCCTAACTCACTTAAACTGCTCCTAACCCTAAAGTCTGTCACTATCACACACATGCTTAACCCATGCCCTAACCCTAACTCACTTAACCCGCCCCTAACCCTAACATACAAGCAATCGCACACTTACCTGAACCCAACCCGTAACTTTCCACCACAGCACTATGAATAGCAAAGCCACAGAAACGGCCAACCAAATTCTTTCCCGAGGAAAGAATTAGCTGTTCTGCAGCTTCGCTATTCTTAGCATTCACTGAATAGTGTTCTATATCAGAACATTCTAAGTTTTAATACTTTGATGTTCTGATATAGACCCGATAAACTTACTAAGCTGGGCATAAATCCCTACGTCACTCGATGGGTTGCCAACTGGCTTACTGACAGAGCCCAGACTGTAAAAGTAGCCGACTCCAAATCAAGCTCCAGACAAGTGACAAGTGAAGTACCTCAAGGTTCAGTCCTGGGACTGCTCTTGTTTGGCATCTACTTCTCTGAAGTAAAGGCCAATACTAAAGGACTCTGGCTAACAAAGTTTACAGATGACTGCAAACTAGGAGCCATTAATGAATCCCCAAATGATGTGGATATTCTACAAAAGGGCCTTACAGAAATAGATGCTTGGTGCCAGAGATATGGGCTCAATCTTAATGCCAAGAAATATATAGTTATCCCCTTTGGGAAAAGCATGTACGCATGAATTACCACATAGGTGGCAGTACACTAAACAACAAATGTGTGATGAGAGACTTAGGGACACAGGTGGACAGTGATCTCACTTTCGATAACCACATTGCCACAACAGTCATGAAATCCTTCTATGTGGCACACCTCATCACTAAGGGCTTTTCATCCATAAAAAAGGAGATCATTGTCCCACTGTACTCATACCTCATTAGACCCATTATAGAGTACAACGCCCCATTTGGTATGTACCTCACAAGACATTTGCAAGAGCTGGAAAGGCTGCAGAAATACCTCACTAAAAGAATCACAGGCCTAAAGCAGATGCCCTATGCTGACCATCTAAAAAACTCCAGCTATACTCTGTGGCATATTGTCTACTCAGAGGGGATCTCTGCTTAACATACAAGGCCATGTCAAACCCTGAGCTGTTAGACATGCTCCACTTAAAGAAATCCCAATCCCTCAGAGCCACACACTCCAGGGATCTAAACCTTGTCATCACAATGAACAAAACATGCTGGAGGGATAGGTTCCTGACTCAGAGACTCCCCATACTCTGGAATAGACTGGCCATACATGTCAAGCAGACCACCTCCTTGGCCCTCTTCAAAAGGAACCTTAACGATTGGATGGGAGATAGGAAATTCACCCCGGGGATCATGGCAGTCACCCTGCTAGACAGGGGTCCAGGGATGTAAATATTGTGGGAAGAAATATCCAGGGAATTGTTATAGCTAGGCTTGTATAGGCCATAGGGCTGATAGCCTAGTACCAACCTATGAACAATGTAGTATCAATAACTAAAAATTAAAAAGCATTATATAGTTTGTGTATACTACAGCTTGCAACTGGTCCTGCAAATTTCCACTCCTACCAAGTCATGTGAAGGATTATTTTTTCTTGGAGAAAACTGCTTTTTTTGTTTTTATTTTTGCCTGTAACCTCTCAATCCCACACTTTATTAACTACTTCAATTTATCCTACATGTGTATGAAACCGTTTATTGTTTTGGTACAATTTTTTACTAGGCAGAGCAGGGGACAGTCCAAACAAAGACAAAAGGGTTGTATACAGAAATGGAGGAATCAGCAAGTCTGTGGAAGAAACAAAATAAACCTGCACTGATTGGCAGCTGAAGTTATGCCTAAAGGCCTGGCTTGTTCCTATGGACTGCATACTTTGAAAACAGGTTTATGGGTATCTAGTGAAATAATTGTTATCCTTAGAACAGCAGAACTGCAAGGGAGAATGTGAAGGAATACATATCTATGTATCTATATTAAAATCTATCTATATCTATCTATACGTATTTATATATATATATATATATATATATATATATATATATATTATATAAATATATATATATATATATATATATACATATATATGTTTCCCCTTCATATGACTGAATTAACATAAGCCTGAAAACAAAAGCCTGAAACTCAAAAGCTTGAAAACACAAAAAATACATATACTGACTTTAAAGAACAGAAACCATATTAATTTCCACTAAGTATAAGCAGGGGGGCAAGCCCCACTGCACCCCCCACACCCCCTGCTACTTAAATATACCAACTCCAAGATTGCACTTAGTGCAATGAAGTGCAATCCTGGAGTTGATATATTTAAGTGGCAGGGGGTGTGGGGGGTGCAGCCCCCACATGGGGGGGGTGCAGTGGGGCTTGCCCCCTGCTTATACTTAGTGGAAATTAATATGGTTTCTGCTGTTTAAAGTCAGTATAGGTATTTTTTGTGTTTTCAGGCTTCTGAGTTTCAGGCTTTTGAAGTTTCAGGCTTTTGTAGTTTCAGTCATATGAAGGGGAAATATATATATATATATATATGGGAATACCTGAAAATATAGAAAGACCACATCATCAAAGATGACATTATCAAGACAACATCAGCGAAACTTTAAAACATTGAACATACAGAAGCATCACAAACAAACCCCAGGAAAAGAACCACTAGGCCACCATGCTGAACATTGCCCTTTCCCCAGTACTGCTATCTCAGAGTTGGTATATTTAGTTAGAGGGGTGTAGGGGGCACAGTCCCCCATGTTGGAGAGTTTTATTTGCTTTTTTTTTTTTGTCCTGGTGGCCAAGTGTTTTTTTTTCCTGGGAAAGCGTTTGGAGTTCCGGGTGTTTGATGATGTAAAGTTTCACTGATGTGGTCTTTCAATACTTTGAAGTAGACCCAAATACACATAATATATATGTTTGTGTGCGTATGTGTGTGTGTGTGTATGTATATATATATATATATATATATATATATATATATATATATATATATATATATATGTGAGTGCTATAGAATCCTGAAAGCCCAAAATCCTGTGACCAAAATCCTAAAAGTTCAAAATACTGAAAACTCTAAATCCTGAAAACACACAGGATACCAACACTCACTATATTCCAGCACAAGTACATACAGAAACATATTACTCTTCAACTATATAAAGAGGGGAAGCCCCCCTGCACCCTCCCCCACAACCCTGCTACTTAAATATATCAACTCTGAGATAATGGATTGCACTTCACTACACTAAGTGCAATCTTGGAGTTGATATATTTAAGTAGCAGGGGGTGTGGGTGGTGCAGCCCCCACATGGGGGGTGTGAGGGGGCTTGCCCCCATGCTTATACTTGGAGAACAGTAATATAGTTTGTGTTTTATTTGTTTCTGTATGTACCTGTGCTGGAATATAGTAATTTTTGTTATCCTGTGTGTTTTCAGGATTTTGAGTTTTCAGTATTTTGAACTTTCAGGATTTTGGTCTCAGAATTTTGGGCTTTCAGGCTTGCCCTCTGCAAAAATGTAAAAAAAAAAAAAAAAAAAAAGAGAGAGAGAGACTGTCTTGTTTTTTTTTTTTTTATTTAAATTTTGAAGTTTCAGAACTTTGATCTTATGATCTTATGATCTTATGATCTTGACCTTAAGAAATTCAAGGTTTTTAAAATTGAAAAGCCTGACAATTTAAAATTCTGAAAATCACAGTTATAGAAGTATATAGTTTTACCATACCTATCAATAATTTTCCAATCCTTATTAGAAAGAATAGGATTAGAATTAAACTTAGCAGCAGATCAGGTCAGATTTGGGAATAGCGGATAAAAATTTAAAAGACTGATGAACTTAATACATCCTATCTGCCTTTTTAGTGTTAGCTGGCTGACTATTAGGAGAATTGCAGGAAGTAAGACACACATCCTCTGAAGCAGACAGAACAGGAGGAATAGATATAGGTTCTGGAAAGTCCTTCTGTAACAATTCATAGTATTTTCTGAGATAGCTCATTGTTCTCCACCTGAGAACAGCAATCTTCTCACAGAAAGAGAAATCTCTACAGGAAGAATTAGAAATGACTCACTCCTCTGAGTCTGAATCAGAAATCTGAGGACAAAACCTGAATCCATCCCTGCATCTTACTGCTCAGACTCAGAATTTTGAATGTCTTCAGGTAAAGATACATCTCTCCTTCCTTCTTTCTTTTCCCAGAAACTCCTCTCCAAGGATGATCATTACTCTGTAGGAAACCCTGAGCCTGACCCAATAAACTACCCCTGTCCAAAGATATTTTAAGGGTGAGTAGACACATTGGCTTTCTGTTTTTTTTTTTATAGGAAAAATGGGGCCAACAGTGTTACTATTTGCAGCTGCTTCTCAGGGATGGAAACAGCATTCTGACATAACAGGGAAACCTTCCTTGCTCCCTCTTCCAGGACCAGCAAGAGTGGCTCTCCCTTGGCCTCAGAGGGGAGCTCAACAGCCATAGAGGACATGGATAACTGCTAGCCTATAGTGTCTGTTGGTGCTAAACCTGAGGGATTGGGTTAAAAGATGAGTGGTCCGAGGAACAACAAATGGCCACAGCAGAGTCACCCACCTGCAACTGAAGCAAATTGCTAACCTGATGTGGTGGCAAAAGCTGTTTGCTTAATTTTTTCTTTTTGTGGCTGGAAGAAGGACCAACCGTGGGACCCACAATCTTTTCCATGGTCAAGCCAAAAATGCCGCCTATTTCCAGGGGAAGACAAGCAGCAAATGCTGCTAAAACTACCAGACCAAAGAAGTTACTTTTTTGACAGAAAAAAACAGTGACAAGCACTTTCAAACACTAATACACCCCCACAATGGACAAGTAAACAATTTATCCACAGAAAATATGTTATCAATTAGATTACACTACATTAAAAATGACTGAAAAAAATCAGTGCTCTCTTTTAAAGTACATTACAGTCTCAAGACAGCCCATTAAAACACAACACTCATAGCTTTAAAATAACTTTCCTGAAGAGGAAAGAAATAAAACATCACTAAATATAAGAAAAATGGAAATATAAGAAAATGGAAGTTTTTTCCCCCAAAGGGAACTTATCTGCTCAGCAAAGGAAAGCAGAAGTCAAGTGTCACTCCTCACAATGCCTCAGAAGAGTGTATTTTTCAGCAGCTGTGAAGCTGTGAAGGGCTTCATGCCCAAACTTATATTATAGTCAGCTCATCTTGAGCTGTTTGATAGTTTGGTAGTATGGAAGGTGCCCTGAAGCTGGCAGGCTGTGATATTGACAGCAGGATATAACCCATATAGCTAAGGCTAATAAAACAGTAATCAATATGAAGAACATCTATCTCTCACCACAATTTGGATGTTATGTTGAGTTTTGAAAAAGATGTGATGTCTGTCCTGGAGAATAATAACCAGGAACAAAACATCCATGATAAAGGATAGATGATCATATTACAATGAATCCTTAATTATTTTCCACATATTATTATGCCCATGGAATAATTGTACTGCTCCCTTGTTGGCATAACGTCTTGAAATAATACAGATTATGGAGCTGAAGACTTATCATATTTTAACTTTAAACAAATATATGGACTTGGATGTTATCCCAAAGAAAATTAGCTTGCTAAAAATAACTAAGAAAACTGCATAAATTAGCTTCTTGTCAAAATACTTTAATGAGTTTAAAAACTAAGGAATTTACAGTGTAAAGTAACCATAACACCTAACTGCTTAGAGGCCATAGTACAGATACTATACTACATGATAAAAATAGGAAATAGAAAAAGAGGATAGCATATTTTATCACATCATCTAGAAACAGGAAACAGTGTTCAGGGCTTATATTAACTGAAAGTCCTCACAGATAACAATTAACTCGAACACTGTAATGAAATGGTAGACAGTCAGAACATTGTTTTTAACACTTCTTTTAGTGTCTGCAAGAGATGCAAATTTTATATTAGAACTGGAGGTTAAACTCTTTGCAAGTAACACCTCAAGTGAGTACATAAACATTTTTACTAGAACATATGCAGAAGTCTCAGAATCTCTAGAGTCAAAGAGATAAGAGAAATCAGGTTTGAAATGAGTGAACAGAGTGATTTTCTTGAAATATAATGAGCAATGCAAAACAAAGCCAAAGTATTTTGCTTATACATAATAATAAATAATGAAAACCAGGAAAAAACAGCAGCCAACAAAAAAACACCAAGCACTGGAGCTGGAAAGACTGAAACGGTTTATTCTGGTACCTCGGCTAAAAATAGCCTTCAAAGGAATAACCATTCAAACTTCTTTACAGCTTTTATAGTAAAATCCAAATTGCTCATTAAACAATTAAACAATGCAATAATCAAACAATTTAATATGACAAGAGACCTTGAGCTTAAAGTTTTAAAGAAACCATGCATTAGTAAGCATTAGTAAGCCACAGAAAGAAAGAGACTAATGCAAAAGCACCGAAAAGAGAAACAACATACATAAATAGTATACTATTATACCCAAACATATAAACCCATGTTGAACAGTTAAATGATTAACAGATATATTTAATAAATATAAAAATATCTGTTGTTATTTTGCTTATACCCAAGTATGAAGTTGTGTGGACATGCTTCCAGTGTTCCTTCTTAAAATGGCAGTCACTATGTAAGTGTCATACAGGCCGTCAGGTGCATAAAATCAGACTGTGGTACTATACTTGTTAAGAGAACATGCTACTGAATAAAATTATTTTAAGGGACTGGTGGCTGCAGAGAGAAATAAAAATAGACAAAATAGTGTTAAAAGGAAGAACATGCTTTTAAGCGAGTATGTGCTGGTACAAAATGGCAATTATTTTGAATGTGGTGCATAAACCAGAGCATGTATATTGGCAATATGTGTTTTGATGAAATCCAGAAAAGCAAAATAGCAGAAAATGGGCACAGTTTAAAAACCTGTAACTATGGATGCATTAGCATTAGTGATGTTACAAGAGATACAAGAGAACATTGAATAGCAACTGAGCTATATCTCCATTGAGGAATGGCTGGAGATCATGAGGTCCCAGTTCAAATCCGGGTGCTCCCCTGGGGGGGGGGTATTTTTTTCCCCTGATAGTCAATGCATAGGATTAAGGCTAGGAGGAATTCATGAGCTGCTTCCTGAGGTAAAGAGCTTGACTCATTCAGCATCTATTTGCCTATGTTTGACCTTGACAAAGTCACTTAACCAGACCATGCTATAAGTCAATTGAGAAATTAGGCTATGCTCCTCAATGGTCACCTAGACCAAATGCCTATTAAGTACTGAAAGACTTTTCAGTAAAGCATTCTGAAAATTCTGCAGAGATTTTACAGAAATTCCTGTTTCATCAAAACTTCTCAAATTAGACCAATCTCTATCCTCCTTACACTAGAACACATTCTAGAGAAAATAATTTATTCAGGCTGATCAAAATACATTAGTAACCACAATCTGTATTCTCCCAAAACAACATGGCTTCTGGTCAGGTCACAGTGGATAAACAACCCTAGAAACACTTACTGATAAAATACTATTAGGTATGGATCAAGAACTACTTACTGATGCCATCTTAAAAGACCTTACCTTCAATACCATGATGAAATAGGCATTATCCCAGTCACCCTAACTTGGTTTCAAAACTATCTGACCAACTGCCACTTTTATGGCAAATTCCATTCCTCTTTCTCTCAATCATCTAGCCTTCAGAAAGGGGTTCCATACATAACCCTCCTATTATCAATATAAACAAACTGTCCTCTCATGTATGTCATCTACCCATAACACTATATGCTGATAATGTGGTCGTACTATACTCATCTCACCCCCTTGCTAATTTCTAAAAAGATCTCCAGACAGACTTCCTCTTATTAATCCACTGTATTTATATCAGACACCTCATATTCAAGTTCACCAAAGCAAAAGCTTAAAATTCCACACTCTTTACAGATGTGTGATCACATCAACATGCCCATTGAAAATACCACCTCATTTAAATACCTAGGTCTTCAACTTGAACATTTCTAGACTTTTGTCTCCACTTTGACACTACAAGAAAAAAGTTAACTCCCTACTATTTTAGGACAATAAAGTCTTCCCCTCCTTTCCAAAGTGACCAGAATAGTAATTCAAGTAGATGAATAACCAGTCAACACAGCTGAATCCAAAGAAGTAACAGTTCTAAGGTCAGATCAGATCTGAAGAAGCACCTGGATAGGTGGGAAAGCACTATTCTTTTTCTTGTATGTTTTAAACATTTTTATGCTGTTTTATTAAACTTTGGAACTGTTACTTCCCTGGATTCAGCTGTGTTGACTGGTTATTCTTATACTTGGATTGTTTGACATATGTTTAACCACTCTCCATCTGCCTGCCCTGGTTTACCTTTCCTGACCAGAATAGTAATAGAGAAAGGTATTATTCTATCCCATCTGGAATATGGTCCCCCCTTGTTGCCTCTGCACCACAAAGTAACTCTACGGAAATCCAAATTATTATCAATAAAATATGTAGATTCATCACACTGTCCCCCAAACATGAATATCACTGCAAAACACTGGAAAGGATAATTTGATGATTTAAAATGAAGAATGGGCCGTCTATTAGGATCAGAACTATTCAGACTACTAAATAATCATAAACTCTCTCCCTTAGTAGCTTAAGTAATTAGACATCCATCTTCCTACATCCTCAGGATCAAGAACACCTACATTACACCTACCAAGCGAAACTCCACTGCATAGAAGATTACTTCTTCTATTCGTGAATCTAGGCTATAGGAAGCTATACCTCCCAAGTCAAAGACTTATAGTCCTACCCAAATTCTGAACCCAGCTAAAGGCCCATCTCAAGAAACTTGTCAAATGCCACTACCTCTTTTCCAACAACATCACCTAATTTCTCCTTCCTTTATCCTATCTTCATTAATTATATTCTAATTTTTGCAACACTCATACAAAATCACCTAACCTACCATTCATACTTCTATCCTGATGATGAATTAATGTATTTATAATCTTACACTTTAAATGTAATGTTACCCACCTTGTGTTAACCTTATTAGAAATTACATATACTACTTTACAATTTTGTTTTCTGGCTGAAATGTACATTTTTCTTCTCATACCCAGGCTGAGACTGAAAATGGCCATTTGTGATTAGTACCCTATCCTGGTCAACAAAGTTAAGTACATTTGAATCTGAAACACTTGATGACTTCAGAACACTTTACATTTTACAATAAAAAATCAAATGAGACATAAAAGCATTATGGAATACATAGCTAACACGCACAGATTATTTGAGAGATGAGATTCTGAACAAAGCCATACAGATATGTTAAGTCAAGTATCTGTGTCTGGCAAACATTATGAAAAAATGCAAAGGAGATTCCTGCATATCTACTCTAGAAAATAAAAGAAACTGAGAAACTGAGGTTCTATTAAGACTGGTAATCTCCTGGCATTAAAGCAAATATTAAATATAACAGAATCAAAGGAGAAAACCAGGGACACCTTGCAAACAGGACCAATGTGACTGAGTTTATAATTAACAGACTTAAATCTTTTATGACACCAGCATGCTAATATACATAGACCAATGTACAAACCTAATAAGTGATGTATTGATTTAAATAGGAATACTGCAGAAAATTCAACACAAGATTCACATTTAGAAACATTTAATTGGAAATTATCTAGAACTGCAAATACATGATAAATCTCAATCTTAAACATATTTTTGACATGCTGGATACAGAACACACAAAGAAGAGGTAAACAAATCTAAGCCAAGCTAAACAAATGGAGAGAATGATCTAACATGCCTAAGGATGAACAATTCAGCCATGAAAAACAGACTTTCCTGAAGTGTCAGGAATAAAACTTAAGACTAAGAAGGATACAGGAATAATTTTGTCTATGATACATATTATTAAACACATTAACTGATGAAAAGGTACCCCTAAAGGGTAAAATAACTACCTGTAAAATCTGAAAGACAAAACACAGACATTAAATAAGTAGAAAAGGAACAGCATTGCTTGTCAAAATGTATTTGAAGATGTTGAACTAAAGAGGCAAATCATCAAACAAATGCAAATGTCACTGGAAGAATGCTGAAAAACTGACTCCACATGAAAAGGTATTATTAGTACTGTCAAGAATGAGACAGGTTTTCTGCAAAAGTGGAACCATGTAAGTGTATGAAGGAAAAATATTTTACTAAAACTTAATGCTATCCCAAAATTTCCCAAAGCTGGGATGTTCCTTATGCCATTTGACATGAGGCAGAAATTGAGTTACAAAAACCTTAAAACTACTGGGGTGTTTTCATAAGTAATGTACACCACAATGATATCAGTGTGTATAAAAAAAAAGATAAATTAGAGAAAGTCTCAATATGTGGAGATCTTAAGCTTATCACTGAATGACTGCTAAGGGGTGTGGTGTATCCCCTGCAAAGAACAAAAATTTTTTTGCATGCAAAACAGGAACAAAAAAAATTACTAAAACTAATTTTGGATAGGACTGTTTACAAATGGAAATAGAAAGAAACGTCCATGTGATGCCTAACAGTTTACACACATAAGTAAGTGCTTTCAGTTAACAGTAGCATCCATGCCTGTCATTTGGTTGCAAGCAATGGAAAAGGTACTTTAAGGGCTTCAGAGGAAGCAGTGGTAACAGGTTAATATCTTTCTTATAAGGAAGAATCATGAAAAGCATCTAGGTAACCCAGCAAACTTGCAGTGTTTAGGAGAGCTTAAATGAGCAATGGCTTGGAGCAAACAGTGATGCATGCATTTTTTCAAAGATGAAATATTCTACTTTCATCCTGTGATTAACAGAAACTGACTATGTATATCACAAGATGAGAAGTGAGATGGCAGTTGTACTCAAGCCACATAGACTCCAGATAGTGTGAAAACTGAGAAACCGAGGTCACATTAAGACTGGTAATTTTCTTCTATAGGGGTTTGCCTAAACCCCACAACAATAGTACACCCCCTTTCTTACAGAACCAATCTGACTGGAAATGGACAAAGAACTGTAAGCATGTCTGCAGGACAGCAAAGAAAACGTTCATACTGGACGACACTATTACCCAGCTTAATCCATCTCTGTTAATAAGATTGGTATAGGATAGTAACAGTATTGAAATAGTACTGCTCTCAAATTGGTTTCAGAAAAATACAGAAATAAATCAATGAAATGAGATTTCCCAAGATAGCCGGGGTAGATAACCTCAAGTCTACTATAAAAAAACAGAAATTCCATCAGTACTTACATGGTAAAAAGACTAGTCACACATCATCAGGTACTGCTAGCTACTTTCAGACCAGGCATAGAGGCATGTATCCAAGATGAATGCTAATTACTTGCGATGTTAAACTCTGCTTTCAGAGAGAACATCCTTATGTTGCTGAATACATGGGAGCAATTCATCAAGGAACCATTGCTCAGCAAATGGTATATGAAAAGTTTGAAGAGCGGGCATTTGTGGATACATCTGATATGTACTGCACAAAAGCTATTAAGCAGTTACTTCACAACTTTTACTATATGGGTATATGTCGCTATTACAAAAGTACGGATTGACTGTCAAGGTATGGCCTAGAGTCAACGATTGACCATACCCAGTTTTTACTTCTTATTGTCAGTGTCAAACAACCTTGCTACACATTTCCAGAACTGTGATTCCAGCCAGTTTACATTCCAAAATGCTATGCACATTATATTATTCATAGGAGAATGGGAATGGTGAAAAATGAAAGCCTTTGCTTAAAAGTTTTATATGGCAGTCTGGTATTGGCATACATACTGATGACCTATCAAAAAGGTGCATTGACAGTCAAAGGATATAAAATGCATCACTATACACCTTTAGGAAAGTCCACTTGTGCCTTGCAAATGTATTCTGACATAAAAACAGTGGGCCTTTTTATGGCCTATGTATTTCTAACTGCAGGGAATACTCACTCAGATGAAAAAGTCAATACCCGAGGAGACACCTGCAGTGTTAGTGTATCAGCAGTTTCCAAGCTGTTAAATATCACTAGAAAAACCTGTACCAAACAATGTAAACCTACTAACAGTTCATATTTATGACCTATTTCAATGTTATTTATGCTAGTAAAAATTCTAGAAAAATAATTTGAACTCAAGTCTTAAATTACACTGATCAATATAGATTTCTTTCCTTAAAACAACATGGCTATTAAAAGTTCACAGCACATTGACTCTACTATGAACTTTTTATTTTATTTATTTAGTTATTTATTTGGCATTTATTAACGGGTTAGTCCAACTGGGCCAGGAACCCATTTTCAGTGGAGACCCGAGGAGAAAAGCTCCAGTACAGACGGTTACAGTACCTAAGCTACAAGCTCCAATACAGAGAATAACAATACAAACGTATACTTACAATAGCAATACATATGTATGCATACATAGAGAATAACATAATGCATATATAAGGTCCAATACAGAGAAGTACAATACATACGCATGATAACAGTTTTTTTTTCTTTATCAGCTCTATCTCTATTTTACTTAAGACAGATAAAGGACACTTATCTGGTTACAATTTATAGAACTTATTAGAGATTTTGATTTTGTAGACCACAGCATATTTGTAAATGATGTATTGGAAATGGATATTAGCCCATAAATTTCCTCTTGGTTCCAAAACTAACCTTCCAATGTGTTCTCTAGGCTTAAGATCAGCTCTTCCATATCCTCCATTGTCCCTTTTTAAGGATATTCCACAAAGCTTAATTCTGTCTCCCCTACTATTCTCAATCTTCATAAAAAATACCCCATGACATTCCTCATTTACCCCTTACTTTACACTGATAGGAAGGTAACACTATGATCAAATCAATAACTCTCTGTAGAGCAAAATCAGGTAGCAGCAGACTTCTATTCATTCCCCAAATGTCTTAGTTATTAAAAAGCTTTAGTTAAACCCAAGTGAAACAAAGCTCCAAAGCTGTTCTATTTTGGACAAACCAATAACTCTTCAAATTCCCCAGAACTCTAGTCCTTGAGGACCTTAAATATAGTCCATTTGAAACAACTACATATGCTAAATACTTAAGTCATCTCTCTTGACCAAACCCTGAACTTTCAACTTCACCTTGAAAAAATCAACTACCTGTTATTTTGGAAATGAAGAATCTCACACTTTCCTTAGCTTCAAGATGCATAATAGGAAGAGTATTCTCTCTCTGGTCAGCTTGACTACAGTCATCCATTAAATACAGTTATATCTAATAAAAACACTAAACTGCTACAAAAATTATTCAACAAAATATGTAGATTTATTACTCTCTCCCCAAGACAATAAAATCAGTGTGCCAAACAATTCAGAAAAGTAACAAGCTGCAAATGAAACGATGGATAGACCTTTTCACTAGGATCTCAGTTAGTTAAATTAGAACAGCTAGACATCTTCTCACCATTAGCTGCTAAACTGACCACAGAAATCCCTTCATATAACCATAGTCCAAAAAAGTAAACCAACATACACTGACCACTGCTACTCATCCCAAACCTCTGGGAATGATGACCTTCACATCTGCAAGATTTAACCTGATACTCCAAATTCAAATGCCACCTGGAAGCACATCTTCTCAAACAAGTCCATTCCAGTTGCTTTCCTTTAGGCCATATCAGCTAACCCCTGTGCCTTGCAGTACTATGTGCTTCATAACTGTTTTCTATGTTATCCATTCATTCTATACATATGGTAGTCTAGCCAGAGAAGTATATCAAACCTGCACATAGTTACTTAAATATCTCACATGCTTGTACAGAACTCTGCAATCATTTTCATACTATAAAACTATGTTCTCTATTATTTTTCAGAAACTATGCAACATTAATGTGCAGTCTTTTTAAGCACTAATGTGATGCACCGTGTTTATAATAAAAACTGCAACAACACTGTAAACCTTTTTTTTAATCTGAGTTGAACCTGTATTTGGTATAATGTGATCAGTATTTTACCCCAGTCAATAAATGTGTGTGTGTGTGTGTGTGTGTGTGTGTGTGTGCGTGTGTGTGTGTGTGTGTGTGTGTGTGTGTGTGTGTGTATTGCATGCACATTTATGATTATATTAGCACAGATTGAAGCTGACATTGTCAAAGCTAAACTACACTGACCAACTTCATCAAAAACTAGATTTACCAAGTTAAAAAGGATCAAATTGCAATGATCACAAATGTAGACAATTTTAAATTTGCTATTGCAATATTTGAGTTAAAAAAAGGTCATAGGTGTGCACTACACTAACAACCACTGGGACCAGTCTAAGCCTAGCCAAACACCCTGATTGTATCCTGCAAGTTTATTTGTCCTAGAAGTTATTTGAAGGGATATATGTAGGCTAGGGCAAGATTTGCAGGCTGCCTCTGTCCATTAGACATATAGGTGCCAGACCGGGGATGTACTTTTGAATTCCCATATAGTTGTCTAGTTTTATCTTGAATAGGATTAGTGAAGGGCTTTGCTTTACAGAGACTTAAATCATGTCCCAGAGAAGGGGGAAGTCTCTGAGTCACCTACCTGTCTCTCCAACTTGTTCTATTTATGTTGCAAGCAAAGTTTAAATCTGTAGGTCGGTTAATTCCGATGCCTACTCATGTTGTGGATGTGCAAACGGTCCATCAGAGTGTGATCCAGGGATACTTTGTATTCTTATAGGCATAGACTACATCTCAACAGTCTATAACACAGTATAGAGGAAGGCCTTTCAGGTGAGTTGCATAGGACATGCAGTTTATAACCTGCATTCTTCTTGTGAGCAATTTCTGTGGACATTCCAGTTGTTGAATGTGCCTGTTCAGGTACATACCAAATGGAGCATTGTACTCAATGAAGGGTCTGATGATGACCAAATAGAGTGGACTGATGAGTTCCTGGGACCAAGATGCTTTGCTACCCTAGACACATTAGTCAAAAGCCATTGTACTATTTACATCTGTACCCAAATCCCTGACTACTGGTTCTATTATTACAGTTGTGCTATCAATGAGGTAATTTCATATGGTACCTGTCTTCCAAAAGAGTACTATTACACTTTTCTTGGCATTGAGTTTTAAGCTGTGACTTTGGCACCAGTCAACTGTGTTATGTGTTCCTGTAGGGGGTATTCTATGACTGCTCCTAATTTGCAATCATCTGCAAATTGGTGAGCTAGAGGTCCTTTCTTTACATTGGCCTTAACTTCCCAGAAGTAGGTCCCAAAGAGGAGTGGATCTAGCACAGAGCTCTGAGGGATTCTGCTAGTGAATGGCCTGTTTGTAGAGGTGGTCTCCCATATCCTAAATTCCTGGGTCCTATCTGAGAGCCAGCTAGCTATACAGCATGTAACATATGGGCTTATGCCTCTAGCCATGAGTTTGTTTATAATCCCCAAAGTGGGATATTGTATCAACTGCCTGGGCCTGGCCAAGGTAGGCAGTATGCTCCATTTTGCCCTCATCCATTGCCTTGCTGACCTTCTCAAAGATTTCCACCAGGTTGAATAGGCACAATCTGACACTGATGAAAGCAAACTGGGTTGAATCCAGCCTTTGAAGATTTTCTATGTCTGTCATCAAATGTGGAAAAAAAAAAACATGATGACTATCCCGTAAAAGTGAGCTGATCCTGCACACATAAGTAAAACACTGTTTATACATGGCAGCTATCCCCCCCCCCATAACCTCTTGCCTTAAATTTACTGATTTCATGGTCACACAAATGCAGATAAAGTGAAATCACCATGAATTGCGCTGTTTGAAAATCCATTACATGACTCTATAGGGAGTCAGTTAAGTTAATCACCAGTACATTTTTCAAGCAAAATGTGCATTCCAGAAATGAACCAGTGAACTAAACAAAAGTAACTATATCTATCTATGTATCTATATTGTACTTTTCTATCTATTCATGTATCAATATGTATAAAATGAAAAATCAAAGCATTATATTGATTTCTGCACATTGAAACTAAAGAAAATCAAAATTAAAACTAGTTTGAAATTAAACCAGTTCCAAAACAAAAACAAACACTTTCTTTCTGAGGCTTGCACCACCTTAGTCACGTCTAGTAATCCTACCCCTAACCATGGCACTGCTGTCTAGTTTTATTGAAGTTGCTGTCTGCTTCGTAATTACTGGAGATTTTGAAAGCAGGATCATCAGCTGTTCCATTTCTGTGTGGAATGTGTTTCAGTAATAGTAAGTGGAAACTTTCAGAGATACCTTTTCTCATTCCAGTGGTGCTTTTTTTTTTACCCTAGGTAAAAATGGGGAGAAATTATTGCTTATGGGTAGTCCATGCATGCATTATGTCTGTATTTTCAGAGTGGATAATTTACTTGTGCAGAAGTTTATGAATATAAAGGACAAATCAAACAGCAACTCTAGTCTCCATGTATTTGTTACTGTTTGACTGTGAAGGCACAGTTGTGGAAAATGCATAACTTGAACAATTGCCCTTTTATGTTTCTGCCCTTCCTCTACCATACTCCTCCTCCTGCTGCAAGACAAGGCCTTTGAACACAGTGAATCTTACCACTGATATAATAAGGTTAGCCTACATCTCCATCAGTCTGCCCTAAAAATAAGACACTATTGCTTCCCATTTGTGACATATTCTTTTTTTTTTTCACTTTCCAAGTTTGATTCTATGTACCTTATCTATTACTTGCCCTAAATGGTTACATATCATCTACACTAATAATTCCTTTCAGGAAAGCAGATGCTTTTCCATGATGTCTGCTGTGCCACATATTAAAATAGATGTTTCCCAAGAAAGACACAAGCTCTCCTGTGAAGAGACATGAATGAGATCAATTTAGTAGGCTGCCAGAATGAATTATACTCTTCCTATGGCTTCAGCCAGACTGCAGACCTCTCCATATGAACATACGCATACTATTTCATGCTGTGGTCTAGGTCACATAAAAAATCTGCAGGATATTCGCAGCAGCTAACTGAATTATATTCCCTATCAATAGATTACATTTCCTCATATTCTGTACATGAATAAGTAACAACACTAGCAAGAGTTCCTTTTGTTTAATGGAACGATGCAGCAGCAACAACAAAGGCTTTAAGAATGATCTCAAAGCATTCGTGAAACTGCAAAAAGGAAAAGACTGAAGCTGTGAGATAATAATGCAAAGGACAGCGGTTAGATAGCAGGCAGAAAGGTCTAATGTGCAAAAATTACGTTTTAGTATCTTTATAACGTTTCTTTATAAAATATGAAAAAAAGGCATACATTCCTGCAGGCACATAACACAAATTAAGAAAACACAGCACATTTGCTGTACATCTAGGAAGGAATGCTAGCCAACCACAACCCTCAGTTGCTCTACTTGCACATTTTTCGCACTCTACAAGCTGCAAGGGTGTCACTATTGTGCCCAACTCTGCCAGCTTTCAGCTCTGTTTAGCAGAGTAATCAGATAATAAATAATGTGCAAAACCCCAAAAAATTCATTCACAACATTTATTGGTAGCTGGTGAGAACAAAGGAGAGTAGGGTCAGATGCCGATTATTAACGGCAGACGAAGGAAAATTCAGAAAGGGCCTAAGATGTTTGGGTGGGTTTAGCTGATTCTTTCAAGTGCAGTTTATTCTCATTTCAGCTGTCTTAGTAAGTTCCTTGAATCCAAAAATCCATTGAGAGCTGTATCCCTTCAACATGCATTTCCAGGTTTAATGCATAACTTCTGCTTTGAAAATGAATTTGCATAAAAATAATAATAGCATACATGGTGTTTCCTTAAGAACCTGACTTGAGGCATGATTTCTAGGGATATGTCTACTTTTCTTTTTTTTTCTTTTTAATGTTTTGGAGGGAGTTTGTTTAATATGTTTACATGCTCCAAACATTTAATTTTGGTAGAAAGCCAAAGAAAGCACAGATGTACAAGGTGATCTCCAAAACTGTAGACCTTAATGAGGACAGTCTAGCAGCTACATTGTAACGGGACTTCAAATTAAACTTTTCTTTCATTGTCTGCATGTGTTTTTCAATAGTCACAAGTCCTTTTGTATGAAAGTAGTACCTGTCTCACAATGGCATTTTTCCAGCATCAGCTTGGACATGCTTCTTATAAAAGAGGCATCACCATTCACCATATCCAGTTTCTTTCAGGAAGCCTGAAACAGCCAGTCTTGGAATGTTTGCTGTAGTCGGTGTTTTGCTGCATCGATACCACTTTGTTCACACATTAATTGCATTACAGAGTGAGAGAAGAGAAGGAGAGTTTTTACACTTGTCTTTCACCTTCTCTCTTTTTCTGACTTCATGCAATGTATGTATAGGTGTATGTAGGGGCTGAGGTGTGGGCATGCAAGAACCCTGCATAAAATAACTGTTTTGCTGTATTTTGTGATCCTGGAATTGTTGCTGTTTAGAGAATGCTACCTCATGAGGATTTGGATATCTTCGTACAGAGTAATTGCATAGTGAATAAATTGCAAATGATGTCGTAGTGAATCCAATTTTTCAATGAAAAGCTTATAACTTATAGTTAACTTTAATGCTGTAATAGATACATGTGTAAGCAGGTACAACATCTCTTCATAGGTAGGTTATAAAGAAGGGTATGCAGACTCAAAAACACATCTAAAAGGGGGACAGTGGTTGGTATCCCCACTGTATTAAGGGTCTCTCTCAAAAACACTGTCATGGTAAGTACTTCTGACATTTGTACTGCATTCCTTCAGGTACTATTTCAGCAGTATTATAGAAATTGGGTATGATCTTGTGAAGTCTAACTCAGGGTGATAGACAACAAAGAGGATCTTGACCAAAGGCCATCCTTCTACTAGACCAGGCATCTAGGTTACATGGGTAATAAATGTTGGTTGGATGTCTGTATTGTAGCTTCATCTGTGCCCCCAAACAGAAATATTTGTAAAATATGTCACAGTAGTGGAACCCACTCTAGAAAGTGGATCCTGAGGGGTGCATCTGTCATAACAGCTCAGGTAGTGTTACTGGTGTCTGCTTGGTCACAAACACTTGTTTGCTTTCATAAAAGAAAAAAGAAACATAGACATGATTTCCTAAAACCTCTGACTTGGCCCTATCAGAATTTGTGCTTCTTATGCACATCTAAGCCATGCAGCAATCCTTTCACTTGATGTCTTGTTGTGGACAGATTTAGGAAAACAACCTGAATGTTCTTTAAAAATGGAAGTTGGATTACGTTTTACTACTGAATGTCCTTTCTGCAGATAGTTCAGGTTTTTGCAGTGTTGCCTTGGGGGGAGGGGTGGTCTGGAAAAATGACCTGATATTAAAGTTTTCTAACATTTCTCTTAACATTGCTCACAATTATGGTACTATACCTGATTTCTGCCTCCTAGATGCAGTGTCTGTGGCTCACTTCTGACTTGTAGAGGTTGCAGGTTAACTTCATGTTTTTTTCTAGATGATCCAGTCTCCTCCCAGTTTCAAAAACAAGCTACTTGAGTAGTTATGCTAAACTGTCTTCATGTTGCCTTTGCCCTTGCTGTTGTGGGAATTACTGCGACTGATTTTGTGGTCTTGAATTTGTGTTAAAATGAGTCATAAATATTACTTTGTCTATGTTTATGTTGATGTATCCCTGCATTGGAAGTGACTTTATCATACATGCTATGGGGTGATCTTAAGGTTAGAAAACTGGAAAACAGGAATAATGTTTGTTTTCTATTATTTTTGTATGTTTACATTTTCTCTGAAGTTGTGTAACTGTAGAATAAGTCTATACAAAACTAAAAGTATGGGAAACAGAAGGTAAAGTACCCCCCCCCCCCACAACACTTATTTTACAGTATTTGTTTATGGCTTTCACTAATGTTTGGTGGTATTTTTTAAGATTACTTGGGAGTGAAATGTTCATGTTTTTAGATATTTTGTTGATGTTTTGTGGCTTGATTGCTCATAGTAAATCCAGTCCTGTGGCCTGGTTATGGTTGAAAAATAATCTAAGACAGATGTAACTTACAAGTTAATGGTTAATAACTGAAGCATAAGTGAAACCAGTTTACATGCTACAAAACAGAATCATTTTTCACAAGCAAGTCTTCATTTTGGTGAAAAAGTGGAAACAAGACTTTTGGTTTGGTTGTCAGTATGGCAGCTCATACTTTACTTAGAGATGCTGTACTTTGGTCATCTAAAATAGCAGCCTAATTAGTTTGTTAAAGCTGTCTTCCCACAATGTTTTCTGCACATCAACTCATTTAGCTTAGATGTCCTACCCCTAGTAGAAGTTATATTAATAAGAAGAGTATCACCCATGGAACAAAATGAGTATCGTTGATGATGAGGAGATCTCATACACAACACTCCTTTTAAGCAAGTTTTAAATGCAGGGCCTATGGATAGTTTTGTGGAGAGAGGAATGTTACGTCAGTCCAGTGATGGGAGTAATATTTTACAATATGCAATATATTGCTGTAATACATTACAATTTCTAGTAAATAGTAATATAACTAGTTACTTTTTCAAAATAGTAATAAAGTAATTGTAATACGTAATTTTTTTAGTAACTAGTAACTTAAATTGGGAGGGTGGCCTAATGGTTAAGATGTTTACTTTACAAACACAAGGTGCAGGGTTTGAACCTCCCAAAGGATAATTGGCTAGGCTTAAAATGGCTCGCAAGGGTTGCTAGCCTAGTACTAACCTATGTACATTACTTTTGAGTCACTTTTGCTTAAACCAGTGGTTCTCAACATGGGCAATATTACCCCTAAAGAGTGATAGAAAACTTCTGGGGGCCCTGGATAGAATGGATAGTAATCAGATGTTAGGAGGTAATAGAGACTTTGAAGGGGCAATTTGGATAAAAAAATTACAACATAGTGTTGGCACAACTCATGGCACATACCATTCATACCTCTCAACTGTACCAAATTCCTTTGCATTTCCTGATTTTGGGCTCAAAATAATAGGATGCCATAAATTCCCAGCTGGCCCCATTAAATCCTGATATAGTTGTGCAGAAAAGAATGCCAGAACCATTCCGCTTTTAAGAGGCTTCAATTAAAAAAAAAATAAAAATACCCCATGATGTTAGCATCTCCTCCTTTAAGGAGGACCATTTGCTACTCCTTACTGACTACAGAAACTATTGCCAATGTCATTGGTTGCATGACCCACATGTAAATAATGCAGGAGGAGGGGGATAAGGATTCAAATTCAGGCATCTATTTTTCTAATTCACTTACAGATTTGGTGTCAGTATGCATTTTGAACAATACGATATACTGAGTTGTTGAAATCCTCAACAATTTAAAAGAAAATCAAGCATTTTCCAGATGCAGGGCAAAACACAAAGGCAAAATCAGGAATAATTGGTAGGTACAGTCACATATTATCCAGCTGTATGTAAGGTGGATGTCATGTCAGTGAGTTTGTGTTTTAATTGTTTCCCCGATGTAAAGAAATGCAGTTTAGAAGCCAGTGGCCCACAGAACTCGTATTCCACTCAGCATCTCAGCACAAAAATTGTAAACATAGCCATTAGCCAGACATAATGTGTGGAGGGGAGCAATGGTCTGAAATCAGGAACGAATTTTCAATAGGGCACTTATAAACTTAGGATGGTTTTAGAATGACACATTTTGCATTGGTGTGCATTTTCTGAAGGATATCAAGATTGAAAACATTTTCACTGCAGTCACCTAATAATGATAATAATTAGAGCTGTACTTGACTGACATTACCATAAAATTCGGCACAAGTGTGATGTTGTGTTAAAAATAGGATAAGTGCAGCTCATACAGGTTTTACTAACTAATAGAACCATGCATTTTCTCCCAGCTGTAACAGAGCAGCTGCAAGTTAGTAAATCCATGAGTAGAATAGGTAAATATTTTAACTGTCATCTACAAGTGTATGTGCCATAGAGTTTGTAAATGCTGGGTATCTTAAAGCTCAACATTAATAAAAAGTAAAAGTGGCCTCCATGAAACCAGCATTTAATTTCTGCTTTAGGACTGAAAGGCAGTAGCTTCAACTCTAGTGTGACCTCTAATAAATGCTATCGATGTAAACTCAGTCCGCACTTACTGTGGAATTTAAACAACTAGCCATGCAGAGGTGTGTGTGTGTGTGTGTGTGTGTGTGAGTATATGAGTATGTTTGCTAGTTAAACTGATGGTTCATTTTTCTGTATGTGAGAGGTAGTATGCATGTGTGTGTGTAATTTAATCTAGCCATTCGAATGACAGATAAAGTATGTGTGTTGCTGTGTCAGAAAGTAGGTGTGTGTATGACTGCGTGGCTGTGTGAGAGCAGAGAAAAGGTAGATGTGTGTTTCTGTTTGTGTGTGTGTGTGTGTGTGTGTGTGTAAAAGAGACAAAGCAGACAGCAGGTGTGCATGTGCGTGTGTGTGCGTGTGTGTGTGTGTGTGTGTGTGTGTGTGTGTGTGTGTGTGTGTGTGTCCAGATTCAGCCTCATACTTTTGGTCTCTTTCTCATATAATTTGTGGTTCTGTGGTTTTCTGGTAAATAACGGAGGACTGAAGTCACTAAATAATAACATATATATGAGTTTCAGACTTTGTATCCTTCATAAAATGCATACTAACACAACTTATGTTCTTTCTAAGTTTATAACAGCAATATTTTAAATTCTGTCCCTCTTTTTGGGCCTTTGTTCTCCCCTTATGCTAGTCTTTGACTATATCTCTTGTGCTAACAGATTGAGAGGTATGGTACTGCAGAATTTAAAAGGTACCAATTTATTATGTTTTAAAATTACAGTGCTGATTGTTAAACCAATGAGTGGTGAATTTGATTCCGATTGGTGGTGGCATGGAGAACCAATACTGTTTAATATACAGCAAGGTAAGGATATGCTGTCTAGCAGGTTAGAAATGTCCCAGTTTTAGGGGGTGTTTAAGTGGGTGAGAGTCCCACAGAACCAGGGCAAGGCTGGAGTTTGATCATCATTAGCTTTCACCCCAACCCACTGCACCACGCATGACTCTTCAGGTGGATCAATGATCAACCAGCTTTTGCTTGACAATTTTTTGTTATATTCTATTTAACTTCATTTTCAGGTTTCGATTTTTAGTTGCTGAAAATTGACAAAATGTGATAGTTTTTTTAGGTCTTGTGCTGCTGGCTGTGTATGGTTTGGATTAATTATTATTTGTGACTCTCTAGCTATAAAGACTAGTCATTTTCTTCTCCTTTAAGCTGCTCCCGTTAGGGGTCACCACAGCAGATCATCAGTCTGCAGAACAAATGGAACTAGAGTTTTACAGCATCAGGTTACCAGCCTGGCACCCAACCTTCCTCAGTGGGCACACACATGCACACACTCACACCTCTAGGGCCTATTTAGAATATCCAATCCACCTGCAGCCTGTCTTGGGAATGTGGAAAGAAACAGGAGAAACTGGAGGAAACCCACACAAACACAGGGAGGACAAGCAGACACAGCACAGAAGGTACTCCAGCCAATAATCGAACTGGAGAACCTCTTATTGTGAGATGGTAATGCTAACCGGTGCACCACTGTGATGTCCAGCTATAAAGACTAGAATAGACTGCTAGAGTTTTTCAACTGTTAAATGCTATTCACCATCAATGTAGCTGTGACGTTCCACCACTGGACCAGTATTGAAGGAGCCTTAATCCTCACCACTGGCACCAGTGGGGATATACACTGGGAAGATGACAAGTACACACAGTACAATTTCTCTTGAGAGCACACAGAGACCACAGTTAGTCCAGGGCTGGTTTCTCTCTCTTTCTCCAGATTCCCAATAAGACTCCCCACTGGCACAGCTATCGAGATGAGATCTCAGCTGAGTGGCCAACCCATAACCTCCGGCATACTCTCTGTCCAAACAGTGCTTTGTGTCCCTACCCATGTAGCTGACACATGCACTCTTTGTGATTTGATTTACACACACACACACACACACACCTGGAAAAGACTGTCTCAGGATTACTACCTATGCCCCCTTTTGCCCAGACTATAAGGTAGTTATCACTGCCATCAACCAACTCCTTAACAGCTACTTAATGCCCTTAACAAAGAGTGTCCAATCTTACTTTGTAATGTTACTATTAATACAAATGGTAGTTTGACCAAGAGCAGTGCTTTTAGGAGTGGCTCACACAGTGTCACCAAATAAATATGCAAGTACTGTCAAAACGTAAATGTCTTTAGACAGATCAGCTACAATGAAATGTTTAAATATATTTAATAATAAATAATAAAACAGCAACATAAATACTCAGTATATATTAACAGTGACATCAGAGTTCAAAATCACAGGAAACTTTTAAAACAACATTGCAGGACAGTCTCAAATAAATAGAGGTGTATTTTATCATACAAATGTTTATGTAACACATATAAATCCTTCAAACTTCTACATTTCTTGTATATAAACTTAAGGGGTGAATTAAAAACTTTCCGGGTTCTAACAAGCAGAATGCAGACATGCTATTTTTTTCAAATAATATCAACACATTTAAGAATGTTTTATTTAAATATGAGTCTTTTTGTCTTGACAACTGTTTGCTTAGAGAATATATCTCTAGAAAACAGGTGTCTATGGGTTTGTGGGATTTCAAATAATCTAACAACGTCATGCCAGGGAGTGAGTTTTATTTGGAGTTAATGAATATGTTTAATTGATGGGGTCTGGAGCTTATATGGTTCGTTATTATATACAACTAACATTTAATGCAAAATTTACTTATTGATACTGAAGTTTTTTACAATAGGATACAGAATGACTTGTTATTTAGTGTGAATGAGTATGACTTAGCACCTATGGCATATTGATGTCTATGAGTGCTAGGTGATGATTCATTTGAGTAAGACACTGTGCTAGGATTAAGACTTTGTCTAGGTAAGGGATCGATTCACTGTGCTAAAGCCTGAGTCATGTAAATGGGAGAGTTGGGATCTGGAATCTAAACTAACTAAACTGAAACCAAAATAAACATGCCTGTAGGAATGATAAAGTGGAATGCATAATCAAGCATGCTCAATATCAAGAAAATAACCCATGAAATTAGGCTTGTTAGGAGAGTTGGTTCCTTAGGTCCACACCAGGAAAGGGTTTGCTTAAATATACTTTATCAGATAAGTTCCCAAATAAGATAAAAACCAATAACCAAGCAATGTATGTGTGAAAACAGGAAGGGGAATGCCATCCCCTAAATTCCATCATGATAAGTTTGAACAAAGTCCCATAACAGGATAAAAAATGCAGTGCATAAAATATCTAAATAAAAAAAAAATCTACAAGCTGGATTTTGGTGGCTGGCATTCCCCTTCTTGTTTTCACACATACATTGCTTGGTTATTGGTTTTTATCTTGTTTGGGAACTTATCTAGATAAATAAAAAAATAAAGTATGTATCCCGTTTGTGACTTGGTATTGGTCGAGATGTGTTGCATTTTTTTCAGTGACTACAGGCTAGCTACAAAACTGCTGGGAACAAATGGTTTGAATCCCGGGACAGGTTGTTGAAAAGTTTATTTTGTTTGACCACTGGAAATGATCAGCAGAATTCACCAATTTGGTAAAAGCTGCTGCCCACTAATGATGTATATAGGTAAGAAACCCATAACAAAGCAGTTTGGCTGGTGAAGGAGAAAGGGAGTGTAAAAGCCAATTGGTTCTGTTTTAGTAGAACTCAGATGTTTTGTCTGGTGGGGGCTCTGCTGAATTTTGTACTTATTTATTTATGTAGCTGCTTTACAAGCTGCTATTTTGTAAAGAAGGCTATTTAGGGAGTTGGAAAAGGTATTAGAATTTTGAATATTATGCATACAAACTGTTCTGCCTCTTGTCATTTTCATAAAGAGTTTTCCAGGACCTATTCCATATTAGGGATTTAGGCTTTCTCTTCATTGAAACTAGAAGTATAGTTACTTTCTCTTCATTTGTGACAAATTACATCATCCCTGTAGGAGAGCCTAAAGTGCGCCTTTGCTCCCACATTCTTCCTAGCATTCCCTTTATATTTCTAGGCCTGCCAGCCATTTTAGTTAAATCCTGTTTATAATTTTATTAAGTTTTTACCCTTTCTTGATTTCTAACCTCTCCTTTTCAGCCTCTTCTTTTATTGTGTAACTGTATGTATGGAAAGTTTTCAAAGTGTTTAAGTCTTATAAATATGGTCCTTTTGGTGAATATAGCTCACTCTTCAGATTTAAAATTATCAGAGACATGAAGGATTCCAAACAGAAAGGACTATCAATTAAAACCTTCAGGTTACACCTGTGTCCATCAGTAACTCTTATTCACATATTTAATTGGGTATGAGCTTATCTTGTTAAAAAATGAAATGATTTAATAACAATTACATGCTGGAAATTAGACAAAACAAATGACAAAAAGTTACTGTGAGCAGAAAATGGAGTGATGGAGTTTTGAAGCTACACAAACTGAAGTAAGTGTAAGAAAATGTTTTTGTATACAGCACACACAAATTAATGCTGAAGGTAGCTGACTGAAACTGGTATAACCCACACAGGAAAATCCTCTACTGTTTAAACAAGACAGATGAGGAAATACCTGATGCCAGAATCTAACAGCCTAATTATCACAGAAAAGATTTAAAAAAAAATTGGCATAAAACTTGATATACGGTCAACAGAATATGATTCATTTCCTCTGTAAGGAACTTACGTGAGCAATACAACATAGCAAGTCCTACATCAGAGAGCTTTAATGCACAACCAGACGAGTGTCTTGATGCAGAAATCAATGAATGAGTGAGTCACACTCCCTGAAGCTGTGCATTATAACTCCTTAATGCATACCCATGGAATTCACTACTGTGCTTAAGAAACTGATAGCTCAGATATGGTTGTCACAGCAATATCTGCCATTACATGTTATACATTCCTAAACTACCCTAACAGCAAGTCAGGTGACTGAAAAAGAACTGTCCATTTTAGAAGTTTCAGTACTACACTCTACCAAATTTAACTGGAACCACATAAAGCTGGGAGGTATTTCGCTTTTAAGACTTTAAAATACCACATTTTACTTTCAGAGGTATTCTATATACTGTTGCAAGATTGTCCAGTAGGAAATACTTTCCTAGGTTTTCTAGATTTTATTTCATAGGGCCACCTCTGCTATTTCTTAAAAATATGGGACACCTTTGTCTCCATGATCAGTTTTCATTGCTATTGCTACTGGTTTTTAGTATGCTGACCTCATGTAAAGAAACCATCATCATTGCATGCTTTCACTAACTGGAACACAGTCTGTACAGACAGAAGAATAATATTCTATTTGGAGTTAACTACTCATCTACCAGCTAAAAGCACATGACAATATAGACAGTATATATATATGTGCACATAAACTCGGTTCTGTTCACTATGGATATCTCCAAGGAAGTGATGTACATGATAATCTCTGCTCATTTTTGGGGCCTAAAGGAGAAAATAAAAAGCAAAACTGAATCAAAGGACTGTGTTTCAAATAAGTAGATTCTATTGGAAGAAAACATGCAAATTCTCACCTCAGCAGCAAATTAAGTTCTGAGAGAGTGGGTGACAGACTCGGGGGTGGCTACTGAAAAAGGATGGTGATAAGGTGCAGAAGACTTTATGATATATTCTTGTATCTATGAAAAATCAAATGTTATTTATTTGCATAAGTATGATCTCAGGGTGATCCTTACGGTTGCACCGTTAGACCAGTATTTTACCCAGGGTGATAAATACATAAAAATAACTAAATTCAATAAAAAGTGGACTGAGGCGCTTCTACATGAGCAACAGGAGAAAATTAGGATGCGAGAGAAGAAAACAGTAACAATCAGGGACACCAGCAAAGGGGAGAAACATGCCCCCTGAAGCTACAAAATATGGAGCTGTCAAGCATGTAATGATAGCAATACTAAATTCTTAAATCATCTAAAGACTTTATCAAGCAATAGTTTCTTGATCACTCAGGTGAGGGAGACCAGCCAGGGCAGGAGTGGTGGACATACGCCTGTTTGACAGCAGAAGTGGATACACCACATCATACTGGTGTGAGTACAGATTTGTAAGAGAGTCGCACAAGGCTCAAACTTGAGAGAGAAAGTGAATTAAGTAGAAATACTCTTAGTTATGCTATGAGACTACAGTCACCACTAATTTTCTCTCTCTCTCTCTGTTTTTCCCCTTCACTTTCTTTCATGTTAGGAGGAAAAATGAATTGCAGAAATGATGTATATAGTAGGCTGATGCACAGCTGCCTGCTAAGGCAGGAAGAGACTAAATACCGCAAACAAAATCATTGCTACATTTGGCAAACAATGTGGTTTTACAGACCCGTAGTATCCATAGTATGACTTTTATCCTAGAATGTCAAGAAAGAAAGGTATCTGATCCATTTTCATCCTGAGAGTACATAACAGTTAAATGACTTTCCCAATACTGCAACACAAAATGTAAGTTGCAAGAGGATTCAAACTTGATGTTCTCAGTTTATAATTCATTGTTATCAACCACTATACCATGTGCCTTATAAATGTATGCATAAGGCATTTTGTTTGGTAGTTTTTTCTGCTAATGCATATGCAGTGTTTCAGAGATCGCCCATTTAATTTTTGTTGCAAAACATTTGTTTCCCTTCCAAGGCATCAGTTTAACTGATCGACTGCTGCACATTTAATCATGCTGACATGTTACAGTTAATGAGTTGTCCTCCTAGGTATTGTTACATGATTTACAGTTCTACCCCCCCCTTCTGTCCCTCCCATCATGAAGTCTGGAGCATCACAATTGATTAGTTTTGTTGATCTGTGATTTACGACCTGCTCTCTGTCTTGGCCAATGATAAAGCAATGATGGGATCCTTAATTAGCTGCTACATTGAGTGGACGCTCAAAGAAAACAATCGATATTACTTGCATACAGTGGTTGCAAGTGACCCTTAAATGAACTTTATGCTAATAAATTTTTCTGACCATCATTGTCATTTCTAATTTCACATATTGTAGCTGCTGCCTTCCAGCAATCACAAGACCTCTAGGCAGGGGCAGGTGAACTGAAACAAACAAGAACAGAAGTGCGTCAGTCTTTCTGCCAAAAGCAGCTAGTTTGTTATCCAGACAACAACCCCACCCACACCGATGTACATGACCTGAAAAAAATCTAGGCGCAGCATCAACTTATTCTTTTTATTTGGAAGTCGCACCATTTCTTTTTCTGAAATCCATTAAACAGATTGTGTCTCAAAGCTCATGGCTTAGAATTATCATTTTTTCTTATGATTTCTGCTGCTTATCTTGTTTGACTTGGCATCTTATCATTTTTTTCATGGACGTCTTTAGGATTTTAACTAAGTTCTACGTAACCTGCTGCCCCGATGTGCCTAACAGCTACTTGTTTTTACACTTTCCATTTTTTTCTGCTTCTTAAAAGCCTTCTCTCCATGGCATGGTATGACCTTAGTTGCTTGCTTGACCATGATCATTCACTGCAGCATGATGGCATTGCTTATGGACTGAAAAGCTAGACATTCATGGGTGCCTGAAGTGAATATGCGATTTGTGTGCAGGACCATACGTCTGCTGTAACAGATGTTTTGTGCTATTATGGCCCTCTCACATCACTTTGTGTTTACGTCTGCAATTCGATTTGCTTCTTCTTGTCTTGTCACAGCTGACCATCAGGTGCCCCCCAGTTCCGCTCCTCCTTCACCAGGATTATAGTATAACCATTAGCCTTATCCAGGTTAATCTTTACCTGTATTTGGCCTGATGTGCAGATCAAGGACCTGGAAAGCATCACAGTGTTGTTGGGTAATATTTTCTATTAAGCTTGTGCCTCTGGCACATGTCTAGTAACACATCAACGGTAGAACATGCAATGGACATCAGTGCTCAACCATACCTCACTTCTTCAACGACCTGTTGTCAGCAGGATTCCCTACCAGCTCAGTGCAGTGCACTGCAATTGTTTTCCCGGTCTTCACCAGGGAAAACAAACCATGCTAGTGTATCCCTGGTGAGTGCCTATCCCTTCTCCTGGGATCCACCCACCCATCTTCCAAGCCTGTGCCATTAAGCAGTAAAGATGCTACTCAAACTTGGGTTGAATGGGCCAAAGTCAGAGCTTGATCCATCTATGTCACCAGTGCAGGCTGCTTCTGCATTTCTAGTGTTCCATCTTTAAGCCATATGTTAAGCACTGATAGCAATTGTATAACCTTCCCTCATCTGCACAGCTGGCAGCTATCCTGTTATTGCAAAACTCCTTATTTTAATTGGAATGAGTTCTTTTTCAGTCTGTTCCTAACCCAAATGTCACTGATAGCATTTGTTTTCACTTTTCCTTTTAGCTTCAAGCAAGTTCATATTCATCTGATAGAAATCATTTCAGCCACAAATTACACATATTACATTCTTCCAAATCAATCTGCACTCCAACCACAGACATTAATTTAATGGATTACCTCTAATGGTAAAGCTAGAAAGTACACTAATATGTATGTCACTAAGCAATGCCACAGATTATGAACTGAAGTATATATGTCACTAAGCAATACCACAGATTATGAACAGATTTATGTATGTCACTAAGCAATGCCATACATTATGAACTGAAATAAGACTGCATGAAACTCACTGCATTGTCTTCCTATTATCCCCTTTTATTTTGCACTGCCAGGATAATGACAACAAAATGTGTGCACAGAAATGTTAATATGATGCAGTGCCGTTACTCCAACCCCCCACCCCCCGCATATACTTAACCTGCAGAATTACCAGATATCTAGCATTTGGCAGGTTTTTCAGATAGAATTGGAGTTCACTCTGTCATGACAATTGGTGAAAATTAGTCCCCATGATATCAACTCATAGTACATGAATCATATCCTTTTATCAATTACCCCTTATGATTTTGGTGTATTTCTGAATTCAGGTTATTGGTGGTACAAGATGAGGTATTTGGCATTGCATGCATTTTTTCTCAAGCCTTCTTCTCTAATGTATGCAAACAATGCTTTGGGATGAAAAGCATTCACTCTCTTGGAAGAAACTGGTTTTATTACACTCGGCAAAAGTTGTCAGATCATAGCTGTGGTTTGCTAAATTTTAATTATACTAAACATACGTAAAAGAAAAGGTTACATAGCTGATTTTGTGCCTTTGCATCCTACCACAGGGTATTGTGCCACTGGAATTCCCACATAAAGTTACAGGATTGTAGGGATCAAAATTTCCACATTTTGGGATAGAGATAATTTTGGCAAACCAACTTTTGGTAAAAAAATGCCTAAGATATGTGGTAGGAGGTACCCTATGGCACAGGAGAAGAAAAATAACAACATCAGAGCAGAAACCAAGCCATTTGCAGAGAAGGTCAAAGGGAACATATTATGGTGGTTCAAGACATATGTGCAGGAAAGCAGATGATGATTTGATGAAGAAGATGTGAGAGGAAGAGTGCAAGAGGAAAACAGGATGTCGAGCAAAGAGGTCGCTATACTGCATTAGGGAAAACCTGCAACAGTCAGACATGACTGTCTGAGTAAGTATGGGAGTTGTATTGAATCAAGACAGATAGCAACAGCTGCCACAGCTCCCTGGTACCATGTAGAAAATTGAAAAAAGGAGGTTGATAGCAATGATGAACCTTTAGTACAAATTATTCAGACTTGTGTAGAAGATTCTGTCAGGACTTAGTTACTAAAGTCTGGTGTTTGGTCAAGATATGATTAGAATATAATGCTAAAAAAGCATGAAACACAGAAGTGTTATCTTACTGTTTGTATTAAACAATGGCAATAAAAAGCCAAGCCTGTAGGACCTTAACCAACAAGTTGTTACTCATATCAGGAATTGTAAAAATCCTTAGAAAGCATCAAACACCAATGTGCATTTTCTGTTATCTGTATTAACCTATGGTAATAAAACGCTAAAATTATAGCACCTTACCGGCAACACGTTAATCAATTTAGAAAATGTAGTTGTAAAAGACTTATACTTGTGAAAGTTAGAATTTCAGTAACAAAAGTCTAATGCTACTGAACATTATTTTCCCTAATACACAAGATCTTTCCCCTATGACTCCCCTTTCTTGCCACACTAAGCCTTTCATTCCTCCTTCAGGGTGGGAGCCATGCACCTTCAGTGAAGCCCAGCATGCTATTCATACCCTGATAGGAGAGCATTGTTAGTTTATTCATTCTCCAGATGGATGAGAGATTGGCAGAGAGAATGAACAAGTCTATCAGATCCTGTGGACTTTCCTCTCAACACCTGGAGCCCTAATTGATACAGCAACCCCCTTTTGTTCCATGTGATTGATTTGAGAAGCATGTGTATAACCACTCATGACTCCCCTGGTGTATGCAGTGAATCACATACTAGCATAGTGCTCCTATTAGGTTTTATCTCAAAAGATGAGCCCAGAATGGGTGTGGCAACACTGTCCACTCACTCCCATTACCTTTGTCTGCCCCCTGAAGTGCTGTTGTTGGGTAATCTGGCCTGTAGTCAAGGCCTCATCACTTTGCACCATGGATCCAGGGATGTTGAACACGTATTTGTATCCTTGAGCTGCAGCTATTGTGAGTTAAGTATAATCATTAGAAGTTATAGGGGACAATGTGTCATGCTAAGGAGCTACAATGGTGAAACCTTACAGACAACTGTCTTTGAAAGCTAATACAATTAGGATTCTCAGTCTCAAAAATCTATGTTTTGGAATTCCAGCATCCAAAATACTGTACTATGATCATTCAAATCCCTGTAGTCCAATAAAGGCTATATAAAATATTATTTTGTATGCTTACTATTGTCCATAAATCTATCTACAATGTAAAAAAAACTGTCAGTAAATAGTGTGGGAAGAAATAGCCAGGGAATTGTTATGGCTAGGCTTCTATAGGCCCTAGGGCTGATAGCCTAGTACCAACCTATGAACCTAACTTATATTACTATTTTAATGAATTATCAGAATATTATGCCAGCAGACCTCAAAATATAACTTTTATTTCTTTACTTTTTGTGGGTCATGATTTTCAGTCATTCATGCTGTATAACGTAGTCTTAAAGCCACAGTTTATAATTGTGTGCATAACAAAATACACAAGTACATGGCTAATTCTTTGACATAACAAACAATAGTTGCAACACACCACAAAAATACTTCACCAAAATATATTTATAGTGCAAAGAGTTGTGCAAATTAAAACAGTATGCCATACCCTTTAATAGTTCTATTTCTAAAGCTTGGAATAGTCTGCCTAGCTACCTGACTTCTAACAGCTCTCCAAAAACAAATCAAATGAGCCAGCAAACTGTGACCTGAAAAAAACTTTATTTGTTAATAAATCATGAAAAACAACAATAAACCAGACCGGTTTCAGCCGGACACAAGCACAGCCTTCCTCAGTGTAAAATAAAATGATCAATTATTGCTGTTGAAATACACCCCTCTGAAAAGTCATTGGCTCATTCTAAAATTGTTCATTTAAACCAGGTGAAAACAATCCACCCAGTCTGACAATCCACTTTTTTCCTTTGGAATTTAGAATAGAATGCCATCCAGTCTTGTTGGATCTGTTGCCTTTTATAACATCAATAACCATAAAAGAAAATTCGGCTGTTTTGTGTACCAGATGATGTTTATATAGGGCATTGTTAACTTTTTTGTTTTTGATATTGCTTACATGTTCAGATATTCTGAGTCTAAGAGGACGTGAAGTTTGTCCTATGTAAAAGGATCCGCAAGTGCAGGTAGCCAGATAGACCAGCCAGTCAATACTACAGTTGGCAAAGAACCAATGACTTTTCAGATGGGTGTATTTAAACAGCAATAATTGATCATTTTATTTTACACTGAGGAAGGCTGTGCTTGTGTCCAGCCGGAAACGGTCTGGTTTATTGTTGTTTTTCATGATTTATTAACAAATAAAGTTTTTTCAGGTCACAGCTTGCTGGCTCATTTGGTTTGTTTTTGGATGTCTTGATTGGAGCCGTGCAATTGCTCTCGTGCAGGAGGTTTGTTTTAGATGTTGCATTCCTCTCCACATCCTGCTGGGGGCCTGTGAACCTGATACTGACTGTAAGATTTTCTCTGCAGTCATTTATTCATTTTTATATATTTTTTGCTAGTCCGTTTGGCTCGTTTTTGGTGACCTTACCTGGATTGTTGGACAGACCTTTGCACTATTGTGTTGGAATTATATTTTTTTGGATTATTATACCTTTTATGGCAATTTGGCAATCTACTGTACCAGCAACTTCTTAGCATCTTACCAGTGCCATTTTATGCTGTCGCTTGGATATATACAGCTTTGCAAGCATTGCTCAACCACCTTTTTGATTAGAAACTCAGTTTCCTGGATCCGTTTTTGCTTTCCACGAGCAGTTACAATCTCCGGACTCATTCCCAGTCAGTATGGTGCATGTGGGTTGAATTTTTTTACAAGCGTCATTCACATATGAACAATTGCATTTCCAGCAAATCAAGGTACTGTTTCTTTTTGGTTTTACAACCAACCAGCAGCCAGTATTGACCTATTGATTATCTTCCCATGGTGAATATATACATTCTAGCGGTTTGCAGGTTCTACTTTGGATTATAATAGGTCGTATTCCACCAAGGTGCTACAGGGGAAACTATTTTTGGTTGCGATTAGTTTTGGCTGACATTTTTCCCTCGAATCATCATTTTGGATTTTTGCCATTGGAGTATATAGGGATAACCAAGGACATTCCATGTTTTTCTATTGTATTTCAGTATTTATTTTTTATTAAGCAGGACATTATTTATCCATACTTTCGGTTTGGTTGTATGATACAATATTTATCAGTGGTGTTCTCTACCTTGAGGACAAATTTTGTTTCTGTTGTACATAGGTCTTATGGTACATACCTATCATTATATATACAATAACATATGAACATAAGTAAATGTGCTTTAGATAATCACATTTTTTGTCTATAAACGGACTTCTAACTATTAATGGATACTTGACCACATCTACATTTTTTATCACTCAGTACCATAGGAGATGGGGACATTCTCATAATTATTTTTTTCTACAAATTTGGTTATTTGATTAGATGGAACTAGGTTTCATCAGAATTATTAATGTGGTTCCTTTCTAAATTTTCAGCAGATTTCTGCTTTTGCAGGGCCTAGCAGGTCTATTGTACTAATATTAGGGGTTGTGTACATCATAAGTTGCCTGTTATATCCATCTATATTGGATATTACAACTCATTGAATATAATGTATGTTTAGTCTATAACTAACATGTGGACATATAATATATTCACATTTGGTATTCAGGGTCTCTTATAATTTTCAGTACTTTTTCTGCTCTTTTATATCTTCTTTATTGTGTTGTATTAGTACATGTACCACTATACTGGCTTCCCAGACTGCATTGATAATCCCAGGATTATTATAGGTCTTCAGTTTTGACCTTACCTTACCACTGATTATTCTCCTCCATGACATATTACACTTGGGTTTTCGATATTGCTGATTAAATGACTTAAGTCTTTGGCACAAATTTGGCTCAGAATACAAATGGCTCAGGTAGTGCATTATGTTATACAGTTATTTCTATCCCAGATTCATTAAAGGGACGTAGCCTTGTGAGTATTGGTAACAAGTTGGTCATCAACTCTCCTAGTTTTGGCTATTATGGTCTCTTTACCTTATAATTGATTTCTTATGGTTCATTTTTATTGACGTAGCATTTTGGACTGGGGCTATTATTGTCAGTTTTATTGAACCATCAGGTACAAAATATTTTTTTGAATTGGATCATATTATTTCAGCTTACTCCTGATTCTCATACTGTGATAGATCTTCTCAGTTTGGTTTCTGGTCTGTCAGCAGATAGAGAGGACCTTGGAGCTTTTGGTCTGGGTTCTCGTACACATAATACCAACATTGGTGACCCTCTGGGTCCTGAGTCTATTTGTGGAATAACCTTTGACCAGTTACATAAATATCTTAGATCTCTCAGATCTAATATTTGGCATTCTAAATTGTTTAAGGCTTATATAGCCAAAGGCATCACACCTAGAGGACTCAGAGTGTGAATATAACCCCATGAGGGGGAAGCTGATGAGGAGCTTAATAACCAATGGGCAGCTATACAGCAACAGGCTACCATGTCTTTTGTTGAGGCTTTGACCAAGTTACATGATTGTGTGATCGACCAGGAAATCAGTGCAGTCATGAAACTAGTTAGTGAAGTACAACCATTAGAAGTGGAAACTTTCTTCAACAAACAGTTGAACAAAGTAGCAACAGACCTAAACAACTTAGAAGTACAACTTAAGATTAGAAAAATCAAGAAATTTCAAAGAGATCAATCTGATTACCAAAGTGCTAATCCTTTCAGTAACTCTAACAAACATGTTAGATTCACATCATACCTAACAAGAACCCCCAAAAGGAAGAGACCCAGGTCCATTCTCAGGAAACATACTCCGGACACTGGCTCATCCACTGATGACCCTTCTTCCTGTACTGACAGTGATTTACAGGCAGTATCAGGTTCACCGTCCCCCAAAAGAATACCAGCATCTATCCCTTTAGGCCTAGATACCAGCGATGGGGGTGAAAACATAAGAAAAATCAGCAGCATACAAAGTTTGTTGAAAATAGCAATGCAAAAGTAAATGCTAATATAAATGTGAATGTTTTAAATTTATCAGACTTTGTCTTGTCACCTATCCATTTGTCTGTTCTTAATAAAGGTCTTACATTTATACTGGGTTTTATGGTATCTGAGGATGTATTAGCACAAGATGTTATGTCCTTTTGCAGAATCTTGAATCTGAAGTTGCATTTTGGTGATATGGATAGTAATTACAGTCATGATAAATTTATCTATCATAAATCACGCTTTCTTCCCCCATGCATCCTATTGTACATCAATTCCAGAGTAGCATTCTCAAAGATCTTCATTTTTCCAGATCTTATATATGTTTCAAATCCAATAATATTACATTGGGGGAGAAACGAGCTATCATGGAACTACAGAACAATAGAGATATAGTCATCATTTCTGCTGATAAAGGTGGGGCAGTAGTAGTTTTAAATTGGTCTAATTATGATAACGAGGCCAAAAGACAACTTTCTGACAAGAGATATTATTCTGAAATGTCTATCAACCCCACTTTTAGGTTTAAAAAACAGATTGATGACTTTATATCCATGGCCAGGGATGAAGGCATCATTACCACCGATGTGATGCATCAGCTTATGCTCTAAGACTCAGCTGACCAATACATTTATTTTCTACCTAAGATACACAAGGACCCAGTGAACCCACCTGGCAGACCTATTGTATTAGGTAAGGGTTACATCACTGAACCATTGTCATTATATCTTACCAAACATCTCAAGCCCTTGCTTTCCCTAGTACGTTCACGGTTACAGGACACTACCAATTTCCTACAAATCATCTCGGATACACAGTTGGAACCAGGTTGGTTAATGTGCACACTTGATGTAAGTGCTCTATACACTAGCATTCCTCATCAAGCAGGTTTGGAGGCCCTGGCCTATTGATTGGAGGTGGCTGGCTCATACCAGTCTGAGTTCAATACATTTTTGGTTGGTCTTGCAGGACATGTCCTCACCAATAATGTCTTCTTTTATCAAGATAATTGCTATTGGAAAACAAAAGGTACAGCGATGGGAGCATCATTTGCCCCGATTTATGCTGATTTATTCATGGCCTATGTAGAAAGATATATCATCTACAATAGCCAGAATAACATTTTTCTTAAGTACATTGATATCTGGAGACATTATTTGGACGACTGCTGGATGGTATGGAGGGGAGAGGTTCATCAACTATTTGATTTCTTATCTTATTTGAATGACAACAAATGGGGTCACCAGTTTACAATACATTATCATGCCAGTACCATCACTTTTTTGGATGTATTGATCAACAGGTTACCTGATCACACACTAAGTACTGAAGTATTTAGGAAGTACCCTGAATATAACACCGTCCTCCATGCTTCCAGCTTTCACCCACCACATATTGCCAGGAACATCCCCAAATCTCAGTTTATAAGAATCAAGCACATTTGTTCCCAGGACACTTCTTTTCAGGAACAGAGAAAGGCCCTTACCAACAGGTTTAGATCCAGGGGATACAGGATGGGACATGTTCTGCAAGCCAACAATTGGGTTAATACACTAAACAGGGATGACTTATTGTGCTACAAAGAGCACAACTCCACCGAATCACAACCTATCAGGTTTGTAACCACCTATGCCAGGAATTTGGATACTCTAATCCATAGTGTACACAGACACTGGAACATACTACAATGTGACCATGAATTGGCAAGTATCATACCAGACAGATGTCTTTTTTCATTTCGTAAAGGGAAAAACCTAGGTTACTGTTTTAATCATTACAAACATTCTCATGACAGTAGTCAGGGGCAGCACTTACAGACCACTTTGACAGGTGAACCTCTGACCGGTTGTTTTCCATGCGGTCACTGCACCCATTGTGACAAAGTAAGTAAATCCAAACAATTCACTAGTAAGAATTGTGCCATGGTCTATGATCTAAATTTCTTTGCCAACTGTAGTAGTGACTGGCTGGTCTATCTGGCTACCTGCACTTGCGGATCCTTTTACATAGGACAAACTTCACGTCCTCTTAGACTCAGAATATCTGAACATGTAAGCAATATCAAAAACAAAAAAGTTAACAATGCCCTATATAAACATCATCCGGTACACAAAACAGCCAAATTTTCTTTTATGGTTATTGATGTTATAAAAGGCAACAGATCCAACAAGACAGGATGGCATTCTATTCTAAATTCCAAAGAAAAAAAGTGGATTGTCAGACTGGGTGGATTGTTTTCACCTGGTTTAAATGAACAATTTTAGAATGAACCAATGACTTTTCAGATGGTTGTATTTAAACAGCAATAATTGATCATTTTATTTTACACTGAGGAAGGCTGTGCTTGTGTCCAGCCGGAAACGGTCTGGTTTATTGTTGTTTTTCATGATTTATTAACAAATAACGTTTTTTTCGGGTCACAGTTTGCTGGCTCATTTGATTTGTTTTTGGATGTCTTGTTTGGAGCTGTGCAATTGCTCTCGTGCAGGAGGTTTGTTTTAGATGTTTCTAACAGCTCTGTCACACAATTTAAAAAAACACTTGAAAACACACCATATAGACAACTGGTTACGCTCCTTTGACTCCCTAGGGTAAACTACTGTATAATCTAATATTTGTAACACCTACAGTACTAACCCCTTTTGTATCTTTATGGTCCCACTAATCACTACTTCATTTTTCACTCTCTCTAGTCACTGTGCTAGCCCATGTCTTTTTTCCCCCTGTTTGTGGACTGCAATCAGTTATGTTTGCCACTCTATCTTACTTAGGTACAATTTCTCTACCTTCAATATCTTAAGCAACTATGATGTATGAATTCCATAATAATCCCTTTTAATGTATTGTTATATGAGAATCGTAGTCTTTGTGGATGTCTGCATGAGCCACACAAACAGTACTCCTACGAATGTATATTACTTTTACTCTGCACTACATTCTATTACTAGCTGTCATTTCTTCTTTGCTGATATATGTTAGTTGAGATTTGTTTTCACTTTGTTACTTGAGTTGTTTTTTTTACTATGTTATTTGAGCTGTTATTTACTATGTATTGCATGCTATTCTTTATTATGTTTAATTTGTTTATTCCCATTTTATGTATATATGTAATCTGGAGCTTTTCTTCCCAGCCTTCTGCTGAAAACAGACCTGTGTCCAGTCGAACTATTCAGGTAAATAAATGTAAAATAAGTAAATAAAAAATAAATACTGCAAATTATCTCGGTATACCACTTAAACATAGCAGTCCATCAGTAAACTTTTCTTTACATTAAAAATAATTTACTAAATCAGTAAATGATTTAGTATTTAATAAAAATATAGTTCATTACTAAATATAACATTATAGCGCAATACTCGTGTATAGCTCTGCATACTTCAGTATGTTACAAACTTATAAAACAACAACACAGTAGTAAATGCTGTCATGGACAGGTGAATAAAGTGTGTTGTAACCCACTGCATTGTACTACAAAATTGTCACCATATTTGCAGCAGTGTGCTGGAAATGCCCTGTATAGCAAGGGCTCATTTATTGTATTATTATAACAGACTGATAATGTACTTACTGTAGGTCTGTGAATTGCATTGTTGTACATATTGCTTTGCCTGACTTGTCATCTTCTAACTACAGCTATGGAGAATTACTAGGAAAGTCACATGTCATCCCTTAGTGGAAACTGCGACTCTGACTATAGGCATTACGGGATACAGCCATACACTGGGCTCTGACACTTTGTATAACTTTTAAATGGACACTGATACCTAATTTTCAGATTAATTTTAGACTACATTCTCTGGACTCTCTTATAAAGCAATATGCATTGCCCTTAGGTACTGATGTCTGAACAAAGAACTCCTAAGCTGAAATTCAAATGTATTTATTTGTTAACCATTTAAGTCCATTGTGGATCTTTGCAGCCATGAATTAGACCTCGAGTATAAGGACAAAAGAGGTATGGTCTACAGAGACTCATGAATTCAACCAGTATGTTTTTAGAAAGTGTGAGGATATCAGAACTCTCAGAGTAACCCTCTATGTAGCACTTAAAGGTATAAAGACTGTATCTGGAGGTCAGGAATGAATCCAGGCCCATAGATCTGTGTGGTATAAGCCTTAACCAAAAAGCTGAAGAACGATACAAGAAAAAAATAAAAAATAATAAAAATAAAAATAAAAAAAAATTGAGCTACTCAAATGCTCAAGGAATGAGAACTAGAAAAAAATGGAAATATAACAACACTATGAAAGTGGCAAAGAATAACAAAAAAAAAGAGCACGAGATCAGTCGATATACAATGTAATAGTTCCCTACTCTATACTTAACTCAAGGGTTTTGCTGTTCCATAGTAAATATTAGCAGTTCTGCAAAATTTTTTTGCAGGAAAGTGATTAAACATCTGGAGCACATATCAAGAATTACAATTCCTGAAAAGCAGAAGTCTTCTTTTTCAGAGAGAAAAAAGCCACAGAGACCTTAACCACATGTAATGTGAAGCCAGTGTATGTTTATAGTAACATGCTAAGAGAAACTTCCAAAAGACACACCGATGGGTATCCTCCAACAGTTGTTGTGTCTTTCGGCTTTTCCCGGTTAGGGGTGGCCACAGTGGAACTCCGGTCCGCTAATGATTGGCAGTAGATGTTTACGTATTTAAAAAAGCATTTGAAAATAAAATTATTGCTAAAGGAATTAGAAATCCATGAGTTTTACATGTTCCCTTATTGTTGAAAGTAGTAAAGAGACATGAGATTAAAGAAAGAAGGCGACCTGCAATTGATTGGAGGTGGCTGGCTCATACCAGTCTGAGTTCAATACATTTTTGGTTGGTCTTGCAGGACATGTCCTCACCAATAATGTCTTCTTTTATCAAGATAATTGCTATTGGAAAACAAAAGGTACAGCGATGGGAGCATCATTTGCCCCGATTTATGCTGATTTATTCATGGCCTATGTAGAAAGATATATCATCTACAATAGCCAGAATAACATTTTTCTTAAGTATATTGATATCTGGAGACGTTATTTGGATGACTGCTGGATGGTATGGAGGGGAGAGGTTCATCAACTATTTGATTTCTTATCTTATTTGAATGACAACAAATGGGGTCTCCAGTTTACAATACATTATCATGCCAGTACCATCACTTTTTTGGATGTATTGATCAACAGGTTACCTGATCACACACTAAGTACTGAAGTATTTAGGAAGTACCCTGAATATAACACCGTCCTCCATGCTTCCAGCTTTCACCCACCACATATTGCCAGGAACATCCCCAAATCTCAGTTTATAAGAATCAAGCACATTTGTTCCCAGGACACTTCTTTTCAGGAACAGAGAAAGGCCCTTACCAACAGGTTTAGATCCAGGGGATACAGGATGGGACATGTTCTGCAAGCCAACAATTGGGTTAATACACTAAACAGGGATGACTTATTGTGCTACAAAGAGCACAACTCCACCGAATCACAACCTATCAGGTTTGTAACCACCTATGCCAGGAATTTGGATACTCTAATCCATAGTGTACACAGACACTGGAACATACTACAATGTGACCATGAATTGGCAAGTATCATACCAGACAGATGTCTTTTTTCATTTCGTAAAGGGAAAAACCTAGGTTACTGTTTTAATCATTACAAACATTCTCATGACAGTAGTCAGGGGCAGCACTTACAGACCACTTTGACAGGTGAACCTCTGACGGTTGTTTTCCATCACGGTCACTGCACCCATTGTGACAAAGTAGTAAATCCAAACAATTCACTAGTAAGAATTGTGCCATGGTCTATGATCTAAATTTCTTTGCCAACTGTAGTAGTGACTGGCTGGTCTATCTGGCTACCTGCACTTGCGGATCCTTTTACATAGGACAAACTTCACGTCCTCTTAGACTCAGAATATCTGAACATGTAAGCAATATCAAAAACAAAAAAGTTAACAATGCCCTATATAAACATCATCCGGTACACAAAACAGCCAAATTTTCTTTTATGGTTATTGATGTTATAAAAGGCAACAGATCCAACAAGACAGGATGGCATTCTATTCTAAATTCCAAAGGAAAAAAGTGGATTGTCAGACTGGGTGGATTGTTTTCACCTGGTTTAAATGAACAATTTTAGAATGAACCAATGACTTTTCAGAGGGGTGTATTTCAACAGCAATAATTGATCATTTTATTTTACACTGAGGAAGGCTGTGCTTGTGTCCAGCCGGAAACAGTCTGGTTTATTGTTGTTTTTCATGATTTATTAACAAATAAATTTTTTTCGGGTCACAGTTTGCTGGCTCATTTGATTTGTTTTTGGATGTCTTGTTTGGAGCCGTGCAATTGCAAACGTGCAGGAGGTTTGTTTTAGATGTTTCTAACAGCTCTGTCACACAATTTAAAAAAACACTTGAAAACACACCATATAGACAACTGGTTACGCTCCTTTGACTCCCTAGGGTAAACTACTGTATAATCTAATATTTGTAACACCTACAGTACTAACCCCTTTTGTATCTTTATGGTCCCACTAATCACTACTTCATTTTTCACTCTCTCTAGTCACTGTGCTAGCCCATGTCTTTTTTCCCCCTGTCTGTGGACTGCAATCAGTTATGTTTGCCACTCTATCTTACTTAGGTACAATTTCTCTACCTTCAATATCTTAAGCAACTATGATGTATGAATTCCATAATAATCCCTTTTAATGTATTGTTATATGAGAATCGTAGTCTTTGTGGATGTCTGCATGAGCCACACAAACAGTACTCCTACGAATGTATATTACTTTTACTCTGCACTACATGCTATTACTAGCTGTCATTTTTTCTTTGTTGATATATGTTAGTTGAGATTTGTTTTCACTTTGTTACTTGAGTTGTTTTTTTTTACTATGTTATTTGAGCTGTTATTTACTATGTATTGCATGCTATTCTTTATAATGTTTAATTTGTTTATTCCCATTTTATGTATATATGTAATCTGGAGCTTTTCTTCCCAGCCTTCTGCTGAAAACAGACCTGTGTCCAGTCAAACTATTCAGGTAAATAAATGTAAAATAAGTAAATAAAAAATAAATACTGCAAATTATCTCGGTATACCACTTAAACATAGCAGTCCATCAGTAAACTTTTTTTTACATTAAAAATAATTTACTAAATCAGTAAATGATTTAGTATTTAATAAAAATATAGTTCATTACTAAATATAACATTATAGCGCAATACTCGTGTATAGCTCTGCATACTTCAGTATGTTACAAACTTATAAAACAACAACACAGTAGTAAATGCTGTCATGGACAGGTGAATAAAGTGTGTTGTAACCCACTGCATTGTACTACAAAATTGTCACCATATTTGCAGCAGTGTGCTGGAAATGCCCTGTATAGCAAGGACTCATTTATTGTATTATTATGACAGACTGATAATGTACTTACTGTAGGTCTGTGAATTGCATTGTTGTACATATTCCTTTGCCTGACTTGTCATCTTCTAACTACAGCTATGGAGAATTACTAAGAAAGTCACACGTCATCCCTTAGCAGAAACTGCGACTCTGACTATAGGCATTACGGGATACAGCCATACACTGGGCTCGGACACTTTGTATAACTTTTAAATGGACACTGATACCTAATTTTCAGATTAATTTTAGACTTCATTCTCTGGACTCCCTTCTAAAGCAATATGCATTGCCCTTAGGCACTGATGTCTGAACAAAGAACTGCTAAGCCGAAATTCAAATGTATTTATTTGTTAACCATTTAAGTCCATTGTGGACCTTTGCAGCCATGAATTAGACCTCGAGTATAAGGACAAAATAGGTATGGTCTACAGAGACTCATGAATTCAACCAGTATGTTTTTAGAAAGTGTGAGGATATCAGAACTCTCAGAATAACCCTCTATGTAACACTTAAAGGTATAAAGACTGTATCTGGAGGTCGGGAATGAATCCAGGTCCATAGATCTGTGTGGTATAAGCCTTAACCAAAAAGCTGAAGAACGATACAAGAAAAAAATAAAAAATAATAAAAATAAAAAAAATTGAGCTACTCAAATGCTCAAGGAATGAGGACTAGAAAAAAATGGAAATATAACAACACTATGAAAGTGGCAACGAATAACAAAAAAAGAGAGCACAATATCAGTCCATATACAATATAATAGTTCCCTACTCTATACTTAACTCAAGGGTTTTGCTGTTCCATAGTAAATATTAGCAGTTCTGCAAAATTTTTTTGCAGGAAAGTGATTAAACATTTGGAGCACATATCAAGAATTACAATTCCTGAAAAGCAGAAGTCTTCTTTTTCAGAGAGAAAAAAGCCACAGAGACCTTAACCACATGTAATGTGAAGCCAGTGTATGTTTATAGTAACATGCTAAGAGAAACTTCCAAAAGACACACTGATGGGTATCCTCCAACAGTTGTTGTGTCTTTCGGCTTTTCCCGGTTAGGGGTGGCCACAGTGGAACTCCGGTCCGCTAATGATTGGCAGTAGATGTTTACGTATTTAAAAAAAAAAGCATTTGAAAATAAAATTATTGCTAAAGGAATTAGAAATCCATGAGTTTTACATGTTCCCTTATTGTTGAAAGTAGTAAAGAGACATGAGATTAAAGAAAGAAGGCGACCTGCAATTGGGGAGTGCGGACAAAAGGGGCAGTCTGGAGGGGCCTTTCATTCCTTACCTAATCTTCAATACTTTGCTTTCTAGGCAGATCATATCCCTGATGAAAACTTCCAGTGCATAAAGGTAAAGGAGGATTTTCCTTACTCATAGTGACATATTACAGGAAGACAACAGGCTTTCTACATTTTCCCTGATGAAAACTTCCAGTGCATAAAGGTAAAGGAGGATTTTCCTTACTCATAGTGACATATTACAGGAAGACAACAGGCTTTCTACATTTTCCCTGATGAAAACTTCCAGTGCATAAAGGTAAAGGAGTATTTTCCTTACTCATAGTGACATATTACAGGAAGACAACAGGCTTTCTACATTTTCCCTGATGAAAACTTCCAGTACATAAAGGTAAAGGAGTATTTTCCTTACTCATAGTGACATATTACAGGAAGACAACAGGCTTTCTACATTTTCCCTGATGAAAACTTCCAGTACATAAAGGTAAAGGAGTATTTTCCTTACTCATAGTGACATATTACAGGAAGACAACAGGCTTTCTACATTTTCTCTGTTATTGACCTTAATTACAGCTTCAGTTTTATGTGAGTAATGAGGCAAATTATGAAGGCAAGCAATTTTTTACCTTGGTCAAACACATCTGGTTTGCTCTGATTATATAACGGAGAGAAGGGAATGGATGATATTTAAATACATTATTTTTTTCAGAATGGCAGAATATCTACTATGATTTACCTGCTGTAGTCACACATAGGGATAAAGCCCAAATTATAAGCCAGTTGACCAGAGTTCAGTTGTAGGCTTGGGCGCTTGACAATACAGATAAGGGAATGGGCATGCCTATACTGAGTGGGAGGAACATTGGGTGTGGGCCAGTGTATGCAGTCACACCAGACCTGTTCACTAGTAGGAATGGTGTTGAAGATTTGGGGCTGGGGCATTGATGAGGTGGGCATGACCACTCAAATATATGATGATAGCTGCTGTCAGTGATGAAAAGGAGAATGTGTAAACCGATAGAATAGCATGATAAGGTAGGTGACCATGTAATCACTGGAAGCGAAGTGTAAAAAATATCTTCCTAGCCAAGATTCTGGCAAGAGTACCAAACTCTCTGATGCTTGCTAGAATGATGATTCTTCTACATGGCACACACCCTAGGGGATGTGGAGATAATCCTTATCAAGTCTGACAGGGTGGCCTGCTAGTTAGCAGACAGAGTGGGTAAAAACACTGAGAAAATAAAAAAGGATTATTTAATGTAGTTCTGCAGGACATGTATCCTGATCACAACACCAGGCGGACAAAGCAGAATAACTGACATGTATCCTGATAAGTGCGGAACACCAGGTGAACAGAGCACAATAAATGACATGTATCCTGATCAGTCTGCCACACCAGGCAGACAGAGCAGAATAACTGATATGTATCTTGATCAGTCTGCAACACCAGGCAGACAGAGCAGAATAACTGACATGTATCCTGATCAGTCTGCAACACCAGGCGGACAAAGCAGAATAACTGACATGTATCCTGATCAGTCTGCAACACCAGGCAGACAGAGCAGAATAACTGACATGTATCCTGATCAGTCTGCAACACCAGGCAGACAGAGCAGAATAACTGACATGTATCCTGATCAGTCTGCCACACCAGGCGGACAGAGCAAAATGACTGACATGTATCCTGATCAGTCTGCAACACCAGGCGGACAAAGCAGAATAACTGACATGTATCCTGATCAGTCTGCAACACCAGGTGGACAAAGCAGAATAACTGACATGTATCCTGATCAGTCTGCAACACCAAGTGGACAAAGCAGAATAACTGACATGTATCCTGATCAGTCTGCAACACCAGGCGGACAGAGCAGAATAACTGACATGTATCCTGATCAGTCTGCAACACCAGGCAGACAGAGCAGAATAACTGACATGTATCCTGATCAGTCTGCAACACCAGGCGGACAAAGCAGAATAACTGACATGTATCCTGATCAGTCTGCAACACCAGGCAGACAGAGCAGAATAACTGACATGTATCCTGATCAGTCTGCCACACCAGGCGGACAGAGCAGAACAGTCTGCAACACCAGGCAGACAGAGCAGAATAACTGACATGTATCCTGATCAGTCTGCCACACCAGGCGGACAGAGCAAAATGACTGACATGTATCCTGATCAGTCTGCAACACCAGGCAGACAGAGCAAAATGACTGACATGTATCCTGATCAGTCTGCCACACCAGGCGGACAGAGCAAAATGACTGACATGTATCCTGATCAGTCTGCAACACCAGGCGGGCAGACCAGAATAATTGACATGCATCCTGATTAGTCTGCAACACCAGGCGGACAAAGCAGAATAACTGACATGTATCCTGATAAGTGCGGAACACCAGGTGAACAGAGCAGAATAACTGACATGTATCCTGATCAGTCTGCCACACCAGGCGGACAGAGCAAAATGACTGACATGTATCCTGATCAGTCTGCAACACCAAGCGGACAAAGCAGAATAACTGACATGTATCCTCATCAGTCTGCAACCCCAGGCGGACAGAGCAGAATAACTGTGCAGGAAAACATATAAATTTGCAAATGGGAGAGAAAATCTGTAATAAAATAGATATTTAGGAAACAGAAGACACAATGTACAAATCTGACTAGAGAGCATTGAGCAGTGTTCAAAAATATGCAATTATGATAGGCCTGAAGGTAGACTATTTTTGTGAAGCCAATGAACAGGGACGTGATGATGTGAACAGACAAAAATGGACAACTGCTGGCCAGAATATGAAGAGATTGAGTATGTCATGATGGTACTGTTTTCCTAAGGAGAGATGGTAAAGGTTTAGTCCCAGGTCCTAGTCAACAGGACTGGTAATATAATTGATATCTGTACTTAAGTATGTAAAAGATACAAGATGATGTCAATGATGCATGATGTCATTGCTGACAGGGACAGGCTCTTACTATTTTGCCAGGTAATGTTCACCAACCTACCGACTTAATCATGAATTTTTGGACCATTACACATTAGCAAACCCTGCAGACTTACATAAACATCCAAGGGCAAACTCAATTCATGGCAGGGGCAATGACCTTAATTATTCAGGGAACACTAATGTTCAAACAAAGGTGTATAGATAGAACCTCTTTGGCCTGCTGTTTGAGAAAGAAAGATAAATGAATAATGAAGTGACATCATACCTCTCAACCTCTTAGCACAAGAAATGTGTACAACGGCAAAAATAATGGTGGGATATAGGCCCAAAAATAGGTGCAGATTTTAAATATTGCTCTTAAAAACTTAGAAAATTGTTGGAATAATATGTTTTGCATTGGCATGCATTTTCTGAATGATTTGAAGTCTGAAACTCAAATGTATGTGATTATTTAGTAAATTGAATCCTGAATGATTTTATAGAAAACTACAGATTTTATAGGGAGCAGACCAAAAAATATTAGGCAAAAATCTGGACATTTAATGGAAATCAGTTGAGAGGTATGTGTAACATGTTGAATATGAGTTCCAGATGTGTAAGTACAAATTTATATGCCTGTAACATAAGAAGTCATGTATTGTACATAAGATGATAGAAGTCCTTTCTACCAGTAAATGTAAATAAAAAAACAAACAAACTGATATGTCTGAGCCAATAATCTTTGCGCAGGGTTATGGAGTGTTACAGTTCTTGGTGGTGCAGCGATTAGTGTTGTCACCCCACAGCAAGAACCTCTGCTGTTCGATTCTCAGCTGGGATGTCTTCTGTGCAGAGTCTGCATGTCCTGCCTGCAGTCATGTGGGTTTCCTCTGGGTGCTCTGGTTTCCTTCCACATTCCAAAGACATGCAGTAGGTGTATTGGACAATCTAAATTGGCGTGAGTGAGTGATACGGATGAACTACCATGGCAGGGCTAGCCACTCAGCGGTGTAAACCTTGGCTCGAGATAATTCTCACTGTTGAAAGTGACACCCTGACCCCATGCTCAAAATGGGAAAAAGGGGTTGAGGATGAATGGATGGAGTGTTATGGTTCTTTAATATAGATATCCGTAGTACTATTTATTGGTTTTGTCTCCAGTAAATGAATGTGTATAGTCTGGAGACCATATCTTAGAATTAAAAAAAATGGCCAAGGCAAGACAGTTAAAATGCAAGCTTTGCATGGTATGTATTACTGAAAAGATGCAGAAATAAAATAAAAACTGTTTCAAAGGTAAAACCAGGCTGCAAAATGTACAAAACTATCTGTATCAAAAGTTACATAGTATACATTAGTGGAAATTGGGCTCATAATATATCTTGTACATATAACAGAAAACCTGCTACAAAGGAAAAGTAGGCTGTAAAGCATATATGATTATCTGAAAAACTAAGTCATTTCACATTTAATATAAAATGAAGTGTCATGTTTATACTGCACACAGGTATTAACTCTCTTCAGGCTAAAAATATAAGTTCAACTTGAGTACCACAATACTGTTTGTTAGATGAGTAGGTAAACTGATCCAGTTATTCATTTTCAGCCACAGCTTATGACACAGGCAGTTTATGCAAGTACACATTACAAGGAAATAAACTAGGCAAAGGTGTTGTGAGACCTGATATTACAAAGCAGGGGGTCTCACCTCTGGAAGGTCTGTTATTTTTCTGCAACATCCACCCTGAAGAGCATTGCTGTGCTTCAGACATGGGCTTTCTGTTAAATTGTTTTGTATTTGTTTTACTATTAATTTCCTTTTTTTATATTTTTCTTATAAAATAGTTTTATATTTACAATATACATTATGTATGTATTCAGCTAAGTGTTTAGCTATGTTACAAGCACACACACACACACACACACACACACACACACACACACACACACACACACACACACACACGTCCAGCAATTACAGCTGTTTTGACTATATAAACCTCTGAAGCCATATTGAGATCAAATTCACGTAAAAATACATACAGTGCAGACCACTGTAACTCTCCCAACATACCACTCAACCATCCCTCACATTTTTACTTTGCCCCTCAAAAAATGCTTGATTTTCTGGTACATCACTGTAGATCAGAGTCAGACAATTAAGCCGGTTTTATAGTTTCATACCCTTTCTTGCTTAGAAAATGTATGTTGATGTGAAACATTTTTGCTGTATTAACTTTTTGGTGCAGCGGTTAGCGTTGCTGCCTCACAGCAAGAGGTTCTCCAATTTGATCCTCAGCTGAGGTGTCTTCAGTGCAGAGTCTGCATGTCCTCCCTGTGGTCGCATAGGTTCCCTCCGGGTGCTCCGGTTTCCTCTCACATCCCAAAGACATGCTGTAGGTGGATTGGAGACTCTAAATTGGCCCTAGGCGTGAGTGCATGCATGTGTGTGCTTTCTGTGGAAGGTTGGGTGCCAGGCTGGCAACTTGGCACCATAAAAACTCCACTGCCAATCATGAGTGGACAGGTGATCCGCTGTGGCAACCCCTAACTGGGAAAAAGCCGAAAGAAGAAGAAGAAGGACAGTATTTAAAAATCGTCCTTGATTGTTGGCCACACCCTCCCCCCATTATTGTTGGCTTTGTCTAGAATTCTTGAGCAAAGATATTAAGAGGTACTTATATGTGCTTGTGTGTTCTCTCTTTTACACACACACACACACACACACACACACACACACACACACACACACACACACACACACACACACACACATGCATGCATTCACTAGTGTAATGGAATTACTTTTGGCTTTATTATTTTTTTCCATGCTTGCTATCCCCAGTTCGCTAGGGATAAGTAAAACTACAAGTCCTTGTAACCAATGCAGCAGTTAGTTCTGCAACTTGACTTAGTTTTTTCTTTTTATTTCTTAATTCTTGGCTGTTTGATGCTTGCTAACCAGTTTCATTTAGCAAGAATAAACAAGATGACTTGTGTTTGCTTTGTTTTAGTCCATGCTTGAAAGCAGTTTGGTATGCGGACATGAAGCAGCAGACTTGTTTTCTCACCAGGCTTTACATGTATATTATAATAACACATTGGTGAATGTCCATGTTCCAATAGGGTATCATTTAAAGTTTATCCCATTTTCAAAAAGGAGTTAAACATGCAGAAATACTAAACTACAGATGCAGACTGATTCTACATATGCAGAGATACAGCATGCTCATACAGTAATAATATGCATAGAGTTTATACAGATTTCAGCATACTTTCAATAACAGGCTTTTCAGTTACATGAAATCAGATGCTGACAGATGGATATTGTTTTTGCCATTTCTAACACTGGACTTTTGCTTGGAAAATAATCAGGTTTGTCAAAAGTCAGAAGGAAGCAAACACTAGACAAAATATATCAGTTCTGGTATAAGCCTGGTTCTCTTGTGTTAACAAATTATAGTTCAAATTGTACAACAAACTCTCTAATAAACACCATGGCTATGATTTGATAAATTCCTCAATGTTCAGGCTAACTGGATTGCTCAGTTAGTGAGACAGAAGGAAACTGTGACTAAGAGACAGGTATGGTGCAATGAGAAAAACTTCATTATCAGCTCATTACCATGTCTCTAAACTGAACACTAGCACTGCCAGACCTGACAATGTTAGTTCATAGGTGCATAGGTGTGTACTAGGCTAATGACCATGGAGTCTTTACAAGCTTAGCCCATAGAAGTGCCCTGGCATCATGCCGCCCGGCGATAGTTCCCAGTGCCTCTATCAAGTAGATCCAGTGGAGAGATCCCGAGGTGAACTTTCTATTATCCATCAAGATTTCTCTTGAAGAGGGACAGCAAGGTGCTCTGCTTGACATGTATGGGAAGTCTATTCCACAGCATGGGCAGTCTCTGGTTGAGAAACCAGTCCCTCCAGAATGTTCTGTTGATTGTGGTAATGAGGTTGAGGTCTCTGGAGCATGTGGTGTGGAGGGATTGGGATTTCTTTAGGTGTAGCATTTCTAACAGAGCTGGGTCAGACATGGCTTTGTAAGTCAGGCCCAGATTACCACTAAGTAGGCGATATGAGACAGAGAATAGCTGGAGTCTTTTGAGTCTGTCCATGTAGGACATGTGCTTAATGCCTAGGATCCTCTTTGTGAGGTACTTCTGTGGCCTCTCCAGCTGTTGCATGTGTCTAGTAAGGTACATGTCAAATGGGGCATTATACTCGATTATTGGTCTTTACCAAAGAGGATGACAACACATTTTTTGGCATTAAGCTTAAGGCCATGGTTTCAACACCAGTCACTGGTCTCAGTGAGGCCTTTCTGTAGGATGTCTGCATCACTTGGGGAGTTAATAATTTCTCCCAGCTTGCAGTCATTGGCAAACTTGGTCAGCCAGAGTCCCTTTGTGTTGGCCTGGATTTCTAAGAAGTAGATGCAGAACAGAAGAGGACCCAGGACCAATTTCTGTGGGACTCCACTTGTGACTGGTGAGCAGTCTGACTTGGAGTCTACTACTTTCACACTGTGTGTTCTATCTGTGAGACAATTTGCAACCCACCTAGTGATATAGGGGTTGATACCTAGTTTGATGTATTTATCAATAATTCCTGAGTGAGGAATGGTATCACAGGCCTTGGCCAGATCGAGGTAGGCTCAAAGGCCTTATCTTCATCCACAGCCCTAATGACTGACTCAAAGAAGTCAACCAGGTTGAGCAGGCATGATCTCCCTTTCACAAAGTCAAATTGCATGGTGTCTAGAATTTGGAGATTTCCTATATCTTTGTTAATCAGGTCCATGATGATGCACTCCATAGCTTTACATATCAGACTCGTCAGACTAATGGGGTGATAATTCCCATGGTCTGTAGTTGCTGCCACTTTATGAAGAGGGATGACTGTAGCCGTGCGCCATTCGGTAGGGCCAAAGCCTGAGGTGAGGCTGTGACTGAACAGGGCACACCAATGTGATTACTGTTCACTTTGTAGTTCATGTAGAACACAGCCAAGGATATTATTGGGTCCCATGGAAGCTGTATTTTTGGACTTGGACAATGCAGCTTTAACCTGTGCTGCAGTAATGCTGGGTGCCTGGCATTCTTCCGGTATTGTGATTGGTCCTTTGGGGGGAGAGAGGGGTAAAGTTGGCACTGAATCTGCTGGCCAGTATGTTGGCAATATCTGTTGGCTCAGTACAGGAGGTACCATTGTGCAGTAACTCAGAGCAAATTTGGGTATTGCCATGGAGGTTCTTGATATAACTATAGAAGGCTTTGTGATTGTTTTTAGTGTCTTCTGGAATTCTGCCTTCATAACTGGCTTTAGAGGATTTGATGAGGGATCTCAACTTTTTGTTGAGGCTAATAAGGGAGTTTTTTCAGCCTTGGGACTTCACCTTTTCCTGTAACAGTTTCTTCCTTCTGTTGTAGAGATTATTAATGGTAGGGAACCACCAGATTGGCTTCCTTTTTTTTTGGAGGAGAGCGTCTTGGTTCTGTTGGGTATGGCTAGTTCCATGCATTTATGTACATGTTTGCACAGTGCATTTCTGTATGATTTAGCAGTCATGCAGCTATTTTCCATTGGCATGGGTGCCGTGAAGTTGGCCACTTCTGTTTTAGAATCCCAAAGTCAGCTTTGGAGAAGTCTTTCATGGTGGTGACTTTTGCAGGGGGTGTGGGTGAGTTGTGGATTTCCATGGTGAATAGTTTATGGTCAGATCCGACCAGGAAGGAATTGACTACTGGTGTAGAGCAATGATTGCCCATGTTAGTAATAACCAGGTCAAGGATGTTGCTTCCTCTAGAGGGAGTCAGAATGAGCTGATCCAGGGCATGGGAACTGATAAATTCCAGGATGCACTGGGCCAGTGTATTGGTGTTTGAGTAGTTTTCCCAGTTGATGGAGGGGTAGTTGATGCCTCCTAGGATGAGAATGTTGGGTTGGACCTTGATAGATTCCAGGGTGCTTAGGAATGTGGAGTGAGAGTCTAGGTGCAAGGTTGGGGACCTATAGCAGGCTATGACCTGGATCGCCATCTTACCCAATATTAGTTGTACCTGAAGTATCTCAGATGTGTTATGCTGGGCTCCAATGTGTTCCAATCTGGTGATATAAGTGCATCTCTCAGAAGTCTGAGTGCTGGGAGGTAAGAGGAGAGGGTTGTCTGTATACATGAGGCAGTTGCTACACTACCTCAGAATTTCCAAGTGCAGCAGGTTAATAGGATAAACCACAGGGTGCTGCCCTTTAATCATGCCAGAATGGGCAGTCAGAAGTACTAAGCACTGGAGCTATTTCCATGAAGAACAACTAGTGCTGATGACTCTTAGGTGTGCTACAATAATTGCTACAAAAACCTGTTGAAGTGCAACGTGATTATGCTATTTGAAGTGTGAGAGAGAAAGAACTAGCAAGATTCAAGGGAAAAACTGAAAAGCAGACTTCCTGGATCAGTAATAGTTTACCTCAGCTCGGCGCTGCTAGGAAGAGCTTAAACAAGCGTAAACTTATGCAAACTCAGGCTTTTAAACCAAAAAGTTGAAAGGGATGGAAACACTGCCCAGACAGCCAATAAACTACAATTTCTGGGCCAGAAACCACTCCTCCTGTAGTAGATAGGCTACCTAGGGCTTAGAACTCCCACTGATAAGCTAGAAGGCTTCCCTCCAACACAGAAAAGCTTGGGAGGCTCAGAAGCTTACAAACAGTCCTGGTACAGCAAATCTGTATCTGGATTAGATTAATTTCAGGAAAGGTGGGAAACAAGCGCAAACGCGGGCTTTTAAACCAGAAAGTTGAAAGGTATGGAAGACCTGCCCAAATGGCCAATAAACTACAATTTGTGTTCCAGAAACCACTCCTTTTGGGATAGACAGGCTACCTAGTGCTTACCACTCCCACTGATAAACTAGAAGGCTTCACTCCAACTCAGAAAGGCTTGGGAGGCTTAGAAGCTTACAAACAGTCCTGGATACAGAAAATCTGTATCTGGACTAAACTAGTTACAGGAAAGGTGGGAAACAAGCTTAGAACTTTTTTTTTTTTTTACAGAAAAGCAGCTAAAACAGCAGTAAAAACAATTCAAATGCAGTGCAAGCTAACACATTTGAGTGTGTAGCAGTATTAAAGCAAATATAGTTTAAATAAATGCAATTAAATTAAAAACAAGTAAAAATAAGAGCAGGAAGCAGTAAGTTAGGAAAAAAATTAAAATGGAGGCACTTAAGAGTATCTTTTTCTCCTTCCTGATGCTCTTGCAGTCTGCAGGACGCCAAAACTGGATCCACTGAGCTTAAACAAACGCAAACTCTTGCAAACACAGGCTTTTAAACAAGAAATTTGAAAGAGATAGAAAAACTACCCAAACGGCCAATAGACTACAATATCTCGGTCAGAATCCACTTCTCTTGTGGTAGATAGGCTACCTAGTGCTTACCACTCCCAAGCTAGAAGGCTTCCCTCCAACACAGAAAGGCTTGGAAGGGCTCAGAGGCAGCCCACACATCATGTTAACAAAGATTCCCCTGTACACACAGATACAAACGTACAGACATAGAGATGTACACACACACACACACACACACACTCAGGTATTCATTCATGCATGTCCATATAAACACACACACACACACACCCGCACACACTCAGGTATCCATGCATGCATGTACATACACACACACACACACACACACACACACACACACACACACACACACACACACACACACACACACACACACACACAAACACACACACACACACACTTATACATATTCATGCAGAGTAATTCATGTCCCTACAGACTCAAATACACACTCACACTATATCCATACACTAAGACATGATTTTACAGTGGTCAGTTTTTCTTCCTAGATAACATTTTAATTGACTGAGCAAACTCAGAGTTGTAGACACTTCTGTGGGGGTATATGGATAATCAGCATTAGCCTCTCTCCAATACTGATGTATTAGCCAGTGATTTTATCTGTGATACTACCCCTCTCTCCAAGGCCGCCCTGGGGTAATCCACTAGAGTACAGCAATCTCCAAATTCAATAGACTTTGTATGATGCAGAAATTGCCCAAGCTAAGGCTTCCATACCAAATTATGCTTTTTTGAATTCTAAGGAGTGAATATGTTATTCCCAGTAACTGCCCCACATAAAATCGATAAAAACAGGAATTATTCTTGATACCGATGACAAAATGACACTAGCCTGTCATGGATTTTGTGATTGTCTCTCATGCTATTTGTCAACACTCCAGTTAAAGGACTCCTTCCAGATGTGACCCAGACCCTGGCCATGACTGAGAAATAGCTTGACATTCAAAGTGAAGAACATTACAAGCTTAGCAGAAAGCACCAGAATGAGTTACAATTACACATATATGAACAACACAGCTATCTGAGCTGGTACAGAGTCACAGGAGGTAATATATGAGTAACATTGATACACAGCACAACAACATAACAGAACATACTATTAACAGCTTAGTAAATATGAATGTCAACACAGAAAAACGTGAACTGTTGCTGTTGCACAGACAGAAAAATACATCATGACCCTTATGTATACTGTACAAAACAATTTAGTGTGCACTGCAACATCATTTGTAGCTGAAGTTACATCATACTGACAGCTCCATGTAACACAACTTGTAATAGTCAGTGCTAGTTCAGTGAAAATTGGATCATCTACACAGCAGTGTGTGGTTTATTGTCTGCTAACAGCATATCCTGGTGGTATAATAAGACACTAGACACTTACACAGTTGTGTGTTTACTGTTTAGCAACAGGGGTGCGCTGTACTAGACAATGTAAGCTATACCTCTGAGTGCCTTATTTCAGTTACAAAATAACCCCCAAGCATAATGAGTAAGCTGAAGAAATAGAAACAAAATATTGAAAAAGAAAAAAAATCCCTTGGATTAAATTGATTCTGACAGTATGAGTCATACTGGGTTTATTTCATATGCACAAGGTACAGAGTTTGATTCTTACGTTTGAGATGGGAAATTTGGCTAGGCTTAAAATGACCCACAAGGGCAGATGGCCTAGTACTAACCTATGAACTTACACATACACACACAATTGATTTGTTACTGCACAAAAACAACCATGATAGGTATATATCCTCTAGTCATAAATAAAAGAAGTATCTGAGCTAAGATTAGCTATATTTTAATTATAACATACATTTTATAAAAGCACAGTGATAATCCTAATTATCAAATCCAATAACGATACTATTTGAATACTGCATTATATACATGTATCCTATTTAATGATACTCTTCAGCTACTTAAAAACCAAAAGAAGAAGCAAGATTTCCAAATCCCTACACTGATGTCTGAGTGAAAACACAACATTGTGGGCAGCACAATTTGTTACTCTAGAAACCTGTTAAGAATACAGAGTACAGTGAGGCCTCAGTTTTTATTATTTTTTTCTCCTTAGTTCATTGAAGCAACAGACAGACTTTCAGACTATTAAGCAACATGTGCAGAATATGTAGCCCTGGCCTCTGTTCATATCTCTGAAATGTCCAGATTTTTGCAGAATGCCCAGATTTTCACCTCATAAAAGTTGTGGTTTTCTGGCAATTCAGTGATGATTGGACTTATTAAATAGTGACATACATTTATGTTTCAGACTTCATTTTCTTACGAAAATGCTTACTAATACAAACCCTGTTATTCTAGTAACTTTCCAAGTATACACTTTATAAGAGCAGTATTTAAAAACTGTCCATATATTTGGGCCTTTGACCACATTATTTTAGGCTTTGTTGAGATTTCCTGAGCTAAAAGGTTGAATTGCATGCCCCCTGACACTGCTTTCATGAGAGTTATGCTACTTTTTTTCAATGACCAAGAAGAGACTAGTCATACAAATTTGGAGTGTGTGGGTAGCTCACTCCCACAGTGGGAATTTAGGAGAGCCTGCCCCCACCATGAAAAAAGCAGTTACATTTCATTGAGCTTGATGATCAGTGGTTTGCTCTCTGGTGAGTAATAGTATAAGGATTTACTATATCCCTGTTTTAAAATCAAGAGGAATATACATTAAAGTTATGCATGGGTTTGCTGCATTGCTGCCTATGAAGCAGAGTAGCTGCATTGTTTGCTTTCCTTCTCTAAATGTCCTAATGATCCCTTCAGCAATTTGTCCATGTATGTAGAGGACTCGCACTTCGTCAAAATGAAACATTCAGCAGTTTGTCGAAGTATACACAAGCTCCAAAATGAACTAATAAGTAAACCTATTTACTTCAGGGACTTCTTGCAATTTCAGTTGGGAAAACACTTCATCCCTCAGTTCACTGTGGGCACCAATGATACTGCCCTATACACTGTCTATCTTGCACCACGACACTTTCCCTCTACCTGCACAGCCAATCATAGGTCTTTTAGGGGGTAGTAACATAGCAAAATGATGCAAGCACTTACCTGAGGCATACAAACGTATCCTGGACATCCGTTTAGGATGTACTCATTGCTGTTTCCCTTAAAAGGAAATAAAAAACAGCATTTTTAAACTAAAACACTTTTTTAATTTTCATCTGTGAGTTGCAGCCTGGAGAAGACAGTACACCTGGGGTGATTGTCCCATTCACCCTACCCTAGCTGTGCTACTAGATCACAGTAGCTAAATTAGTGAGGTAAGCACTGGGGCTAATTTTATTTATTTATTTATTTAAACATTTATTTACCAGGAAAGTCCAACTGGGACAGAGCCCATTTTCAGAGGAGCCCAGGGAGAAATGCTCCAGATGCATGTCTTTGGAATATGGGACGAAACCGGAACACACAGAGGAAACCCACATAATGCAGGGAGGACATGCAGACTCCGCAACCCAGCCTAGACATGAGAACCTCTTGCTCTGAGGCAACAACGCTAACCGCTACACCACTATGCTGCCCTAAACCAATTAAATTCCATATGCTTAGGAATACATATATTCATTTGGCAATTTATAAACCATGAGAATTATTATGGTTGACGATAAAGACATTCTACTAGCAATTTGGTGGGGAAAACAAAAACAATGGCGACAGTAATCTGTCCATTAAACAAGTCCGCCATTAAGCTCTAACCTAAAGAAGAGTGCATTGTGTGATTATCTGTGTTGTGCATTGCCACACCTGCTGTCAAGGCTCACTTGTTTAATGAAGCTGTGTAGCTCATTTATGGGATAAATAGCACAGCACTTTAATTGGTGAGCCATCCATAATATCAGCAGTGATATCAGAAGTTTACATTTTACATGGAAAGCCAGTGTCTCATTGACTCAAAACTCCTTAATAACATCAACAGAGACTGCTACAATGAGGCAACTTCATTTATTTTTGTGACTTAAGCCACTGCGGCCAGGGTGCCCAGAACTTACGTTTTTGGTACCTGTCTTGTGTCAGAAGTGTGAGCTGTTTTATATGGTCTATCAGTCAATGGATAACTTGGTCACCTGCTGTCTTGCAAAGGATAAGTAACAGTAAGAAGTCATAATCTTTATTAGCCACAGTAGAATATTCTACCTTGATAACATAATAATAATAATAATAATAATAATAATAATAATAATAATAATAATAATTTCCCACCACCTTTGGAATGCATTATAAAGCTTAAAAGACAGTGCACTAATATACTATAATAATGAAAAGTTCCTACCACAGCTCTAATTGTTCCTAAGTGTGGCACACTAGTGATGCATTATGGTATGGTAATGACAAATTTACTTTCAGTACTGGCAATAAATTTTGGTCTAAGGTATAACGAAGTTTTGTAATCAAGGCCAATGTTAGTACTTTGGGGGCCCCTAGCAAATGTCAAGTAGGGGGCCCCCTGGGCACTTCCAGTCTAGTTATCATTCTGTCACTGCCACCCCTCATATCCATCCTTTTAGTTCATGCTGCAAAGCTTTAGGATTAGTACATGCAGACTGACCTGTAGCTACAATGTTCTTACATTACAACAACAGGCCTGTGTACCACACTGTGTTGGCCCATCTCACAGATGGAGTAGTAGATGCAGACTGACCTGTAGGTACAATGCTCTTACATTACAACAGGCGTGTGTACCACACTGTGTTGGCCCATCTCATAGATGGAGTATCACAGATGGAGTAGTAGATGCAGACTGACCTGTAGGTACATTACAACAGGCGTGTGTACCATACTGTGTTGGCCCATCTCATAGATGGAGTAGTACACACAGACTGACCTGTAGCTACAATGATCTTACATTACAACTGGCCTGTGCACCACATTGTGTTCATCCATCTCACAGATGGAGTAGTACATGCAGACAGACCCTGTAGCTACAATGGTCTTACATTCCAACAGGCCTGTGTAGCACACTGTGTTGGCCCATCTCATAGATGGAGTAGTACACACAGACTGACCTGTAGCTACAATGATCTTACATTACAACTGGCCTGTGCACCACATTGTATTCACCCACCTCACAGATGGAGTAGTACATGTAGACAAACCCTGTAGCTACAATGGTCTTACATTCCAACAGGCCTGTGTAGCACAATGTGTTGACCTATTTCACAGATGGAGTAGTACACACAGACTGACCTGTAGTTACAATGCTCTTACATTCCAACAGGCATGTGTACCACACTGTGTTGGCCCATCTCACAGAGAGAGTGGTACACACAGACTGACCTGTAGCTACAATAGTCTTACATTACAACTGGCCTATGTGCCACACTGTGTTGTCCCATCTCACAAAGGGACATTGACAGTTACTGGCATTCAGTTGCAACAATGATATATTACTATGTACAGGGCTGAACGGAGCCTTAGGTACTAAGTACTGTTTCAAACCCCCTACCAAACACACACACATCCCCAGTGGTCCACTCTGTTTCATCCCACACCATGCACATTACTTTTATCTTCCATTTCTCATGTTTTACCTTTCCTTCATCTTTTTAAAGAAGCCATAATTTTATATTTAAGTTTACAAATGCAACGTATACATTTCCAATATTGTCTAGATCAGAATATCATTCCTAGAGGGTTATGCATGTTCACAATGCCTACCCAAGGTAAGGACTATCTGGAACTGTTGGCTAAATGGCAGCGACTGAACATTGAGTTCAGTCGGAAATACCTTCAGCTGTGAATAGAATTTTTTATTCCAGAAGAAGAGAAGTTGGTACAAACTATAAATTTTAAACAACGCGAGTTGTTCGATGACTTTCCTATTGATCTGGTAAGACCATTACTAGATAACTTGTTAGACTGTATTTCAGCCTTTGAGAGGAAACTGCTACAGCAAAAGCGTAACAAAGCTGCAAGGGACATTAAAGATTTTAAATTGGGCCATGTCTTCAGTTGGCCCAGATTAGCACAAGGACGCACCAATGATGCTAATGTAAATAGTGATAATAACATTCTGAATGCTGGCATTGGTGCTAATAATAGCAATACTTATGTGAATAATACAAACAACAATGTTGCTGTTAAAAGTTGCTTGAACTTAAATGATGGTGTCTGTGAAAATCATGAAAGTAATAATATGGTAAATAAGTCCTCCAACCTTATTGAACAGCTTGATTCCGCTTGACTAATACAACATAGGGCTATTAGAAATGAGGAATCAATCCATGATACTAACTGTAATGATTCTACTGATGTCATAAACATTATTCACCCTAGTGTAGATTAAAGCAATAATTTATATCCGAATGTCTGTGTAGTTAAAGATAAACCAACAGTGTCTGGAGTGGACTCTGAAGCTGTAGTTAGACCTAAAAAGAGAACACCAGACAATTTAAGTAATAGTGTTAATAATGAGCTATCTTTTCCTCTTCTGATACGTATAGACAAAGGCCCACAGAGGTCATGTTCGGTGAGTCGAGGAAGGCAGAAGAGGAAATTCTCAGGGGATACTTTAACTCATCATACCCTGAAGAAAATTTGGACCAACAAACATTAGTCCATAATTTATCCAGCCTTGAATTGAGTAGTGAAGATGTCCAGCTATTAAATAAGGGCTTGAACTTCATTCCTAAAAGCAATAGTAAGTTAACTGATACAATTATAGATTTGAAGTTATTCTGTAGAAATGTTATGTTGAGATTAATGTATAAAATGCCTACTGATAATAAAACATGTAATAATTCCTTTAAGTTCAAGAAACTGAGTGACTATATACCTGTTCATCATCATTTAATAGAAGCCTATTGTAGATTGACTGAAGATGAATTACACTTATACTATGGACTGTGAAGAATAGACATAAGAGAATGGACAATCTTACTTTTAAAGAAAGACAAAGCTTAAAGAAACTACAAGATAATAGTACCATCATAATTAGACCAGCTGATAAGGGTGGTAGTATTGTAGTTATGAATATGGCTGATTATGAAAGAAAGATGATTCTGTTATTACAGGATAAATTCTATGAACCTATTTCGTATGATATAGTCAATGATACTATAAGGTATGTTAGAGACACATTATTGGACATTCACAGAAGTAAGTTGATAGAGAAAGAACTATATGATTATTTAAACATCTCTACACCTATTGTTCCAGTTATTCAAGGGCAACCCAAGATACACAAAGATCACACAAACCCACCTATGAGACCTATAGTCTCAGGTCGTGGATGGATAACGGAACATTTATCTATATTTGTTGAAAAACATCTAAGGGGAGTTTTAAATAAGAATAATATAGTACTAAGGGATACTAAGCAATTTTTGATTGAGTTCTATGAATGTATTAAGTATAAAGATCCTACTGCAAATTGTCTCTTTGTCACATTTGATATACAATCACTATTTACAGTGATTCCCAATGAACTTGGACTTACATTTATTTCACAATATCTACATGATCATAGTGACTATAGTTCAGTTTATATAGATATAATTGTTCACTTTTTAGAATTAATTCTAGAGAATAATATTTTTATGTTTAAAGACACGGTATATAGACAGAAAGATGGCATAGCGATGGGCACCTCTTGTGCCAATAGATATGCCAATATGTTCCTAGCACATTGGGAAAAGGAAGTACCATTTGAACAACAACTTTTTAAGGAACATGTTATATTTTATAGACATTTCATTGATGATGTCTTTGTTCTATGGGAAGGAACGACTAGTCAACTTGAATCTATGTATTTGCTTACGAATAATTTAATTCCATGTCTTAAATTTACAATGAAATCTTCAGCAGACAGGATTGAGTTCTTGGATATATATGTTGAGAGACTACAAGGTAATCTCTTTAACACTGGAGTTTATCGTAAAGCTTGTCATTGCAATTCATTACTATCTAGATCTAGTATGCACCCACCCTATGTTTTTAAAAACATTATAAGGGGACAAGACATTAGAGCTTCAAGGCTGAACTTTACAGAAAATGGTTTTAATTCTGAATTAGTTGATTTGAGACAAAGATTACTAGATAGAGGTTATGATATTGCAGAGATTATTCCCCAGTTAGACATAGCTAATAGCCTATGATCTACAAAGGCTATGCCTTATTTTGGACCCAGCAATATAGAACATATTACACCATATACTAATACACAGAAATATGTGAAATTCTCTACCTCTTTCTCAACAGATTACTATGACATCAAATCGATTCTTTATAAATATTGGGACATCTTACAGGTAGATGAGATAAAACAAGTAGTAGGAGAGATACCAAGTTTTCTTTTTAGGAATAAACATAATTTAAAAAGAATATTATGTTATCAGAAATCTGATAAATATCACAGAAATATTGGATGTACTAAACCTTGTGGTAATTGTAATTTTTGTTCTTTTATTGATAGTAGTACAGAATTTATGCACCCTGATTTACTAAGGACTTTTAATATTAATGCTGAAGCGAATTGTATGACTCCTCATGTCATATATTTAGCTGTCTGTCAATTATGTTCATCATTTTATGTTGGGAAGACGAATCGCCCATTTCGAGACAGAATGAGAGAGCACCTTTATCACATCAGAAAGGGCTCTAATCATAACGCATTAGCTAAACATATAGCATTGTATAATAAAGAACATACATTCTTATTTAGAGTACTACAGGTTATTACCCCTAATACTAGAGGAGGCGATATTGTAACGTATACAGAGAGTAAGGAAACAGAGTGGATTATCTTACTGAAATCAGATAGAGGACGAGGCCTGAATGAAAGGGCCTCAATAAAACCTAAACTCAGACAACGTAGAAATGTTAAGTGATTATATATTGATTTTTAACTTTTTTATTAATATTATTTATATATTTATTATATTCATATATATATTTTTATATATTTATTAATATGGTATATAAATGTTGTATATACATTTATATATATTTTTTATATATATATTTATGTATTTTTGTATAGGGTCATTTACACTTTTACTTGATTTTATATCACTTGCACTAACACATTGGATTTAGAGTTTAGAAAGATTTACTATGAATTGTATACCTTTAAATGAGAATTCTTTGATTGGGCTTAATTGCCTGCTTAAATAAATTTGTGTATATAAAGAGAATGTTACCCTGGATGTTATGAGAGATCTGATGAAGCTACTTGCGAAAGCACTTATCTGTGTCACAATAAAGATTCTTGTACTTTTATACTTGGATTTACCTGCTTTTTGTTTCGTACACGTGGAGTACTTGCTTTTTGCTTCGTTCCGTTTTATTTTATTTCTACATTTATTCATAATTTTATATATGTTTTGAAAAGCTTTTCAAGTTTTTTTTTTTTTACACAAACATTTCATCCAATCATGGTTTGAATAGAAATTATGATTACGGAAAAAAAATTAGTGTGTTGATGTTCAGCTTTAATTTTCCTTGCATCTTTTCAATACCCGTTACCTGACCCAGACAGCAGAGTAATAACCATTTAGGAAATAATTAAGCCGGTGCCCCCAGAAGCCATAGGAGCTATACATTCTCTTGGACGCATTTTAGATCATTTCCCAATCTTTTAATCCAACAGTGGCCTAAACAAAAAGCACAAGTAAGAAAAAGAATATCAGTCTATTTTTTTTTCTTTAAATGAAGACAAAAGTTGTACCCAAAGCTTAATATTCAAAGCTGACAAAATAGCAGCCCACAATAAACTAACAAGCCAATTGATTTGAGGATACACAAATCCTGTCTGGGAGTACAGCCTGCCTCCCTAATCCCCTCAAAAGACAGTCACTGCCTATGCATCCTTCTGGTGTTAGATTGGGATGAAAGCAAAGGCTGAAATGGTCACAGTCATGTATTTCAAGTTACTGCTGAAGTATATATAAATAGCATGGTTCCTCACTCTTCACCCCTAACCCTCAAAGGCAGCCACCTGTACAGGTGCCTGGTATGTGAGTGTGAGGGAAGTGAAACAAATAATGACTGCATTAATGTATTCTACTCTGTTGTGCCTAGACAGTACACTGTCCCTACAGAAGCTAAAGTAATTCTCTTTTTACACCTCTGAGATCTGTGAGAAAAGTAAAGGAAACAATGACCACACAATCTACAGCCCCCCTCACATAACCCAGAGCAACTTTCTGTACATAGACATATCTAAGTAGGGCTGGTTTTAGAATGAGGTGTAGTTGAGAGTAGAGGCCATTATCAGTTTTAATAGGGTCATATCACAGCCCTGTTCAGGTTAAAGAGTGTAATCACAAAATTAAAGTATTGTTTTCACCTCATTCTTCCCCAAACAGAAACAGCTTCTGTGGGTTTCTCCACAGAGTCGAGGATTATTAAGGGAGCCCCCCAGTATCCATTTATACAGTCTGGGGAGTGGGGCCACCAGATTCCTAGAAGATCTAAGTGTCTGAATGTTCTGTGATATATTTTATGCCTTACTTTTCGAATAGCTTGTTAGCTGCATTTTTTGCTGATACCTAGAAAAATAATATGTGTCCAAACATTCATAAAATCAGTGATATTTTTGACACACAGACACACAGGCATAACAGGCATAAGTCACTGCAATACCAGTTTTGTAGTTACTTCAGCAAATAGCAATACACTGTGCAACACTGATGCCGCCACATCAGATCAGTGACTGATGCTTAGCAGCTATTAAACTGCGAGGGCAAGTCATTTTACTTACCTCATTAAGGAGTAAATGAAAACCTGTCACTCTCCCTGATTTCACAAATGATCCTTGATTTTGCCTCATAATTTTACTCTGTCCTTCTTAAAACAAAGTTTTATTTGCTGGTAAATCATTCAGAATAACAGACAGTCAATAAGTCCAGACATCAGATTTTTATACTTCTTATTGTTCAAAAATATGCATGTTGATGCAAAATATGTTATTCTAGTAATTTTTAAAAGAATTACGGTAATATTTATAATGTGTTCTTGATTTTGAGCCTTTATTCTGAAATCATTTTTGGCATTGAACAGAATTCTTTAACAAAGACATCAAGAGTTATTATATCTGTTGTTCTGCCTGTATTTATAAAATGTATCATCCCTGAAGATCAAAAGCATCAACTCTTCTTAAAATCCATGGTGTGCACTGAGATTAGTCTTTATCTTAACAGGGTCAAATCACAGTCCTGTTCAGGTTAAAGAGCATACTCAAAAATTAATACATTTTTCCTGACCTTTTGTGGGGCTTCCACACAGTCAAAGATTATTAGGTCCCCCCAGCCACTGGTATTGAAAGTAACTAAAGTTGGCTATGTTGTTAGTTTTAATGGAGGGGATACCCAGGGTTTAGCTAAGCCTGGGACATTATGTCAATAGTAAAATATTTAATGGAATTGTGAAGCCTGTTGCTTGACAAAACACTGTTACTATAACTAAAGATATTTGAAGTTTGAAGGCGATATATATATATATATATATATATATATATATATATATATATCTACACACTGTATCATTTCACAAGTTCAAACTATTGTACATACCGAATGTCCAACCTCTCATCAAAACAAAACATCAGATCCTTTGCAAATAGTTCTTCCTACAAATACTTCAAAGCACAATAGTACTCTTATCTGGTGATATTCACCAAAAATTAGGCCCTTGCCAACAGCACTCTAGCCATACTTACAGAGCAGGCACCCCAACTGCCTCACAAGTAACTCAATACGATCACAAGCCTCCAAAAATCTATCTTTTTGTCAGTGAATATACATAGCATTGTCAATAAAAGCACTGCCTTCACACCTGGGATTCTCAATATAACCCAGATATACTTGAGACATGTCTAAAACCTCATATTACAAACTGCAAAATTCTCCTCCCTGGTTAAAATGCTCTTCAACTGGATAGAAGTAAAAAAAAAAAAAAAAAAAGGTGGAGGAGTAGCTCTACACTACTCTGATCATATCTCTCTCCCTTCCCCCTCTCGATAGCTAACCCTGATTTCTGTCCTGAAGGAATACTTACAGAAACCTGTAACCTAAATCAACACAAAAAAACTTGCCATTGCAGGGATCTTTATACCCCCAGGTAAAAACATTCCTGTACTTGAGCAGTTTTTTTCTTGGATTTCTATAGAAATATATGACACTTTCCCAATCTTAACAACAGCCACCATTACAAAGAGTCTTGTAACCTTAAAAACTATAACCCTGTCACCCTAAATGAATTACTGTCCACTGTAAACTGGTCATTCCTAACACATATTGCACCTTGATGAGGCTGCCCAAAGCTTCAACAATATATTCCTAGAAACCCTAAACACCCTGGCTCCCAGTAGAAAAATTAGACTAAAATGTAATTATGCACCATAGCTAAACTAGGCAACTCGATCACTTATGAATAACAGTGACAGTGCCTGGAGAGCATGGAAAAAAATAACTCAATTTTCCAACTGACCTTATATAAAGAACTTCCCAACCAAACAAAAAAGCCGGTCCTACTGGACAAAAAAAAATTTCTAACAAAAATGTCTGAAAAACCCACATTTCAACCTGAAAAAATTCTGGCACTCAATAAACAAATTACTATCTCCAGGGAACCCCTCTTCACCAAACCCCTTCCCTAACAAACATTCTAGTGAAACTGCAACTCCACTTGACAACTTTTTCATCAAAACAATAGAAAAGCTTACTAAACAAGAAACTCTTGATATTAAGATTCCACCTCCCACCTCATCTCTTCCCTAGTTCTCCCTAACACCCATACCAATGTCCTTCAAAAGCTTACTTTTTAACAAGCTCAAACCCTGTTTGCCATCAGCTGACAAATTCCCTCCATTATTTTTCAAACATGTAGCTAGAGACGTACCATACCCTGTATCTATACTTATCAAAAGAGCCATCCAAGAAAATACAGTACCAGATATCTGGAAAGAATTCTTCATAATACCCCTCCATAAGGAAGGAAATTCGACAGAACCCTCAAATTACAGGCCTATTGCCATATTATCCCCCTTATCCTAGATACTGGAAAAATGTACACATAGACAAATACTAAACCACCTCTTACAGGCAAACCTAATTATAACCACATAGCTGGTTTCTGACCCTTGTACAGTACTACCACTGCCCTCCTATCTTACAAACACAACATTGCTCAAGCCAGTGGTAATAATAAACTTGTATCAGCTCTATTACTTGATCTATCCAAAGCATTTGATACTGTTTCCCATCTCATCCTTCTAAACAAACTTTCCAACCTACAGCTCACTACCTCCACTACCTCCTCGTTTAAAAGCTACTTCTCAAACAGATATCAGTCCATCAGATGATATGTAAATACACACACACACAAACACACACACACATAGACAAAAATATTCTAATGGTGAGTGCCGTGTTACATGGAGAAGGAAACTGTGGATATTCATTGGTTAAACAGGACTTGCATTAAGGTTTAACTGGTAAGCTCTACCCTAACTTGTTGTTCTAAAACTATGCACTTAATGGCTTGTACATTAATACAGATTAATGTATTTTGGCATCACACCTCCATTCACATCATGACTAGGACTCATACATGATACACTGCAATTAAAATAGCAATAGCTTTCTCTGGGGATCTGAGATTTGGCTGACAATGATTACACCTAGCAGTTGGCAACAGGAGCCCGACTTTTTAGATATTGTGTTGCTTTTCCATCTCCCTGTAATACTTCCAGACTGCTATGGAAGATTGACTAGTATGGAAGTCAATGCATTTCCTAATATCATTTAATCTGCATTTAAAAGTGACACTGGCCAATGCTTTGTTTAATGCAGAAGGCCCTTACATGTTGTTTGAATTCACTTTGTGGATGCCTCTTTCCAAGACAAGGGAGGATCTCCCCACTGTCAGTATTGTATTCATGTTATAAAAGAGCATAGCTGTAGAAATAAACTTTGATGGAACGAAAAGTATATACATTACTGATATGGAGAGCCCTTGTTATTATTAGCATTATCTTTATTATTATATTTGCAATTGTTTCTAAAGCTACTGTGCACTGCTTGCTTGGTGCTGTTGTTACTGTGATCTGACTGCATTTATTAATCCTGGCTTCATGCATCACTACGTAATAATCTTGTTATTCTCCTGATACCATTTGCTAGTATGAAACAAAACCATGAAAAAAAAGAGACTAAAGCATGCAGTCTGAGACTTGTTTTCATAACAGAAAATGAGGGACTCATCTCCGGGGCATCTGCCTTATTAACTGCTTACAGCTCAAGCAAAAGGCATGCAGATCCTCTTGGCATGGAATACACTTAAAAGATACATGTATAAATTAGATACTACACTCTTCTGTTAACTTATTACAGTAGAGGGATCCCGCTAGATGTTTCTGCAGTTACAACCTACTGATGCCTCTAGGCAACAGATATTGCTTGTTTATATTTGCATTAATAATTCCAAAAACGTGCAACATACAAAGTATAAAGAATTTCATCTTAAAGCTTGCATAATGGCAAACACAAATGTATTGGTATTTGACCTCTGTCTCATGCAGATAAAGAGATATTAATTGTTGTTTGTATATTTATTTATATTGGCGTAAATGCAATGTTTTTGTAAATATACTAACAACCAAGCAGTTCAGGCAGAACTGCTTAGCCTCACATGAATGTTCTCAGCTGGGTGAAAAAAATGCTGCTGACAGTTGTGTGTGTAACTTGCGTGGTTGTTGAGATATTTTAAGTTGTTTAGAAACTATTGCAAATTCAAAAAGTATTACAATGTTAATTGTTACAGTGTTTACTATGACTTATAAAATCCAGTTTGAGACCTAGAACCTAAAGAATACTACCATTATAAAACAGTCTGTGCTGAAGTGTTTGCCATCTACACATATTTAGTGAGCCCTATGGCTTTGGAAATATAAACATTGGTTTGAAATTTGGGTACTTTTCCGTTATCAGGGCAACAGTTCTAACGCGCTTGGGCAATGTCAATTTCTTTGCCACTAGGCTGTATCTTCTTGCAAGTCTGACTGCCGTGAATGCCAGGAGATACATATAGCATTGGTACTTTTTCAGATATCGCAAGTCAGGAATTTCTTTAAGGAAAATAGACATTTCACAACTCAAACCATACATACAAAGGCAAAGGACTGGACTCCACTTATTTGACCTGTTTATGTTGTTTCATTGTATATAAGGTGTCTTTGATGTAACCGTCTCAGGTAACTTAGCACATATTTCTGTCTTAAAATCTCAGGAGATTTGCCCACCCCACTGACACCACTACTGAAATTGGGATTTGGGACTGTACAGCAAAAAAAGGGATAGGACGCAGCATTACACACACAGAGCAGCTTGTCGTCTGCTACAATGTGACATCATCACATTCAGCAATGATAACAGGAACAGACAGGCAAATGTGGTATTGAAGAAACAGCTTAAATAATTACTTTACAGAAAAAAAAAAAAGAAATCGCACAAGTAAGACAAAAAAAATTGTGTGCTGTACTGAACTATGACTGAACCTCATAACAACGGCCACAAACAGGGTCACTTATTTGTTCATATTACAAGGTGACCAGATAGCAGGACCCTACAATTAGTGAGTCAGTAACTTATGTATTCTTAACCACTTTACCAGAAAGATCAGTAAACCCTGCAATGCTACTTTTCAAGTGTCCAAACCCTACTGTTATGCCTACATGGTAGCAGCTGATATTTGAAAGGTATATTCCCCTGTCATTTTCTGGGATACGAGTGTGACCACACTATGCCCATCCAAAGTCCCAAATGTGCTGATTTTGCTGCTACTTTCTTCAAGCTTATCATCAGTCCTTGAAGGATTAGATCGCCTTGCCAACTTGTCTACGAGACAAATCATTTTTCTGCAAGAACATATACAAGATAGTAATGTAAAAAAAAAAGATGGTACTTCAGCTGTGCGATCTTTGCATGCGCATGCTAGCATGTTAGAAGAACTGTTGCTTCGATAACAGAAAAGTACCGACATTTGACAGTATAATTTGATTGTATCAAAAACCTAAGGCTCTGCCATTGGAAGTTACAGTGCAAACATCCAGAGCTCCACTGGAGGGAATGAATTAAAGTGTCAAATGATCAAAAAGGGTGATAAAACTTACAAGATGTGAAAGCAAGGTTAATGTTGCTAGAGTCAAATACTCCCTCTTCTCTCCCAGTCAATATTTTTAGTCAAAGAATTAAGAGTCTGTGGAAAGAAAAACTTGTTCCAAAGGTTGAACGAGAAAAGAATTGTCTATCTACAGTTGGAGTTTCTCCACTGCAGAGAGACAGAAAAAAAATGAACTTCCAAAGGCTTTACTCATTTCTGTTAGAAACAGATGCTGCATTATTAAATCACTCAGTCAGATATTCCATTTTTCCTTTTGGACTTCATTTAGCTGCCAGCTAGCAGAAACAGAGAGATTCTGAAAGAGCTTTGCTTCAGGACTGCACTACTGCTAGACACTCTGAAAAAACTGAATAAAACATTCTGTTATTGCATCTTGTTAAGTCAAGGCCTGGCCATCCAAAGAAGTCAGCTTCATTTCAGTAAGAAAAATGGAAATTTTTTAGAAAGGTATTCAACCAAGTCTACCTGCAATTGAATTGGACTTTTTTGCCTACAGAGGAGCCGGAGCTGATGTGCAAGAAATTATTATTAGTTTTCTGGATTTTTGCAGAGAAAGAGGATAAAGAACGCAGGACTATTTCCCAATGGACATTAACTACACTTAAAAAGGAGAATTTTTGTTTGGACTGACCAGTGATGTTTGACAGGCCAGACTGATGTGTGCTAAACTGATGAAAGTAATTTTTCTGATTTCTTATTGATGAACAGCCGTTCCATTATTTATAGATTAACTCCTACTCAATCATTAAGTTATTAATTTATTTCTGTAATAAATTCAATTTTTTTATACAGATCAAACCTAGTGTATGCCATCTGTTTTAATTCTTAGCTTGAACAGAATCGAGAACAATAGATTTGGAAATGGGAACAAAAGTGTTAAGCCATCTTATTTTCAACTATAGATATATGTACAGCTTCTCCTCCCTCGCAGAAATAGTAAATTTGAAGTGGTGTGTTATATCATTTTTAATCAAATATTCTTATGCCTTGTATGTTTAAATACTAGAAAAAAAAGCAGCTTTTCTATTTTGTCTTCTGAAAAGTCCTTGCCTGTTTATATCCTCTCCCCTTTTACATCAACTGCCTCTTCACCATCGATAAAGCTTCCATGCTCTGCTTTATAACCCCATACATCTCCATTGTATACCAGAATAATTTTCGCAGACATCAGTGACTTCATAATCTTGACATAAATACAGTGCATTCTCTAATTTTAATGTCCTGGTCAGGAGGTGTTGTTCATTTGCCAAGAAAAAACATCAGGAAAGCCACTAAATCCCCTTCCCCCCACCCTCCATGAGCCGTTTAGTCTAATGTTTTTTTTCTTCCTCTTTCATATTCCTTCAACATCATCTCAATTAAGTCCATTCTTGCCCCCAAAGATTGGTCCTTTGCCTTACATTCTACACTTTAATCACACGCCCTGTATCACATCCAAGTGGCCAGTGAGTGCTGCCTGTAGCTCCTGAAACTTATGATCATTGCCTGTTACACACTCCTCTTGTTCGTTGATTTTCTGCAGCTCCTTAAAAATATGCCTCACGACAAATGATCTTTTTTTCAGGCCAGCTTAATAACCTGCACATCTCGGTGATGCATGGCAGATCTCTTTTCTTCCATTGTGAGTCTTTCCCATTTCTTTTCCATGTTATACTTTCCTTCATACTTCTTCTATTACTCCTGCTCTTGGGCCGTTCCTGTCTTTCCTTTAATCCTGTAGCTGTTCTGAGATTTCATAAAAAATAGCTCAGTTCTCCTTTATTACACTTCAGCGAGCAGCACCACTGGAGCTAGCTGTTGATTGTAATGCTGCCAAATCAGAAACCCACATCCACTCCATTCTCGAGTAAGTCTTATTCAGACACAAGAACTGAGCGATTCTCTTCTTGATGTTGAATGTTGTATGCAAAATGGCTTCTCATCCTAGGTGCCTCAGACTCCTTACATCCTCACAGTACATTTTTCCATTTAGAACAAGCTCCCTTCAGTGGTGTCCTTCATATAGCCTGTAGTGTTATAGTCCTCTCTCCCCCTACTAACTCTGCATGAATTGATTCATATGTAGAAAGTAAATGGCTGCTTCCTGCTACTGATTCTTAGTTATCCTGACATTTCATGTCTGTGGTTGGAGACTGATAAGTTGTTTTATCAGCTTTGCTAAACTTAGCTATCTTTAGAACAGTAAAAAACATTCAAAATGTAACATCCAGTTTGTTGGAATTATAGGTGTACTGTGAGCAACATACTAAATTCAGTTTAAAAGCTTGACTTTTACCAGTATTTCATTTTATTTTTATGCAGACAACAACAGCTGCTTACATTCCAAGAATATAGACCTGTTTGCTCCATCTGCTTACAACTGATAGCCTTCCCTGCACTATTTTGATCTCCAACATACCCACGTCTCCTGCAAATGCAGTTTCTATTATCTCATACTTCAGCAGAATGGTGATATTGAAATTTCACTGTGGGTGTCCAACTTCTCTATGGGCTTCCTTATGGAAAACCAACTTCACTCTCTGTAGCAGCCTGGGGTGATCCTAACTCCTTCTCCACTTTTGCAGTCCCTCATTAACCTTTCCTGATGACCTATACTTATTCACAGGCTATACTAGGTGCTTTGTTTTATTCCTACAAAATGTGATACTACTTTTCCATCTCTTAGTTTACTGCTAGACATGAATCTGACAACACTATATGCACAAAACGAAATAGGTGAAATCTAATAATTATATGTTAAATATATAATGTGTGTGTGTGTGTGTGTGTGTGTGTGTGTGTGTGTGTGTGTGTGTGTGTGTATATATATATATATATATATATATATATATATATATATATATATATATATATATACACACACACACGCATCTATATATAGCTCTATACATATATATATATATATATATATATATATATATATATATACACACACAGTGGCAGCTGGTGACTTCAAATCAAACGGGGGGCTGCAGAAGACAGCTGAATGGGTGGGGTCAATTGGAAGGGGTGTGGCCAACTAGAAAGGGAAGGAGCTATGCTCAAAACCACAAAAACTGTAACTTTAATTAAGTACGCTGCCCTGCGTGCCAAACCATCATTATACAAGTCTAATCAAGACAAAATGAAGTGCAGAAGAAAAAAAATATTTCAATGCATTGGCTGCATGGCAGCTTACTTAATATCTAGATGGAAACAAAAAGCTTGTGAGACATGAAAAAATAAATTACTTTTTAAATACATTACTCGAATGCCAGTCAAAATCAAGTATAAGACAAACAAGCAGCACTCAACTCAAACCACTTCTCCTTGCACTGCAGTTCTAATTATAATTTATATTCAGCTTTATTAAAGTGCCAAGTAACATGCTGAAAGTAACAATCACTGTGATACCCCCACTTGTAAAAATGTTTCTTATCCAAAAAAGACCTGCTGCCTGACAACAACTATCTGCTTGTTTCATGAGGAAAACATGATCAAAGTAAAAAATGAAAAGCAAACAAGAAACAAGCTCAAGATACATTGCTTAAAGGATTACTGCACAGGTTATGGACCACACATGATGGATTGGCATTCTGTTTAGTTTACAGGTAAAGCCTGCAACGATGACTGCAAGTCTCCAACAAATGTAATAAGCTTCTTAAAATAATGTAAGCCTATCCTTTATTACAAATACTGTCATATGCATTTCAATACCCAAGGCTTATACGTTATCTAGTTATGTAAGTATTCTCTGTAAGGCAACAACAGAAAGGCTTTCAATGTTGGCAATTATTTAACAGTATGCTTATTAAAGCTTACTTGCATCTTACCAATCTCAGACAAGCTTACCTGATGGTCATTAAAGCATTGCTACTTAAACACAGAGTAACAGGCACTTTCTGAATAATAATAAGCGTAAATCAACAGTATAAAAATATGACAGAAACCAGAACATTCTGCAACATCAAGGACAGATGAAAGGCCACTGTAGTACTTGTGTCTACCTTAGATGGGGGGATACTCTGCTCATTTACACTGCATAGCTGCTCCTTGCCTTGCTTGGACACATCCAGAGTCACTACATGGGGAGTGGGGTGCAACAAGTATGTCACAATTTGAAATGTCTCTGGCTAATTGTGATGGCCCTGACACATTTGTCATACCTCACAACCTCAGAGCAAGAAATCTGGACAAAGCCATACATAGAAGTGGGTCAAAGGCCCAAAAATAAGGACATTTTTTTAAATATTGCTCTTATAAACTTAGAAAGATAATAAAATAGTAGGACTTGCATGAGTATGAATTTTCTGAAGGGTATAAAATCTGAAACTCAAATGTCTGTCATTATTTTCTAACTTCAGTCTTTAATGATTTGCCACTAATTTGCCGAAAAAAACACAATTTTATGAAAAATGGACCAAAAATGTGATGCAAAAATATAAAATAGCCACACAATACAGCTGGGAACCTGTCAAAGAAGGGACACTTTTTTAATATTAGTACTGCTAACTTGAGCAGCTGACAAAATAAAAGAATCTATATGCATGCCTAAAATAAAAGTAATCTATAACTCTGATTATTACAGTTATTTATTAATTTTAAACCCCCCACGTTTTCTGCCATTTTGCAGAGGGATTATTAGGGGAAGAGCAACATTTTGAGCCAAAATTGGGGACAGTTGAGAGGTTTGGTTATGCCTAATTCTATAAAGCAATTTATTTACACATACCGCTCAACCTGTTAATGCAGGAAATCTGGACAAGGCCAAATATATTGGGGAACATATAAACAATACTAAAAATTGCTCTTGTATAAACTGAGACAGGTCTTGGTTTAGCATGCATTTTTCTGAAGGTTATGAAGTCTGAAACTCAGTGTCTGTCATTATTTAGTGACTGAGTTCCTAAATGATTTGCCAGAAAACCACAAATTTTATGAGGAACAAACCAAAAATAAGAAGCAAAAATCTATTCATTCTGTGAAATAATGGACAGTTGAGAGGTATAGTTCAGCCGGGGCTGACTTTGAGTTTGCCGCCCTTCCCCCTCACAAAATCATGGTCGAATGGAGCCTCCCCCTGCAGCCATTCCAATTAACCATTACTTGGCTATTTCATCCCATTTACCATAAACACTAATGTGCATACTGCTTTACTTCTACAATGATTTTGACTTTATTTGAAAGTTTTATTTTGCATTTTACAGCAGAAACACTAAGACATCTGCTAAAGAAAGCAATGCAGTCTCACAATGACAACAGACTTAGCATTAAAACTTCTCTGCCCTTGAAACTCACATTCATTAAAACAGCATTGAAACCCACATTCAAAGAAAATACATTTGGCTAGTGACAGATAAAGATTAACTTTGAGCTACTTTCAAATGATAGGCCCCTTGCACACAAAACATACATGTGTTCTGTGATGCACCTTCCTGATTGCATTAAATTATATTCCTTGTATAATACAGTACAGTTGTTAGAGGGTGTTTATTTTGAACATTTTTCCAGTAAACAATTTAACAAAATGCATGCAGCAATAATGACAAAACTGCTCAATTGAGAACATTTCCATCATAAAAGTCTACTCAAACTTCTACAGTCCACCAGTATCAGTAAATATGTACAATCTCTGCAGAAGTAAAAGTCATCTAAATAATTCCACATTAAAAAGATCTGTAACTAATGAAGAGATTGCTGCTAGTAAACAACTTTATATTTCATTATTTCATCTACAAATAAAGTGCCTGTTGCCCTTGAGAAATAAATTGCCTATATTACATTAAACAAAATGATGGCAAATAACAGACGGGTTTATAGTTACTAGGTATCTTCGCCAAAGAGGACATTCTCAAGACGGCAGCACCCACCTCGTTTACAACACAGTACAATATCAGCAATGTATCTACATACTGTGGGAGTAGAACCCACAGCCTTCTGCATCAAAAGCAAGTACACTACCCGTTGTGCTATTAACAATGCAAGCTGTCTCTGCATAAGCAGCACTAAACTTCTCTTCCCCTGCAGCTCTCAGCTCCTTGTAAAATCTACTCAACATTCAGCTGTATCTCTCAACTTTGCAGCACAAGAAATCTGGAAAAAGCCAAAATGTATTGGAGAGGGACAAAAGCCCAAAAAACAGGGACACGTTTTAAACATTGCTTGTATAATCTTGGAAAGCTGCTAGAATAAAATGCTGTGTTACCACCATGCATTTTACTGCCAAGTCTTAAACCCAGAACCCTGTGCAAAACAGTCAGAGCAACATATCATTATGCAAGATCAGCTGTTTTGTGAAAGAGTTGAAGAGTGAAACTTAAATGGCTACCATTTAGTGAATTCAGTTCTCACCATAGCTAACAACCTCTTAGCACAAAACACCTGGACAAAGCCAGTAATGGGGGAATACAGTCCCAAAAATAGGGACAAATTTCAAATATTCATCTTACAAACTTAGAAAATTGCTAGAATAAAAGGTTTTGTGTTACCATGTACTTTCTGAAGAATATGAAGTCTAAAATTAAAATGCCTGTCAATTTTATTTATTTAACATTTGTTAACCAGAAAAGTCTGACTTGTAACAAAAGCCAATTTTCAGCAGAGGCCCAGGGAGAAATACTGCAGATACATGTCTTTGTAACATGGGAGGACACCACCAAACTCACACAAATGCAGGGAGAGCATGCAGACTCCACACAGAAGGCACCCCAGCCAAGAATCAAACCAGAGAACCTCTAGCTGCGAGACACAATGGTACCACTGCACCATCAACTATTTAAGGAATTAAAAACTCAGAAACCACAGATTTTATGAGGAACAGAACAGAACAAAATATGAGGCAAAAATCTCCAAAAGTTTCAAAAATGCTGGTGGGTAGGGAATTAAGGCTCTTGTTACCTGCAGCCAAGGTACAGGGTTCATGCACCACCAGCAGGCATCCTGAGTTCTCACTAGCCACCAGTATAAACCAACTGGGCATTACACACACACACACACACACACACACACACACACACACACACACACACACACACACATGCACACACCCCATTAGATAGAATCAATGCACAGCTTAACCCACAGTACCTGCAAGAAGTAAACATAGCTTTCTAAGCTTCTGCAAGAAGTAATCCACATAGCAGAATCAATGCACAGCTTAACCCACAGTACCTGCAAGAAGTAAACATAGCTTTCTAAGCTTCTGCAAGAAGTAATACACATAGCAGAAACAATGCTCAGCTTAACCCACAGTACCTGCAAGAAGAAGTAAACATATCTTTCTAAGCTTAACCCGCGCCGGAATGCACACTTCCGGTTTCACGTACCTGCAAGAAGTAAACCACATAGCTTTCTAAGATTAAGCCAGAGACAGTACCTGCAAGAAGCAATCCATATAGCTTTCTAAGCTTAACCCACAGTAACTGCAAGAAGTAATCCACATAGCTTTCTAAGCTTAACCCACAGTACCTGCAAGAAGTAATCCACATAGCATTCTAAGCTTAACCCACAGCTTCAGTAGCCTGCATTCACACCGGAATACACACTTCCAGTTTCTCAGCTCTTTCCTCTTTTCTGGGAAAGGTTCAAGAGTGCTGACTCTGCAGTCCGATCCCCTTCCAGTCTATGAGGTTAGCACCGCATAGACTTCTGGGGAATCAGCAGTCTGCTTCCCTCTTTCTGAATCTAGACTGGTAAGGCAGCAGTCCAGATTCACTTTGTATGGAGGATTTGTAGGACTGTAGGACTCTACCATTGTGGTTCACAGTGGGGGGGGGGGCTGCAGTCTTGCAGTCCGATATCATGAGCCGCCACTGTATATGTGTATGTGTGTGTGTATATATATATATATATATATATATATATATATATATATATATATATATATATATATATATATACTGCGGTGGTGGTGCTGTGGTAGCGTTGTCGCCTCATAGTAAGACATTGTCCTATTCGATTCTCAGCTAAAGCGTCTTCTGTGTGGAGACATGCGTGAATGGGCATACCTTCGTTGAAGGTTGTGCGTCAGAGCTGACAACTCGGTACGTAAAAAAATCTACTACCAATCATTAGCGAACCAGAGTTCCGCTGTGGCAACCCCTAACCGGGAAAAGCTGAAAGAAACAACATACATAGATATATATATATATATATATATATATATATATATATATATATATATATATATATATATATATATATATATATATATATATATATATATATATATAGACACAGACACACACACACACACACACACACACACACACACACACACACACACACACACACACACACACACACACACACACACACACACACACACACACACACACACACATACATACATATATATATAATATGCCAAAACTTCGAACCTGTATATACCAAAGCCCAGAGGATCGAAGTTTTGGAATCTCAAAATGTGTCACTGCACAGTGCAGAACAGGAACTTTACCATTCTCTTCACTGTAGTGTGATCTCGGAGCTGGTATACTTAAGTAGCAGGGAGTGTGGGGGTCCACTTTTAAATTTTGAAATACCAGAACTTTGAACCTCTAAATACCAAAGCTCAGAGGATCAAAGTTTTGAAATCTCGAAACCAAAAAAAAAAAATCAAAATGATAAAACTTCAGAAGTCACATTTTTGCAGGGGGGCAGCTGCACCCCCACACCCCATGCTTCTTAAATATACCAACTCAGAGATTGCACTTCAGTGACGAGAATGGTAAAGTTCCCATTCTACACTGTATGGCAATCTCCAATCATAAGTTTGGAGATGCCAAAACTTCGATCCTCTGGTCTTCAGTATTTAGAGGTTCGAAGTTTTGGAATTTTGAAATTTGAAAGTGGAACCTGCTACTTATATACAGCAACTCTGAGATCACTACAGTGGGAAAGGGCAAATTCATAGCCCCCAGTGTACCAGGATCTTCCCTACCAAATATCATCAATTTTTGAAAAGTCATATTTTGGAGATAGTTAGCTGGTATTTCGAGCACTTCAACCCGACAGTCTGAGTGCTTGCCATGAACTCAGATAGATAGCTAGATAGATAGAAAGACAGAGATAGAGATAAAGCTAGAGATATGTAGATTGATGTATATGTATGCATAATGTAAATGTAAATCTGAAGTAACATCTAAGCCACGGAGCTTAAAATGTCATTTCTGGGTGCTCAGAATGACTAAGAAATAAATGATACCATTGGTGGTAATCTCAATCAATAAGGCTATCATGACAGAAGAATTTTAGACACTGATGGGCTCTTACTCAATAAACAGTAAGTCAAACACTTAATCCACTAATAGGTATGCCAGCTTAATTCTAGCAAATGCATGCCTTCATTTCTCAAACGCTGTATCTCATACAACAAGGGAAACAGTGATTCATAACCATGATAACATGTTGCATTTACATCTACTCTTGTGGCCTGGGGTTATGCATGAAAAGGGTGTATGAACTAGCCTACATACCTGATTAACAAATAAAATAATGTGATGACACAAATGTCTCCAAGGACTATCTCAGGAACTTGTCAGGTAGAAGGGATGGTACTATGTTGCTTCTTATTGTTGCTTCAATGGCACCCCCATTTTGGCATTGGACAGAGCTTCTCAGGGTAGTCTGCAGTATCTTCCAAGTTTGTAACTCACTGACAACATTCTAAAACCTTAGTCACTCAGGGACTATGCTTAGTCTCTAAACTGTTTTTATGCAAGCCTCTCTGCTTAAATCTAAGTTCCCCACTTAAAGTCTGGTCCAAAGGTACCTTGTACCTTCACAAAACATTTTCTTCAGTACTGTCAGATAACACAGTATAAGTCAATGAATCCATGTACATGCACCTTAAATCTTGCATTTGACCAGACATATCAACTAGCTAAGAAAATACATTAAGAGAGAATGAGTCAAAAATACATCAAGAATACAACTGACTGTAACTTTTACATTCTAGTTCATGCCAACAAGGATAAAAAACTTCATGCATTTGTGTCTCTTACTGGCAAACTTTTCAGAGTGGCAATAATACCCAATTTAAAGTGGACACATTTAGTGCTCTTTGATCTTGCAAAAGTTCAGATGTAGTTCGTACTCTCAGATATGCCAAGTCTTCAAGCATGACCTCTTGCATGATTCAAAGAGTTTGCCAGTGCTTCAGTCAGCTCACTAAAGTTTCTTTAGCTGGAGAGAGGTTGCACTCTTTGACAATGGCAGTGGATACTGACCAAAGATGAGAATCAAACCCAGTACCTTCTGTATGTGAGGTAAAGACGTTAAACATCAGGACATCTCCAAACCACAAAATGGAACATAAATGTCTAAACTCTGTGTAGCAACTGTTAACGCCACAGGGGAACTGAATTTCAGGTTTGATCTGTTGCCATTATTTTTAACCTGGCTGGACAGAACACCTTGGTGTTAATCATGTCCTGCTTGCTAAAACTGATGATCAGTAAGTACTGCTCCCTTTTATTCATAGCTGCTGCTGCAAAGTCTCATTGCTGGCCATACAGCAGTACAGGGCGCAACTTCTACATGGGCTAAAAATGTAGCTTTTTGTAGTATTAGCAATAAAATTACCCAAGTGCAGGCAGGGATCTAGACCACTTAATAGGCAGGATGCAAAAGATCTTTATAGTCTGCTGGTGAAAGGAATACTGTTTCAACCCTTGGGACAGTTCACTCTACTCCGTACCAGAAGTTGAAAAATGGTTTCTGCATGCTACAACTTTTTTTTTCTGAGAAGATCATTTCCCTATCTCTAAAATAAGCATTGAGTGCCTCAGTAGTTTATTATACTGGTATACATTTGGTCTATTTAGAATGAAATTTGTATGCACCTCTGTCAGCAAAATTGCTGTCAGGGTGCCCAGACAGCTGTAAGTCATTAGTTTTTACTATTTCATCTAAAGACCTGAACATCTGAAAGGATTATTGACTTCACATATTTCTTATTTGTTGAGGTGGCTTATTGTTTGGGGTCATGTCACTGCAGATAACATGTGACATTACCCATTTTCTTCCGTAACCAACTGTAAGCTGACTTTGGCAAAGTCATCTTCCAAGCAGCCACAAAGGGATTTGGTTATGCAGTCTACTATACTTTGCACATACCCTCTGGGTCTCACGGTATATGGAAGCAATAAGGAGTTGTCAAGGCATGTCACCCCTTCTGTAAGTCACACTATCCCCACAGTGTCAACCCCATCGAAGGCAGATGTCTCACTCCATGTCTGATTGATTGTAGACAGAATATGCCCTTAGATACACACCTGCCCTGCCAACCTTGAGAGGTGCCAGGATCTACCTTGCCATCCTTCTCTCTCTCCTTAGCCAGCTTCTCCAGCCCTCAGGTTGCTAATACCACCCAAGGCAAATGGGCCAAAGTCAGTGTTGCAGTCCTTTCTGCTGTAGGCCTGACTTCAAATTATTTACTTAAAAACATTATAAATAGTCTTTACAGTTTGTACTTCATTTTATTAAATTAACTGAACTTATTCATTAACTGATATAAAGTTGTGGGGACTGTGAAGCACATCTCAACATTATCCTTTTACTGCAGGCCATATATTTCCTTAGAAATATCATTTGTCTGACTCAAAGCAGAATTTACAGTGTACAATGAATTTTCCACTGCAAAATAACCCTGACACTTGGGTGGATTAGTAAGGCTGAACAATGAATTTAAAAAAAAAAAAGCAAAAACAAAGTCATCCTTATTTTCAAAGAAGCAAACTCCTCTGCTAAAAAATACAATTTATGGAAGCAGATTAATATTTTATTGTGGGACCAGTAAGCCCCAGGTAACACCTCCTCTATTGGTTTACATGGCACAGTGCAGGGCACCATAGTGTTATCAGAGGTTCGTATTAGATTCACTGCCTTTTATCATTCAAAGCTTTCATCCTTGAAAGTACTTTGGAGATATGAGAATGACACTTGGTTGAAAAATACATGCAGTTAGTAATATAAAGTAAAATGGCGAATGGGGTGAATCCCCTCACATTACATGTATACATAATATACATATATCTATATATCTATCTATATCTATATCTATATCTATATATATATATATATATATATATATATATATATATATATATATATTATAGATATATATGTGTGTGTCCATGTCTGTGTTAGAAATCTACATAATTCCACAAATAACATACTCTGCATGCCACATACCCACGAAAATTTTAGGTCAAAACCTAAAACGTTGGTGGGAAAAAGGACTTATTTCTTAACTTTTTTTTTGCAGTGGTAGGGTAAAGGCAAGCTCCCCTACACCACATCCCCCAACTACTTATATATCCCAACTCTGAGATCGCACAATAGCTGTACCGCGTCCTCCTACAAGGTAATGCCAGCATTCAGGGATCAAGGGTGTTTTTGATCACCTCTGCCAACATTAAGAATGTTCGATGAAGTGAACATTCTATGAACTGCTCTACTCCAATATATTTGTCAAAAGTGATATGGCCAAAGCATTGTGAAGCATTTCAGTTACAAAAGTAGCGCCACTTACTGGGCACATATCCATCAGTATCTCTAGAACTAGCCAGACGTTTACTGTTCCAATGTATTCCACATATCACCTTTACCAACCTGCATTCCACTGCATTTCAAGCTGCCACTTTCTGAGCCATTCTGCTTGCATACATTCCTGTAGTAGTAAAGATTTTTCAATCACTAATGCTAAATTTAGAAATGTATTACTGTTGTGCCTGTATTTTCTGCCTACCCACTAATGCAAAATGAAAGGCTGTATAATGAAAAAAGTTTCTCACAAAGTACACTAGTGTAAGTACACTTACCATGACAGTAGATGTTTAAATGACCACTGCATCCTTATCTATATGGGTTATGTCATGCACAGAATATAACAGCCCAGACCATTGACAGCTCAATCATAGCTGCAGAAAATTAACAGTCTGGGTCTCAAGTGCTTCGCAGCTTTTTAACTGCCAAAGAGCACTCCTTTTGCTGGATTTCAGTGCTAGCATCACTGGTCAGATAGAATTTATGTTTTATGGACTATCACATGACTTTTCAGTCAGAGATTGTGATTATATTTTTTACTTAAATGTAAAACTTGTTAAAACTGTTGTTTAAATTATTGACAAGATAAAGACAACTTTTATTAATCTGTTTTGGCAGCAAGGGTAAATGTTGTGATTGTCACTGTGGTTTAGTGTGAACACTATTTTTTGATGCTTATCATTTTACTGACTGCTGCTGTTAGCGTTACTTGCACTCCAGACTGCATTCTTGGAATTGCTTTGGAACAACTTATCAGTTCCTTGATTCTTCCTTCCTCTTGCCATAGAAAGAATAACATTTCCGGACAGCCATTGCCCCTTCAGCAGGGGACAGCCATTGCCCCTTCAGCAGGGTATGAATTTCCTCAGCTGCAGTTGGGTGACACTGCTTTGATTCCTCAAACCATTTACCTTTTTCCTTGTTTTCCTCTGACGCAGTCCCTTCTGCCATTATAGACTGAGGGTTAGATGTGTACACTGTGGCTGCTGAAGTGTCCTTAGTGAGAGAACAACTCTTGTCATTTTTGCTGGAAGGAGCAGTGATTGCATCTCTACATAGCCAGATTGGGGGGATCTTCCCGGGGGGATTTTCCTGAGGAGTTGGTATACTTCTATGGAAATTATTGTTAAAAAGAAACAGAAACATTATCTCCCTCTTTTTTTAAGTTACGCTAGACAGGGATGATTTATAGGGTTTAGTTCAGGCTTTTGACCCGTTTCTTCCTGGGAAAAGGAATGTTTCATTTTCCAAAGTTTTCCAGTAAGATGACCAGTAAATGACTATACTTCACCTTTTTTCTCCTCAGGTAACTGATTCTGATGGGAGTATTTCTTCTGATTGTCCCTTGCAAGAATTTTCTTTTATGGGAACCATATCTAGGATGACAGGTTCATAGGTTCATAGGTGTGCACTAGGCTAATAGCCCTGGATCCTTTACAAGCCTAGCCCATAGGATTACCCTGGCATTGTGACACCCGACCTTAGTTCCCAGTGCCTCTATTGAGTAAAGCCACTGGAGTGATCCCTGGGGTGACTTTTCTATTTCCCATCCACTAATCAAGATTTCTCTTGAAGAGGGCCAGTGAGGTGCTCTGCTTGACATATATGGGAAGTATATTCCATAACATGGGCAGTCTCTGGGTTATGAACCTGTCCCTCCAGCATGTCCTACTGATTGTGGTAATGAGGATGAGATCTCTGGAGCGTGTGGTGCGGAGGGACTGGGATTTCTTTAGATGTAGCATTTCTAACAGATCTGGGTCAGACATGGCTTTGTAAGCCAAGCAGATAAGTAAGTAAGTAAGTAGGCAATATAAGACAGAGAATAGTTGGAGTTTTTTGAGTCTGTCCATATTGGACAAATGTTTAAGGCCTAGGATCCTCTTTGTGAGGTACTTTTGCGGCCTGTCTAGTTGTTGCAGGTGTTTAGTGAGGTACATGCCAAATGGGGCATTGTAATTATTAATTGGCCTAATGAGGGAAGAGTAGAGGGAGACAAAGACCTCCTTCTTCCTGGAGGCAAAACCATTAGTAATGAGATGTGCCACATTGAAGGACTTTCTGACCACAGTGGCAATGTGGTGGCCAAAAGAGAAGTTTCTGTCAACTTGTGTTCCCAGATCTCTTATAATGCCTTCTGTGTTCAGTGGACTACCATCGACGTGGTAATTTATGGGAATCAGGTTTTTCACAAAGGGAATGACGACATTTTTTGGCATTGAGCTTAAGGCCATGGTTCTGACACCAGTCGTTGGTCTCAGTGAGTCCTTTCTGTAGGATGTCAACTTCACTTGGGGAGTTAATAACAGCTCCCAACTTGCAATCGTCTGAGAACTTTGTCAGCCAGAGTCCCTTCGTGTTGGCCTGGCCTTCAGAGAAGTAGATACCAAACAGGAGAGGACCCAGGACCATACCCTGTGGGACTCAACTCATGACTGGTCAGCAGTCTGACTTGGAGTCAGCTACTTTCACACTGTGGGTTCTATCTGTGAGCCAGTTTGCAACCCACCTAGTGATACAGGGGTTGATGCCTAGCCTAGTGAGTTTTTCTATGATTCCAGAGTGGGGAAAGGTATCAAGGTAGGCTATAAACCATCTTGCCTTCATCCACAGCTCCGGTGACTGACTCAATGAAGTCGATCAGGTTGAGCAGGCATGATCTACCCTTCACAAAACTGAACTGTGTGGGATCCAGAATTTGGAGATTCCCTGTATCCTTGTTTATTAGGTCAATGAGGATGTGTTACATAATTTTGCATATCAGCCTTTTCAGACTAATGGGGCAATAGTTCTCAGGGTCTTTAGTCTCTCCTCCTTTGTGGAGAGGGATGACTGTAGCAGTGCACCATTCGGTACGGACAAAGCCTGAGGTGAGGCTGTGGTTGAACAGGGCACACAAGTGAGGTGCCTGTTTATAGTTCATGGAGAACACAGCCAGGGATACTGTCATGTCCCATAGAAGCTGTAGTCTTGGTCTTAGACAGTGCTGTTTTAACCTGTGCAGCAGTAATACTGGGTGCCTGGCAATCTGCTGGCATTGTGATTGGTCCTTTGGGGGGATAAAGTTGGCACTGAATCTGTCGGCTAGTATATTGGCAATACCTGTTGGCTCGGTATAGGAGTATCATTGTGCAGTAGCTCAGAGCAAATCTGGGTATTGCCACGGAGATTCTTTACATAACTACAGAAGGCCTTGTGGATGTCTTTACTATCTGCTGCAATTTTATTTTCATAGCTAGCTTTAGAGGATTTGATGAGGGATCTCAACATTTTGTTGAGGCTGATAAGGGAGTTTTTCCAGTCTTGGGACTTCACCTTATTCTGCATCAGTTTCCTCCTTCTGTTGTAGAAATTTATGGCAGGGGACCACCAGAGTGGCTTCTTTTTTTTGGAGGAAAGTGTCTTGGTTCTATTGGGTATGGTGAGATCCACACATTTGTGTACATGTTTGTACAGTGCATTGGTATATGATTTGGCAGTCATGCAACTATTATCCATTTGCATGGCTGCCGTGAAGTTAGCCACCTCTGTTTTTAGGAGCCCAAAGTTAGCTTTGGAAAAGTTTTTCATGGTGGTTACCTTTGGGGAGGTGGATTTCCAAGATGATTAGTTTGTGGTCAGATCTAACCAGGGAGGAGTTGACTATTGGTATAGAGCGATGGTCACCCATGTTAGTAATGACCAGGTCAAGGATGTTGCTACCTTTAGTGAGGGTATGAACGAGTTGGTCCAGAACATTGGAATTGATGAATTCCAGGAAACTTTGGGCAAGTGTATTGTTACATGAGCAGTTTTCCCAGTTAATGGAGGGGTACTTGAAGTTGCCCAGTATGAGAGAGTTTGTTTGGACTGTAAAATTCTCCAGGGTGCTTAGGAATGTGGAGTGTTAATCTTGGGATATGGCTAGGACCTATAGCAGGCTACGACCTGAATTGCTGTCTAACCCAATGTTAGCTGCACCTGAAGTATCTCTGATGCGTTATGTTGGGCTACCAGTCTGGAGGTGTGTGCATCCTTTATGAATATGGAAACACCACCACCTTTGGAGCTACGGTTCAAGTTTTGGGGCCGAAAGCTGTGGAATGAGTTATAGCCTGGTAGTACAGGGGTACTTTCTGCTGCCTTGAACCAGGTCTCTGCTACGGCACAAATGTCGATCTCCTTCAGTTTAAGGAATGCTTTGAGCGAGTGCATTTTGAGACTTAGACTTCTAGCATTGAGCAGCATGACCCTCAGATTGCATTTCTTTGTAGCTGTCATGGTGGTAATATGATCTTTGGAACACCACCTAAAAAAGACATTATTGGAGTGGCAAGAGCCTTGGCCAGTATTCAGAAGCCCAGGGGTGACAGATGCAAGCCATCTCTGGAAAAGCATCAAGGTCTGTCAGTCATGTCATCCCAGGCAGACAGATACTGGATCCCCTTAGAATGACACCAGAAACGTAGACAATTGTTGAAATCTATCATTTTCTGCTTATACTGTGGTATCATCCTGGGTGATGGTAGGATGCTGCTCAGGGCTAGGGTCATTCCTGCCTGGGCTACATACTGCAAGAGCTCCTACATGTCTCTTTTCATGTAGTCCAGGAAGGTACATCTCAGGTAATTCACACTCACATGTACAATAACAGAGTCACAGTTGTAGCTGTTGTTGAGGGACCTGAGTAAATGCGTTATGTGGTGGATCCTGGCACCTAACAGGCAGCTGACTGTTACTTTCTCCTTATTCAACATAGTGAGTGGGACATCAGTGTGCCTTACTATTGAGTCACCTATGACTAGTGTGTTGGGCATGCTGTTTTGCCTTAGGGGCTTTGGTTGAGTGGCACACTGTTTAGCAGAGTTATGTATCTCATGATTAGTGTTGTGTTGTGGTGGTCAAGTGCATTTCTGCCTTGGAGGTCTCTGCTGTTTGAGTAAATTTTTATTGAGAGCCACCGTGAAGGTGGGTGTATGGTTTGTGTTTTTATGTGAAGGCAGTGCTGGTGTGTGTTCCAGAGGGCTATGTGTTCCATGTGATGTGGTGCAAGTGTTGACCTTCTCCACTTGACCAGCTATCCCGGTCTTGGCTGGAGACTGTGTGGCTTCTAATCTGGATATATAAGTGCATCTCTCACAAGTCTGAGTGCTGGGAGGTAAGAGGAGGGGGTTGTCAGTGTACATGAGGCAGTTGCTACATTGCCTTAGGATGCCCAAGTTCACCAGATTAATAGGAGAAAGCACAGGGAACTGACCTTTAGACATGCCTGGAGGGGTGGACATTAATAATAAGTACTGGAGTTGTTTCCTTGTAGAACATTTAGTGCTGGTAGCACTTTTGTGTGCTACAATAATTGTTACAAGCAGTCTGGTAAAGTTCTAGACTAATAAACTAGTAAAAGTGCAGGAGAGGAGAGAACTAGCAGATGTAAGGGAAAAATTGAAGAGCAGATTTTGGCATGACTCAGAAGCTTATGAACAGTCCTGGATACAGCAAATCTGTATCTGGACTAGGCTAGTTACAGGAAAGGTGGGAAACAAGAACAAATGCCGGCTTTTAAAATAGAGAGTCAAAAGAGATGGAAAAACGTGCTACTAGAACCAGAACTACTGATACTAGTACCAGATAGATGTCAGCTTTACTACTTCACCCATCAGTGATCAAATGATGAACATCTTTTGTGTTACCTCTAAATGAAGTACATGAAGCCTGTTACACACTGTATTACAGATTGTTTTTTACTGCAGTATATTGTGCAACATTCTTCTAAAACTGATAGGTTTATATGATGTGGAAATAGGCTGTATTTAAGCAGAGAGAGAATGTGGGTGAGATGGACAGGGTTGAGGTGAGCCAGATTTTGGGCATTACAGTGTGGTTGTGGACTGATCGCAGTTGATACCTATGTTTATTGTGGAAAATAGGGCTGTATACGATAGACTGAGATGAATGGGAAGGGCTGGTGATGGAACTAAATAAGGACTGTTAATTCTGGATGCAAATTAGGTGATTGCTAATAGAAGGCAGATGAATGGGAGAATTTGTAGGAAAATGGCAGGATTATCCTAAAAGGAAACATCCTACAAGGGGAAGGTTGGAAGACAGAATGTACTTGAAAAGTGTGTGAGGTGACATTTATATCTGAAGGATTAAATGCAGAATCATGGGTTCTGAGATTACTTGTTTCAGACAGAGACAATGGCTACAGATTAGAAGAAAGTGGTGGGGCAGTGTTGAGGTTGCATTATAGTGAAAAGGGTGGGTGGTGGCAGGTATATCCCCATGAAATTAATAGAGTAAGAGGAGGAAAGGAAAATGGGGAGGATATATCAAATCCTAGGAGGGAAAGGAAATCCAACTGATTTGCAGGAGTGATGGGGTTTTGAAGATGGATGATTGTTATAGGAAAACTTCTGGGGTGACATGCAAGGCATTTGGGGAATGGGAAATTAAAATGGTGATACCAGTGTGGGATACAAATATTTGAATAGTATACATAGTTTAAAAGCCCAGACAAGTTTAAAACAGAAGGACTAATGGAGACAATAGCGTTTGAAGACATGAAGATGAGAGCACAGAAAATACAGAGTTGTGGAGGTATGTATAGATGTTGAAAAGTTCTGGAAATGGCAGTGAAGGAATGAGAACCAGGTTATATGATGTGAGCTGAGGGCACTGTGGGACCTATGTATATGTGGAACCATGACAGCTTACCTCTGATGCACTGTTGGTGCTTCATTATTTGGTCATTTGAGGTAAAATTGAAACAGGTGAACTTGAATGATAACCCAGCAGAAGGATAAGACTGACATTTGGAAGTGTAACATGAGAAATGTTTGGAAATAAGTGGGGACTGCCATATTTTAGATGGTCATGGGACAAGATGAAAAGATTGTTGGGTAAGTTAGATTTTGACATTATATTATATCTGAAGACTGCTGCTACTGTAAATTAAAATTATTTATTTTGTTTTTCTGCAGTTCATCAGTGTAAAGTGTGTTTGCTTTTCCTTGGTCTAGCTGTTGCTAGTCTGCTTTGAAAAGACCTTAAAGTGTATGTTCAACATTGCTGTCTAGTCCGTCTTAGAATTACCTAGTAATTACTTGTTGTAGATAGTTGTTTGATTTGTTTCTGTTATCTTTTCACTTTTAGCTATCTAAAGTGTATTTTTACATTAGGAAAACTGGGACTGAAATTCTAATGGCAGTAGAAAGGTAGCCCGATCTGTTCAAGTCGGGAAACAATTAGGAATGCTTAAAGTGAGATTATTTAATCTACCAAAGGGCTTTTCAGTTGGTTTAGTCATTCACTTTTCTTTTGAGTCTATAAATTTCAATGCTCATTACATAATGGCATTTAGCAGTGCCTTGTACTGACTTAGGGACTTAGATAGTAGATTTTCCCTATAAAGCTTTCCCTTTAACTTTACCAGCTACTCAGTTGTGCAAAGTGCAACTTGTTTGAGTGTTGGGTGACAGTGACACGAGTTCACTCCTATGTAGCCTAGTTGCAGTTTTTACCATCACAGCACCAAACTTAGCCTGCTATAAACCCTCTTTGTCCAGGGAATCTCAAAGCCATAACTTGTATCTAGACCTACTGGTGATACTCACCATGAAACCAAATATCCTATTAATGGGAGACAATATCTATTCCTCTATAGACTGTGAAGTAGACACTGTCTCTAACTCACAGTCAGAATGATTCCTAGACTTTATTAACACAAATACCCTTGACCAGATAGTGAGCACAGCCACCAAAGGCTCAAACATACTGGACCTGGTACTCATCAATATGGGAGAGCACTACACCCCCCAAAGTGTCATGTCCTCCCTGGTGAGGCTGGACCATAAACTTGTTTCCTTTGAAATAAAAATCAGCTCGGTAACCCCAGCAAACCCTGTAACAATTAAGAACTATTCCAAAGCAAACTATACCTTATTAAGCGATAGTTTATCCAAATGTAATGCCTCTCTGAATCCTGACTTCATAACAGCCTATGCAGAAATGTTCACAGAGACTCCGTGCAACTATGTAAGTTACTGTTCAGAGGCTGCTGTATCTATTAGAAGTAAGTTCAAAATAAATTCTGAAAACAAACCACACTGGTGAACTTCAAATCTTAACAGGGAATATAACAAAAAAAAAACAAAAGTCATGGCTTAAATACAGAAGAGCAACTCCCATTATAGTAGGTGCTCTCTAATTAAACTAAGAAAGACACCAAGGAGACCAGTTAAGTCCAACAAGGCCAATTATGATGTCAAGATAGCCTCACAGACTAAAGACAACCACAAGGCCTTCTACAGCTATGTCCAAAACCTCAAAGGCAGCACATATCATTATGCAAAAGTGGTGGTCACTGGTGTCACCTTCACTGAGCACAGTGAAGTACTGAATTTGCTGGCTAACAACTTCAGTTCAAACTTCATCTCCCTCCATAAAATACCTACTAGCAACCCCCCCAACTACTAAAAGGGAGAAGGTCCTGGAGGAATTCAATAAGTCCAAAAACACAGCCATAATGACCCCAGACAATATCCCAGGTTTCCTCCTAAATAGCTGGAAATAGGACCTATCAGGACCAACTTTTCAACATTAGCTTCAAAACAGGCTTTGCACCATGGAAATGGTGGACTGCAACAGTTATCCTGCTTCACAAGGTTGGACCATCAACTGACCAGAGAAACTACATACCTATTAATTTAACTAGTCTAATATGCAAAGCCATGGAATGAATTATCATGGAAATGATCAGCAAAGACATAGACAACTTTCTGACACTGGACACAAATTTCTTTGGCTTTGTCAAGATCACGTCTACTAGACCTGATGGACTTCTTTGAGAAGGTTACTAAGGCAATGTATGAGGGAGAAATGGTTCATACTTCCTACCTGGACCTAACTAAGACAGTTGATACAATACCACAATCAAATATCATTGACAAACTCACCAGATTGGGCATAAACCCATACATAACTCTCTGGATTGCCAGCTGACTCTCAGATAAGATCCAGAAAGTCAGGATTGGTGATACCATCTCCACAAAGACACCAGTCACCAGTGGGGTACTTCAGGGTTCCATGCTGTGATTGCTTCTATTTGGCATCTAATTCTCAGAGGTAAAGGCTACCATGAAGAGCTTTTGGCTGACCAAGTTTGCAGGTGTCTGCAAATTGGGGGCTATCACAGACTCCCACCATGACAGAAACATCTTACAAGAGGGTCTAACACAGACAAATGACTGAAGCATGACTAGATTCAGACTGGCTGAATCTAGTCCTGTTTGTTTGAATTGAGCACAAACCAAGCATTCATGGTCAGAGAGGGCCCACCTGCACCCTCATGGCAGGACGCTGTGGTTAAGGACTAATCTGATTGGTGATTGCTGGTGCAGGGCTCAGTGTTTGAGTATTTTAGTGGATAATTATTGTTAAAAGGTTGCTCTTTGTTTTGTATATAAGCCCTGACCTCAAGTTTGCACAGGTCGGTGTTTGTTTTAGCACAGCTCCAGTGAGTTTGGAGACCAGCTACAGCTCTATCAGCACCAAGAAATCTGAGGCTTCTGCTGCTTCCTAAAAACATTAAGTAAACTGCACTGATACTTCTTTAGCACCTTAAGCTCTTCAAATTGTACTTGTGTTGGCTTGTTTATTTTTCCACTGCTGTATTGTACCCTGCTGTACTGTGCCTAATCTAACTGCTTCATCTGACTTTGTGTACCCTGCCTGCTGCATCGTACAATTGTCTGTATACTGATTACTTAATTTTTTAGTTGATTTGTTGTTCCCTGCCTGCTGTAGCATAGACTGGATTCAGACCTGCTGAATTGAGTCCTGCTTGTTTGAAAGAAACAAAAACCAAGAGTTCCTGGTTGGAGAGGGCCCCCTCCCACACACCGTCGTGGCAGACAGTGCTGTTAAGAACTAATCTGATTGGTGATTATTGGTCCAGGGCTCAGTTTTTGAGCATTTTAGTGCTTAATCAGTGTTAATAGGTTGCTTTTAGTTTTGTATATAAGCCCTGAGTTTGCGCTGGTCAACACTTGTTTGAACGAAGCGCATCATTACTCACCGCTGCACAGCAATAGATACTGTTGGCGGTCATAGATGCAAACTGTCCAGCTGTTAATTTTTCCCTTAGTTCACTGCTTGTTCTCCATTGGTTGTTTTGTGTGAATATGCTTCATGATCAAGTGAAATCCTCAGTATAACTTCTGAGGTACCAACACTAGTCTCACCCATTAGACCTTCACTGTCTGGACTTCTTCTTCTTCTACCCAGCCTCCTTACCTGTCTTCCCCATCCTCTTCCTATTTCTGATCACATTAACTTACCTAGCACTATCAATGGACAATTCCCCACAGTTTTTCCAGCCAGCCAGGTCAACATGTGCATCCTGAGGCAATGTAGTAATCACCTCATGTACACCAACAACCCACTTCTTCTAATCCACACAAATTTAGTTTGTGAAAAATGCTTCTATATTAAGAACTTAGAATCCAGGTCTTCTCACTCACCAGCCACTACATCTGACACTAAGCAGGGTGTCAGCATGCACACCTCACCTCCTGCACCAACCAAATTTATATAAGCCTACATATGTGGAGGCCCTTACCAGAAGCCTACCCAAACATCAGAGACGTCCAAAGCACAAGTATGCTTCACATAATACATCCATTGCAAGACACAGTACACACAGCATCTCACAGAACAGTGTCTCACAAGTCAAGCCCTTAAGGCAAAACACAAAACCAAACATCTTAGTCAAAGGTGACTGCATTGTGAGACACACAGATGTCTCCCTCACCAGTCTGGAAAAGGAAAAGATCATGGTCAACTGTCTGCCAGGTGCCGGGATCCACCATATCGCACACGTACTCAAGTCTCTCAACAACAGGTACTGTTATGGCTATGTCATAGTCCGTGTTGGTGTGAATGACTTGAGATGCACCTAACTGGACTATATGAAGAGAGACAGGATTGCGCTCACTGATTATATGTCTCAGGCTAGTGTGTCCCTTAGCCTTAAGCAGCATTTTACCTTTACCTAGAGTGATGCCACAATACAAACAAAAAAAAAATAACAGACTGTAACAATTGGCTTAGTTTCTGGTGCCATTCTAAGGGGATCCAATATTTGCCAGCCTGGGATGATATGATCGACAGACCTCAATGTTTTGCTAGAGATGGTCTTCATCTGTCACCCCTGGGATTTCATTTATTGGCAAAGGCTCTTGCCACCCCCATACTGCCATTTTAGGCAATGCCACAAGAACAAAATTACCGATGTAATAAAAAAAAAAAAAAAAAAAAAAAAAAAAACAACCTTAAGGTTATGCTGCTAAATGCTAAGAGCCAAACCCTCAAACTGCACTCACTGGAAGCAGTCCTTATCCTGGAAAATGTTGACATTTATGCAGTCATACCAGGTTACAATTCCTACCACACGTTTAGGCCAAAGGCTGAAGTAAGGAGGACCAAAAGAGGTGGTATATCAATATTCATTAAAGATAAATACACCTCTAGATTGGCTAAACAGTATGAGTCCCTTGAATTGCTGCAGGTGCAACTGACTGTTGGTAAAACCCCTCTTCAAGTCATTGACAGCTATAGGACCCCCTCCATGAATCAGAACATCCACTCAGCCTACCTAGAGCTACTTGAGTCAATCAGGATACAACCAAACACCCTGGTTTGTGGGACTTTAATTACCCGTCCATTGATTGGGTAAATTACATGTGTACTAATTCACTTGTCCAAAGGTTCCTGGACTTTGTCAGCTCCAATCCCCTGGACCAGCCAGTTGACACCCCCACAAGGGGCTCAAACATCCTGGATTTTGTGCTTTCCATCATGGGGGACTATTGCAGCACCCCCAGTGTGCGGCCCTCCCTGGTGAGATTTGACCACAAATCAGTCTCATTAGAGGTAACAATAATACCTGAACCCCCTCCCATTGCAGCAACCAGACTAAAAATCTTCTCCAAAACGAACTGTAACTTCCTATGCAATAGCTTAAATAGCTTCATTGCTCCTCCCCCCACTGATGGAATGGTCACCTATGCTGTGTTATACACCAAAGCTTTATACAAACACCTTTACAACTGTATAAATTCTACAGTACCTGTCAGGACCAAAACTAGATCTTCAAAGAAAGACAAACCTGCCTGGTTGATATTTGCCATTAACAGGCTATAAATAAGAGGAATAAATTGCTGTCTAAGAGTAAGAAGGAATGGTCTCATAACTGGAAACACTCCATTCCTCAAACTCAACAAGCAGATAAGACTTCTTGTGAAGTCCTCCAAAGTTAACTGCAAATTTAAATTAGCCTCCCTGACTAGAGAGAACCAAGAGGCGTTCTTTAGTTAGACCCATAACCTCAAAGGAAAGACCCAGATTTGCAATAAACTTGTAGTTAATGGTACTACACATACAGAACCTGTGGCTATAACAAACCTGTTGGCTGATAGGTTCACTGGAAACTTCACTCCCCTGTCCCCACCACATATACCCCAAAGCATTGCTACCACCTGTCCCCCACCTAGTATCTTTAAGGAGCAGGTCTTAACCTCCCTTTCCAAGGCCAAAACCGCAGCGTCTGTGGGACCAGATAACATCCCAGGCTGTGTTCTATATGGATTAAACTAGGAATTATCAACACCATTGGGTACTCTTTCAACTACAGCCTAAGCACTGGCATCATCCCAACAGAATGGAAAACAGCTACCTTTATTCCTTTGCACAAAGGGGATACTTCTACTTACCCTGGGAACTATAGACCCATTAGCCTGACATGCCTCATCTGCAAGTTCATGGAGCAAATCATCATGGACCTTATCAACAAAGATATAGGAAATCTCCAAATGCTTGACCCCACCCAGTTTGGCTTTGTTAAGGGGAGATCATGCCTGCTAAACTTGGTAGATTTCTTCGAGGCAGTCACCAAAGCCCTTGACAAGGGTAAATCTGTACATATGGCCTACCTCGACTTAGCAATCAATACTCCACTCAGGCATCACTGATAAACTCACTCAGCAGGGCATCAATCCATATACTGTCAGGTGGGTTGCAAACTGGCTCACTGACAGAACTTACTCAGTCAAAACAGAGGGCTCCACCTCTTCCCATACCTCTCAACCTCTTAAAAAAGAAATCTGGAAAAGCCATAAATAAAAGTGGGACAAAGGTCCAAAAATAGGGACAATTTTTAAATACTGCTCTTACAAACTTAGAAAGTTGATAGAATAAAAGGTTTTGCATTAGCATGGATTTTCTGAAGGGTGTGAAGTCTGAAATCCAAATGTATATCAATATTTGTCTAACTTCAGTCTTTAATGATTTGTCACTAATTTGCCAGAAAACCTCAATTTTATGAAAAATGGACCAAAAATGTGAGGCAAAAATTTGGGACATTGTGCCAAAATCTGTACAGTTGAGAGGTGTGCAGCAGACCAGTAACCAGTGGTGTTCCACAGCTATCGCTTCTGGGACCCCTACTTCTCTGAAGTACAGGCAAAAATCAAAGGCCCACAGTTGACAAAGTTTGCTGATGAGTGCTAACTGGGAGCTGTCACTGAGTTCCCAAATGATGTAAACATCCTGCAGGAAGGACTTACAGACTACAACAGAAGGAAGAAACTGTTGCAGAAAAAGGTGTAGTCCCAAGACTGGAAAAACTCCCTTATTAGCCTCAACAAAAAGTTGAGGTCCCTCATCAAAATCTCTAAAGCTAGCTATGAAGGCATAGTTGTCAGACACTAAAAATAACCACAAAGCCTTCTACAGTTATATCAAGAATCTCCATGGCAATACCCAGATCTGCTCCGAGTTACTGCACAATGCTACCTCCTATACTGACCCAACAGATATTGTCAACATAGTGGCTGACAGATTCAGTGCCAACTTTACCCCTCTCCACCCCCTAAAGGACTAATCACAATACCGGAAGAATGCCAGGCACCCAGCATTATTGCAGCACAGGTTAAAGCTGCATTGTCCAAGGCCAAGAATACAGCTTCCATGGGACTCAACAATATCCCTGGCTGTGTTCTACATGAACTAGAAAGTGAACTGGCACCACACCTGTATGCCCTGTTCAATCACAGCCTCACCTCAGGTTTTGTCCCTACAAAATGGTGCACTGCTACAGTCATCCATCTCCATAAAGGGGGAGCAACTACAGACCCTGGGAATTATCGCCCCATTAGCCTGATGAGTCTGATATGTAAGGCTATGGATCCTATGCAATTTGGTTTTGTGAAGGGTAGATCATGCCTGCTCAACCTGGTTGACTTCTTTGAGTCAGTCACCAAAGCTGTGGATGAGGGCAAGGTAGTTCATACAGCCTACCTCAATCTGACCAAAGCCTTTTATACCATTCCCCACTCAGGAATTATTGATAGACTCACCAAACTAGGCATCAACCCCTATATCACTACGTGGGTTGCAAATTGGCTCATAGACAGAACCTACAGTGTGAAAGTAGCAGACTCCAAGTCAGACTGCTAACAAGTCATGAGTGGAGTCCCACAGGGATTAGTCCTGGGTCCTCTACTGTTTGGCATCTACTTCTCAGAAGTCCAGGTCAACATGAAGGGATTCTGGCTGACCAAGTTCATCGATGATTGCAAGCTGGGAGCCATTATTAACTCCCCAAGTGATGTAGACATCTTACACAGAAAGGCCTCATTGAGTCCGACTGGTGTCAAAACCATGACCTTAAGCTTAATGGGAAAAATGCAGTTCCCACTAATTACCACATTGATGGTAGTCCACTGGACACTGAAGGTTAAGAGATCTGAGGACACAGGTTTACAGCAACCTCTCCTTCAACTACCACATTTCCGCTGTGGTCAGAAAGTCCTTCTATGTGGCACATTTCATTACCAAGGGTTTTGCATCCAGGAAGAAAGCAGTCATCATCTTTGTCTACTCTTACCTCATTAGACCAATCATTGAGTATAATGCCCCATTTTGCATGTACCTCACTAAACACCTGCAACAGTTGGAAAGGCCACAATAGTACCTCACAAAGAGGATCCTAGGCCTTAAACACATGCCCTAAATGTACAGACTCAGAAAACTCCAGCTTTTCTCTGTCTCATATTGTCTATTAAGAGGCAATCTCTGCTTGACTTACAAAACCATGTTTGACCCAGCCCTGTTAGAAATGTTACACCTAAAGAAATCCCAATCCCTCTGCACCACACGCTCCAGGAACCTCAACCTCATTACCACAATCAACAGAACATGCTGGAGGGACAGGTTCATAACTCAGAGACTGCTTATGCTCTGGAATAGACTTCCCATACATGTCAAGCAGAGCAGCTCACTGGCCCTTTTCAAGAGAAATCTTGATGAGTGGATGGGAAATAGAAAGTTCACCCCGGGGATCACTCCAGTGGCTCTACTTGATAGAGGCACTGGGAACTAATGGTGGCATGATGCCAGGGCACTTCTATTGGCTAGGCTTGTAAAGGCTCCAGGGATGTTGGCCTAGTCCACACCTATGAACCTAATGACTGGTGCCAAAGTCATGGTCTTAAACTCAGTGCAAAAAATGCATTATCATCCCCTTTGGCAAAGTAATGGCACTGTCGCTTTACTCTGTGTCATACATACTACTCAGAGGTGACGTGTGCCTTGCATGTAAAGCAATCTTTCACCCTGCTTTAATGGAAATGCTACACATTCGTAAGTGAAATAGCACATGGGTCACTCTCTCTAAGGACCTTAACCTGGTATGTAAAACTGCTCGTTGACCATATTTAAGCTTAATTTGGACAACTGGATGGGTATCAGGAAATTCATCCCAGAAGTTCCACCTATGTCCCTCATGGACAGGGACATCAGGTACTGATCCCACTGTCTGCTACACTCTTGGGAACAGGGACAGAACTTGGCTAGACTTGTAAGGGCCCTAGGGACATTAGCCTAGTATAGTCCTATGATCTTTTAATGCAATGACGAAGTGTCAGACTAAAACTCAATGCCAATAAATGCATTATAGTACCTTTTGGGAACTCTGCCACCCAAGCTAATTAATCCATCGATTAGTCATCCAAAGAGTTAACCCAGTAGTCACTGATCCTGGAACATATGTAGACAATACTCTGGTCTTTGACCAACATGTGGTCAAGGTAATGAAGAATAAACCAAGTAGAAACCACCACAATATATATTAATAAAATCGATTTATTACAGATCAAAGATACCATGTGGTCAAGGTAGTAAGAAAGTCATTCTATGCCACCCAACTTATAAGTAAGGGAATGGCATATAGTTCCAAGGAAGTCTTACTGCCACTTTATTTGGTCCTTATCAGACCCATAATTGGGTATAATGTCCCCTTCAACATGTATCTGACCAGACATATGCAACAGCTGGAATGCCCAGAAAGATTCCTTACCAGGAGAATCCAGGGTATAAACACATTGTCTAGAATAGATTACCATCAAAGTCTATTCTGTGTCTCCTACAAGTAACTGACACGTGATCTATAGCTGGTATACAAGGCATCCTCATATCCAGCTCTGATGCACATTTTACACATTCACAAAATGAACAGTATCAGAACCACTAGATCCAAAGATTTAAATTTTGCTTGTGACATAAATAAGACATTTTGGTGAGGCAGATATGTGTCTCAGAGGTTCCCCATGCTCTGGAACAGGCTTCCCATCCATGTAAAGCAGAGTCCGTCTCTAACCCTATTTAAGTGTAACCTTGACCAATGGATGATACATTGGAAATTCACACCAGGTCTAGCCCCCTCCATGTCTCTGAAAGACAGAGACAGACAGTAATGCCCAAACTAACATACCCCTCCAAATAACCTCTGCAACCTTCCTAACATACCCCCACCTAATAAATGCAAATAAAAAATACACAGGGACACAACTGGGCTGAACTTTACAGCTAGTCTTATAAAGACTGTGGTTGTCATTAGTCTAGTATATAATGATGAGCTATGAACCAGCCCATTGTAGTTCCTCTAAAAACACCTGACACCATGGATGGGAAATTTCCCATTTTTTTCCACTGCCAGCTTGGTGGTAGATATGGGAATCATGAGACAATGAAGAAATGGTCTCATGTTCACTGACAACCAACTAATCCTTAGAGAAATGGATATGGTAAGTGAGGGATGTAATTACATAAAGACATTGGAGGCAATATTCTCACACAAAAGCATGCAAAATAAAAATAAGGTTGTCAGTAATGTAAGAATTACACCCACCTTACATAGTACAGACCAAACATATAGGACAACATATGCTGAGGCACTTAAAAACATTTTTCCAAAACACCAAAGACTCCACAGACATTAGCCCTACAAAAAGAATCTTCAGCAACCCAAAAGCACTCCACCAAAATAGCATCTAACACAACATATTGTATACAGTGACACCGTCTGGAGCTTCTACTGTAAAACTCATAACGCAAGCCAACACACTAACCAATATTTTAGTCATAAGAGACTCTATTACAAGACATGCAGATATCCCACTTGAATAAGGAGAATATCAGTCAGTTGTCTTTCAGGGGCCAGAACTCACCGTATCACCCACGCACTCAAGTGATTCGACCACAAGTACCAGTATGACTCAGTCATAGTCCATATGGTTGTAAATGACCTGAGGCATACCTCCCACAACTATATGAAGAGAGGTATTATGAAGCTGTTGGACCACGGGTCCCAGGCTAGTATGTGCTTAGCATAGTGCAGCAGTGCAGGGCTACAATGTCTTCAACACATTTAGGCAGGTCTATATTAGATCACTGAATGCTTAAAAAAGTGAATGGTGATTAATTGACCCTATGTAAGCAAAAGCTTATAATGTCAAAGTGCCAAAACAGTGATTTTTTTCCAAGGGAAAAAAATCACTGTTCCGACAAAAAATAAAAATAAAAAACAATTTCAAACATTACATTAAGTGGGGGCTTCACCCCCACACCCCCCTACTTAAATATATCTACTCCAAGACTGCACTACAGTACCAAAAACTGCAAAGTACTGAAGCGGGCAAGCAAATTCTTTCCCAGGGAAAGAATTCGCTTAACAGCCACTTCGATATTTTGCATTTTCAGCATTTTAAGTTCAACCAAGATGCATTCAAAAGGATGCTTCTTTGGTCTTCTAATATAGACCCATTTAGGCCAGCTATTGAACAGGCGGGAACCAACCTGGATGTGTCTCAATCTGTATCAACAACAAATTCAGCTCAAGAATAGTCAAAAGGGATGATGAACTTGAGCTTCTCCATGTATAGATTTCGATAGGCAATGTCCCATATCATATCCTTACACAGTATAGGTCACCTTCTATGACCCAAGAAACTCATAGTTCATACTTGGGCCTACTGGCTGCTCCCAACATTCAACCCAGTACTATATTCATGGGTAGCTTCAAACACCCCATTATAAACTGGGATAATTACATGACCCCAAACTTACAGGCCAAGAGATTCTTGGACTTTGTAAATACAAACACCTTAGAAAAGATAGTCCATACACCTACTAGGGGTGCAAATAAACTTAACCTACTACTCACAAACATGGGAGAATCCTGTACCCCCCCCCATACACCAAGTGTAAAGTCCTTTCTGTTATGGTCACACCATAAAGTTGTTAACGTCATCATAAAAATCAATTTTGTGACCCCCGGCTAACCAGGTAACTTTTAGGAACTATTTCTTCTAATAAATGATAACCTGTCACAATTTTAGGCCTCCCAAATCTTTGAAAATGCAGCTGCCTTTGTGGAATTGTTCACACAAACCTTGTACAATCATGTCAATGAATGCACAAAGATAGCTGTGCCCCCCCCCCCCCCCCAAAAAAAAAAATAATCCAAGAACTAACTTAAAAAAACACCCTGGTGGAATTTATACATGAACATGTTTTACATCAAAAGGAAGAAAGTTATAGCTAATGTTAGGAAGAGCTGTACCCAAACAAGTAAGAGGGAAATATAGCCTCCCAGGCAAAAGACATTCAAAAGGCTTTCTTTAGCTATGTGCCTAACCTCAAAGATAGCACACAGTAGTGCGCAGAACTGAAAGGAAATGGAGCCATCTACACAGTGCCAGATTATATAGCAAAATTGTTGACCAACAAATTCAGCTCTAATTTTGCCCCCTGTCTCTCCAAGCAGTCCCCTGAAAATACCATCAAACATAACCCCCCCCCCCGACTATCACTAGGGAACAAGAGCTAGATGTGCTAAGGCCAGAAACAGCTCATTGATGGGCCTTAATAATATTCCAGGATACCTCCTAAATGGTCTGAAACATGACCTATCAGGACCACAGAAGTCATTGTAGTCACTGTTTAACCATAGTCACATGAGTGGAGAACTGCAACTTTTAACCCTCGACAAAAGGGCCTGGCTAGTCTCATATGCAAAGCCGTGGAAAGAATTTCAAACAGAAATGATTATTAAGGATGCAGAAAACCTTCAAACACTAGATGCAGCCCAGTTTAGTTTTGTCAAGGGACAGATCATGCCTGCTCAACCTGGTGGATTTCTTTGAGTGCTCTCCAAGAAAATAGATGAGAACAAAACAGTGCATAATACCTTTCATGACCTGGATAAGGCATTTGATACAATACCTCGCTTAGGCAATGTAAACAAACTCATAGATATAAGCATAAACCCCTACATTATGCAGTGGATAACTGGCTGGGTCTCAGATAGGAACCAGGAAATTAGGATAGGAGAGACTGTTTCCATAAAGGGGCCAGTTACTAGGAGAGTCCCACAGGACTCTGTGCTGAGTCTGCTCCTTTTTGGCAAATGTTTCTTGTAAGTAAAGGCCAATGTTTAGGTCTTCTGTCTGACCAGGTTTGCAGATGATTGCAGACTAGGAGGAGTCATAGAGTTCCCCCAAGACACTAACATCCTACAGGAAGGACTAACACAGACAAATGACTAGTACCAAAGCCATAACTTAAAACTTAATGTCAAGAAATACATAATAATACCTTTTCAGAAGTAAGCCACCCTAGGAAATTATTTGATCGATAACACACCCCTAAGAATAGAACCAGTAGTCAAGGATTTGAGTATACGTATAGGTAGTAACGTGACTTTCAACAACTCTAAGAATAGAACCAGTAGTCAGATATTTGGTATGTGTAGACAGTAACCTGACTTTTGATACTCCTATAGTCAGGGATTTGGGTATGCATGTAGATAGTAACCTGACATTTGATCATCATTTGTCTAACATAGTGACAAAATTATTCAAGTGAATCTCCTTCAGGCATGGTAGTGCAAGTCTGGAGTGAAATGGAAAAGTGAAATGGAAGTGAGACTTCTCCAGATTGCGGCACAGTTCTACTCTAGTTGTCTGATAGCTGACTGCGAGATCTAAACCATTTTAACTACAGCTGTCCTCCTTAGTCACAAAACGTAGGCAAAAATTTTACAAGTACCCCCCCCACACACACACACATACACACTTAGAAAGTTGCTAGAAAAACAGAGTTTCTGTGAGCATGCATTTGACACACACAAACACACAAACACACACGCAACTGCACACAGTGAGAATGATCGAGCAATCCCCTGGCGGCATCAGTTGAAACGTTTCTGTACCTCTCGGTGTGCATGTGAGCTAATGAGTGGCAGCAGTAAAGAGCTTTGCATACCTCGGGACCTGAAAGCTAAAGAAATCTGGATGAAGCCTAAACTAAAAGGGGAACAAAGGCTCAAAAACAGAAAGATATTTAAGTTATTGCTCTTATAAAATTAGAAAATTGCTTAAGTAAAGAATTTCTGTCAGCATGAATTTTCTAAAGAAAATAAAACCTTGAAAATTATTTAATAATTTCAATCTGCAATGACTGCGAATGAACCAAATGTTTTAGGAGTAAGGGGCTAAAAAATAAAGTTAAAGACCTGGTTATTTTTTAAAGTGTTATATTATAAATGTAAAATGCTTCCTCCAACACCATTTACTTATACTACAGCAACTCTGAAACATTAAATGGAGGAACTATTTTACTTCAAAAAATATATAAAAAATATAGTAAAAATAATATAGTAATAAACATATAAGTAAGTAAGTAAGTAAAACATAATTTTACAGAGAACACATTCTCTAAGAGCAATAATACCCTCCAGGGTGTGTGTTATTGCATAATTAATGCCCACCCAGGGGTGGTATGAGGCCCAACACCACAGGTATTGGACCTGTACACCCCTGAAAGGGCAGTAAAAATATAATTACACATTATCACACACCCTGGAGGGCTCTATTGCTTGCTTAGTGTTTGCTCAGTGCTGCATCAAAGGTTGTGAAATGGTTAGCGCCCCATGATTGATGTATGCACTTTCCTTTGCACTTCCTTACAGAAGTTTCACTTCAACCACGTGTAGAGACCATGCACATTATTTTTTTTTATATTGTTCACCTTATAAGAGGGGCATGGCATCTAAGTCCAAGGAAGTCATCATTCCAAATAATTCAGAAGTCATCAGGCTGATCAGGCACATACAACAACTGGAATATCCATTGAGGTTCCTCATAAAAAGAATACAAGGTGTAAACATCATGTCCTATGAAGATTACCTCAAATGCTTATCTTTATACTTTGTTTACTACAGGTTAATGAGATGTAATATATGTCTGGCTTACAAGGCCTTCTTGGATATCCCACTCTGATGGACCTTTTTCTCACATTTGCAAAGCCAACAGCATCAAAATTGTTCAATCTAGCGATTTAAAGTTTGCAAAATAAATAGAACATGTTGAGGGGACAGGTATGTGTCTCAGGGAATTCATCTTCTGTAGAACAGGCTTCCCATCCATGGGCAGAGACAGCTTGTAAACCTAGCTGACATATACCTCTTAAAAAACCTCTACGGCACATAAACTTGCAAGATACCTTTGGGAAGCTTGGCTAGGCTTATAAAGCCCACAGTGGTCATTATCCTTGTATGCATTTATGAACCTACAAATTTATATATGAGCAGGGCTGAAACAAGGTGGGTTAGTATGCTAGGTAAAGATACAGTTAAGGAAGTGTGTGTGTGTGTGTGTGTGTGTGTGTGTGTGTGTGTGTGTGTGTGTGTGTGTGTGTAGGAAACAATGGAGTATAAAGTAAAACTTTATAATGATATATGGTATTTTAGGATTAAATAAACTTTCTTTGCAGTAATTCTGTTTATGAGTGATATAAGATTTGATAACATGGATCAAGTATGTAAAAGTCTTAATAAAAATATTAAAAATAACTAAAATACGAATTGTCATGGGCAGCATCAGAAAATGTTCACTAAAAATCAATTTACTAGATTATTAAACTGAATTAATTGATCAGTTAAACAATTTAGTCAAAGCTAGTTAGCTTAAGTACTTCACTGCAACATTATCAGTTAGAAAGTTGCAAGGGTACAACATGAGAGCCAAATCCTCCCTTGCCACTTGCCTCTCACATTTCCCATGAGCTCTGCTGCTCTCCGTGTATGGCACTTTATCCAGATAGTTGATAACATAGAATTCTGGAATGTTTGCCATGGGAATAAACTCCAAGAAGCTGGTAAAATCATTATTTAGATATGTAAGAGATTCAAGATGACAGATGCAATGCATCACAATGAGTAAAATAGCTTATACCTTATAAAGGAAGCCCGGAAAAAAAAAAGCACTGCTATACCTCTTTAAAATTCTAAGGCACATGTCTTATACTTGAAATGAAAAGGATGTAGTAAAACAGGATTTTATTTTGCAATTTTACAAAGGGCAATTACTATATAGGGACTGAAATGCCCACAGCTGATCACATATTCCAAAACCTTCTGGCAAGCTTTTACCATTGCCCCATGTATTAAGGCCTTTGAGTGACTGAAGTGAAATTCTGCACTATAATACCACACTGGTCAGCCATGAAAATGAGGGCCTGATCACCAGGGAAACAATGACAGCCTCGCAACAGCAGAATGTAATTACCAATCACTTCTGTTAGAGTCATTCTTTTCTGTAGTCTGTAGAGTTGACAGGAAATCACTGTTGTACTGTCAAATACTCTGCTTTCTTCTCATGATGGCCATGTATGCTGATATGCTTTGACCACTTTTGACCAAATAATTATATAAGTTTATAATGACTTTTAATCTGCAGATTTCTTCTCCTTGTAGTATAGTTCATACCTTTTTTAACTTATTCCAATTTCTCACAGTCTCTGACCACTCAAATAACTTAACTTTACCTTACTCAAAATAACCACCAGTTAATCTGACTAGTACAAAGCCGTGTGTGTCTGATATCACAGAATGTTGAGCACTACTCTAAAAGGATAGTGTTATCGTAATGGCCTTCAGTACAATAAAAATAATTTAAAATGGCACATTTTTTTGCTTAGTATTGCCAAGTGTAAAAATGCATGAAAAGTTCTTTTAAATGCTGTACTAAACTCCACTGTAGCTGGAAGCACTCCAGAGCTATTGATGAGCAATTCTGTTCAATATTAGTTTTACAATGCAACCATTTGTAAAATGATAAGAAAGAAGGAATACCTGGCAATTACATCTGTAAGGGTCTCCAGCATTTCTGAGTATGTGAAATTCTGTACAGCTAGTCCTTTGACAGGGCTCACAGAATATTCTGAATTCTTAGAGGTTTGATTACCAATGAGGAATGCAGGCCCTTAGTGGAAATTACTTGGATGGCGAAGAACAATGTTAAAGGTACTGTGTGATCACTTTATTCTGGGCTTGATATGCTGTAATCTGGGGATCCCATACATATGACACCATCTCTTCACAATGTTATGAGATAATTTCACGCACAGATTAAATTAAGGGAAAAAAAAGAGTTATCCAAAATGGCAAAGTTGGGGAAGGTTGAGGCAAATAACACAGCAACTTTGTAACTATTAAGGCGAGCATGATCTCAACAGTACCATCATTTGAGGAATTCATTTAAGATTTGTTCTTTTCCATGTAGGTTCACACATATTAACTGGTAACCATGGTAAACAGTGAATGCATGAAAAAAGAAAGAAAAGAAAAACAGAACTGTCTTCCAGCTGTTCTTTCAGAGGTGCCAAAATATTTTCCTTTATATATTTATTTGTTTCTGCTTTGTTATAAAATCACTCATATCTTATGTAGGAATACAATGATGAAATGATACGTGGAGAAAAAAATTACTTTCATAGCATGTACGTTTTACAATGCAGAACATGCAAACATACAACCTACAATATGCTTACCTGAGACTTGGACAGCACTGATGAAGTCACAGTGGTACAACTGACACAGCAGTGTCAAAGCAAAGAGGAGTCATCAGCAGAGTGCAGAAAGAAGAGTGCAAATGCAACAGACTGCCGTGGGAGCTGTATAAAGATGACAAGTAAAAATAAAATTATAATAAAATTAAGAGAATGGACAGCAGATGCCTTAGACTAGTATAAACAGTACAGAAAACAGTATAGAAAACAGCTGAACCAGCAGAATGCAAATGTAAAACTCATAAATGTCTTAGGAATCCCTAAGATACAAAATGCCTGGACCATAGTATAAAGAGGAGATAGGTGAGCAAAAAGAAAACACAATACAACCATAAATATTCAGTCACACATGTGGTGTGTTAACCTTCCAACTAAAGGAGTCAGGAGGAAATATAGAGTGATGTAAGTTGGATGGTGTTGTAGATAGATGGAAAATATCTGTATGCAGGTTGTTTGGGCTAGAAGTGAGAATGGGTCTGGTGCCATTCACTGCTGTCTGTGTAATCAAAGGATGAAAAAAATCATTTTGGCTGTTAGTTTTCCAGCTCCAGCTGATAGTGACAGGAAGTTTTTTTTTTTTTTTCTAATTTCAGAAGGGTAATTGATTTATTGAAGGTCATACACTAATTACTTAACCGTAAAAAGGACAGAGACTACATTTCCTAGATCCTCGACTAGCATAACCGCATCTTGTTAAACAGCACCAGACACTATGACTTATTATTTAAACAGCAAACTGTGTAGTGACCTTTATGATGAATTATTTATTTAAGCACTCAGACCTTCCATCTGAATGACAATTTAGGTGTTCAAGGGTCACTAAGGATTATCTTCAGTTTAAAGGAAAACTCCACTGTACAGTGTTGTTAGCCTTGCCAGAGTTTTTCCCATACAATATCAGATTGATATAGTTTATTGCCTCAGAACAATTCAGACTCTTTTTATTTCTTCATTTCCAATGTTAGTGTCACATATCATGAAAGGCCCATTATTTTTTGTTTGTTCACATCTCATACTGTTTCAGAAAGGAATTTTTCTCAGTTTGCATTGCATAGACTTGAAGCACCATTTCTGTAGTTCTTAGAGTTTATAACCACTCAAAGTTTTATACCCTGGGACTGTTTAAAACCAATCTCAGTAAAGTGTGCACATTAAAGATCACAGGCAAAGATATTTAATGTTTCTCTTTTCTATAATTTTGCTTTGATTGTGCCAAGTGGGTTTTCTGACACTAAAGCATGTAGCTTTTACATTAGTTTTATTCAATGGAACTATATTTATTAAATTTTATAGCCTTAAGTTTCTCTTTACTACATGTTACTACAAAATGTATCTCTGCACAACTGCATTATCAGAAAGCAGGGCCATCTAACACAGAATCAAAAGAAACTGGACAACTACTCAGCATATGGTAATTACAAGCAGAAGTTTACTAAACTGCATAAATATAATTCCACTGAAGAAATTAAAGTAAATTCTATACATTTTCTTATAAGAAAGTACACTTTACATGAGGACAGCCTATGTTCAGTGAAAATAAATAGTAAGAAAAAATACTTTGCACACCATCTTAAACAATTAAAGTCAAACTGTTTTCCAAAAAGCTGTTTTAGGACAAATTTATATGTGAAGAACAGGGGTGAATTAGTTTATCATTAATATAAACAAACTGGTAATCTTTGTCTCTTGCTGGTCTTTGAAGAGATAGTTTTAGTCCATGTAACTGCAGATAATGTAAATACAGTCTGAAAGTTAAATAAAATTAGTACATACTGCAAGCCTTGATCTCATTCTTTGAAGTGACAGCTGCCAGCCATAAATAAATGAGCAGGTACACACTAAGGTAATTCAACATGTTTGACACTACAGGAAGAAGAAGAGGGGTGGGTAGCAATTGTTCAAGAGCAACAGATTTAATTACTAAACATAATCCTTTTTATGTATTTAGCTTGTTTTTAACAGAGTTTAAATGTTACAATGAAAGTGTCGCACTGGACTTCAGATATTACAAATTAAGGAGATTCATCAGAAAATAATTTGTTGTGGCTTTTAAACACCAAGAAACCACTAACAAACTCACAGTACAATCATGGTATCTAAATGAAGGGGAAAAAACAACTTATTATGTCTAGAAATGAGTCAAATAAAACAGGCACAAACTGTACTGTGAAAAGAAAACAAAACTATAACAAATAAAATAACACCAGTATGATAGACCCTGTCATGTCCAATTTGAGGAAAATAAATTAAAATATAATTTGAAGTGCTTAGAGTAATTTTGATACATTCGAACAGCACAAAGAACTAGGGCATGATGAAAAAAAAAACATTCTTGGAGATTCCTTTCTTCCTTCACTTCAGGTACATGGGGGAGTTGGAAGCTATCTTCAGAAACAACACATCTGTGGGATGTGGGGGGAAACCACGGCACAGAGCAAAAACCTTCATAAACACACAGAGATCATATCAACTTCACTCAGAAGCCACCTTAGCTGAGAACTGAACCAGAGAACCTAGCAAATTGATGCAGTAACACTAACTGCTGAACCACTGTGCCACCAAGTGTGAAGTTCTCATTGAAATATATTTTAGACATAGAGCTTGTTTAATGTTATATACTAATCAAGATATTTAAAGAAAACACACAAAAAAATTAAAATGAAAAAATGAAACTTGAAGACAGCAGCTGTAGGAGCAGTAAGAAAACCAGCATATATGGCTTAATTAAGAATGCTTCTAGATGTTTATTTTCTGTGGTATTAGAGTAAGCATGAAGGAGGAACACAGAACCAGCTAAAAAAAAAGCTAATCAAAGACATTTCAAATTTGTTAAAATGTAAGCCAGCTCGGTTAGCCATTTAATGGACAATGTAGTATGTAAGATTGATTCAACTTAGACAAAATCAAGGCAGATTTTGCTTGATCATTAGGGTGATATACATAGGTAAAAAAAACAAAAAGAAAACAAGAACCCGTAATGAGCTCATTGTTACCAATAGCAGTCCAAGAACAAAGAAACGAAAATGGCAGAGTTATGTCCAAAGCATTAATAAATAAGACAAAGCTTTTGGATTACTCGTTCTTCAGTATGACAAAATTTACTTCAAATCTTACTAACTTTTAAAGTAAAAACTAACACTCACATGTTCACACGTAGCCAACCAGAGAACAGAATTAATTAAACTTTTGGTTAAAAAACAACCCTAAATAAAAATAGAATAACTTCCACATATAAAACAATTCTGAATATATTTTAAAACATTATTTTAAACATAATTGTTTATGTTTCAGCACAGGCTTTAAAGATACCACAGAACTGATAAGTTTTATGCCTGGTATTAATTTTGTGGTACCTTTAAAAGGTTGCTTTTTAACAAAAAGTTTGTAAATTAATTCTGTTCTCTGGTTGGCTACTAGCTAACATGTGATTGTTAGTTTTTACTTTAAAAGTCAGTAAGAGTTTAAGTAAATTTTATCACAATGAAGAAGGAGTAATCTGAAAGTTTTGTGTTATTAATTAAAGTTTTGGACTCTGTCGTTTTGGTTTCTTTGATATACATAGATGGTGAGGAGGAAATGGTGTGGGCAAAGCATTTACACTTCAGGAATTAACAGCTGCTAAGGGACTGTTGTTCAAAAGGAAGAGCATGAGTAGGACCAACGGTAATCTAATAGGAACTATAAACACTTAACTAGTAATAGTGTGAAATAGTCCTATGCTGTGCAGTCAAAATAAATTTTGTTTTGATGAGGGACACACGTTCAGGCATTCACAATATTATGTTCCTTAAAATAAACATGTTTAGTGCACTGTGTTACCTGTGTATACTAATATTCATTCCTGCTACAGAAACAGCACAATATGGGAGACTATAAAATGAAAAATGCTAGCATGGCAGCATTAAATACTTTAACAAACATCTGCTCTAACTCACATCCATGTGATGTGTTCACAACAACTCAGCTCATGTTTTAGCAGCAATGTTGTGCTCTCCTATGACTTGACAATTAAATTGCAATGTGCATTTCATTCGAAATTGCCAGCTGGGCTTCATCTGTCCCTTTGTTAGTGGTGGTAGGTTCGACACCTGCAACAGGCTTAGGATTTTTAGCTAAAACCATAAATAATATTCCGGTTATCTTGATGAGCATTCTGCTAGAAACAAAAGGACTCATAGTACTTTCTGTAGTATTGGGTGGCCAGAAAACACCTTCCCATATAATTACTGACACAACTGTATAAGAATAGGGAGATTACATATAATTACTGATATAACTGTCTAAGACTAGGGAGATTACATATAATTACTGATACAACTGTCTAGGAATAGGGAGATTACATATAATTACTGATACAACTAAGACAATGGGGATTACATATAATTACTGATACAATTGTCTAAGACTAGGGGGATTACATATAATTACTGATACAACTGTCTAAGAATAGGGAGATTACATATAATTACTGATACAACTAAGACAATGGGGATTACATATAATTACTGATACAACTGTCTAAGACTAGGGGGATTACATATAATTACTGATACAACTGTCTAAGACTAGGGGGATTACATATAATTACTGATACAACTGTCTAAGACTAGGGGGATTACATATAATTACTGATACAACTGTCTAAGACTAGGGGGATTACATATAATTACTGATACAACAGTCTAAGACTAGGGAGATTACATATAATTACCAATACAACTATCTAAGACTATGGGGATTACATATAATTACTGATACAACTTTCTACGTATAGGGAGATTAAATATAATTACTGCTACAACTGTCTAAGACTAATGAGATTACACATAATTACTGATACAACTGTCTAAGACTAGGGAGATTACATATAATTCTGATACAACTGTCTAAGACTACAGAGATTGCATATAATTACTGATACAACTGTCTAAGACTAGGGAGATTACATATAATTACTGATACAACTGTCTAAGACTAGGGAGATTACATATAATTACTGATACAACTGTCTAAGACTAGGGGGGTTACATATAATTACTGATACAACTGTTTAAGACTAGTGGGATTACATATAATTACTGATACAACTGTCTAAGACTAGGGGGATTATATATAATTACTGATACAACTATCTAAGACTATGGGGATTACACATAATTACTGATACAACTGTCTACGTATAGGGAAATTACTGATAATACTGTCTAAGACTAAGGTGATTAGAAATAATTCCTGATATAACTGTCTAAGACTAGGGGGATTACATATAATTACTGATACAACTATCTATGTATATGGAGATTGCATATAATTACTGATCCAACTGTCTAAGACTAGGGAGATTACAAATATATATATACTGATACAACTGTCTAAGTCCAGGCTGATTTCATATAATTACTGAAAAAACTGTCTAAGACTAGGAGGATTACATATAATTACTGATACAACTGTCTAAGACTAGGGAGATTACATATAATTACTGATACAACTGTCTAAGACTAGGGAGATTACATATAATTACTGATATAAAGGTCTAAGAATAGGGAAATTTTATATTATTACTTATCCCAATGTCTAAGCCTAGTGAGATTACATATAATTCCTGATACAACTGTCTAAGACTAGGGAGATTACATATAATTACTGATACAACTGTCTAAGACTAGGGAGATTACATATAATTACTGATAAAACTGTCTAAGACTAGGGAGATTACATATAATTACTGATACAACTGTCTAAGACTAGGAAGATTACATATAATTACTGATACAACTGTCTAAGACTAGGGTGATTACATATAATTACTGATACAACTGTCTAAGACTAGGAGATTACATATAATTACTGATACAACTGTCTAAGACTAGGGAGATTACATATAATTACTGATACAACTGTCTAAGACTAGGAGATTACATATAATTACTGATACAACTGTCTAAGACTAGGGAGATTACATATAATTACTGATACAACTGTCTAAGACTAGGGAGATTACATATAATTACTGATACAACTGTCTAAGACTAGGGAGATTACATATAATTACTGATACAACTGTCTAAGACTAGGGAGATTACATATAATTACTGATACAACTGTCTAAGACTAGGGAGATTACATATAATTACTGATACAACTGTCTAAGACTAGAGAGATTACATATAATTACTGATACAACTGTCTATGACTAGGAGATTACATATAATTACTGATACAACTGTCTAAGACTAGGGAGATTACATATAATTACTGATACAACTGTCTAAGACTAGGGAGATTACATATAATTACTGATACAACTGTCTAAGACTAGGGAGATTACATATAATTACTGATACAACTGTCTAAGACTAGGACGATTACATATAATTACTGATACAACTGTCTAAGACTAGGGAGATTACATATAATTACTGATACAACTGTCTAAGACTAGGGAGATTACATATAATTACTGATACAACTGTCTAAGACTAGGGAGATTACATATAATTACTGATACAACTGTCTAAGACTAGGGAGATTACATATAATTACTGATACAACTGTCTAAGACTAGGGAGATTACATATAATTACTGATACAACTGTCTAAGACTAGGGAGATTACATATAATTACTGATACAACTGTCTAAGACTAGGAGATTACATATAATTACTGATACAACTGTCTAAGACTAGGGAGATTACATATAATTACTGATACAACTGTCTAAGACTAGGGAGATTACATATAATTACTGATACAACTGTCTAAGACTAGGGAGATTACATATAATTACTGATACAACTGTCTAAGACTAGGGAGATTACATATAATTACTGATACAACTGTCTAAGACTAGTGAGATTACATATAATTCCTGATACAACTGTCTAAGACTAGGGAGATTACATATAATTACTGATACAACTGTCTAAGATTAGGAGATTACATATAATTACTGATACAACTGTCTAAGACTAGGGAGATTACATATAATTACTGATACAACTGTCTAAGACTAGGGAGATTACATATAATTACTGATACAACTGTCTAAGACTAGGGAGATTACATATAATTACTGATACAACTGTCTAAGACTAGGGAGATTACATATAATTACTGATACAACTGTCTAAGACTAGGGAGATTACATATAATTACTGATACAACTGTCTAAGACTAGGGAGATTACATATAATTACTGATACAACTGTCTAAGACTAGGGGATTACATATAATTACTGATACAACTGTCTAAGACTACGAGATTACATATAATTACTGATACAACTGTCTAAGACTAGGGAGATTACATATAATTACTGATACAACTGTCTAAGACTAGGGAGATTACATATAATTACTGATACAACTGTCTAAGACTAGGGGATTACATATAATTACTGATACAACTGTCTAAGACTAGGGAGATTACATATAATTACTGATACAACTGTCTAAGACTAGGGAGATTACATATAATTACTGATACAACTGTCTAAGACTAGGAGATTACATATAATTACTGATACAACTGTCTAAGACTAGGGAGATTACATATAATTACTGATACAACTGTCTAAGACTAGGGAGATTACATATAATTACTGATACAACTGTCTAAGACTAGGGAGATTACATATAATTACTGATACAACTGTCTAAGACTAGGGAGATTACATATAATTACTGATACAACTGTCTAAGACTAGGGAGATTACATATAATTACTGATACAACTGTCTAAGACTAGGGAGATTACATATAATTACTGATACAACTGTCTAAGACTAGGAGATTACTTATAATTACTGATACAACCGTCTAAGACTATGGAGATTACATATAATTACTGATACAACTGTCTAAGACTAGGGAGATTACATATAATTACTGATACAACTGTCTAAGACTAGGGAGATTACATATAATTACTGATACAACTGTCTAAGACTAGGGAGATTACATATAATTACTGATACAACTGTCTAAGACTAGGGAGATTACATATAATTACTGTTACAACTGTAAAAGATTTGGTAGATTTCATATAATTATGGATACTTCTGTCTAAGACTAGGGGATGACGTATAATTACTAATACAACTGTCTAAGACTAGGATGATTACATATAATTACTGATACAACTGTCTAAGACTAGGGAGATTTCATATAATTACTGATACAACTGTCTAAGACTAGGAGATTACATATAATTACTGATACAACTGTCTAAGACTAGGATGATTACATATAATTACTGATACAACTCTCTAAGACTAGGGAAATTACATATAATTACTGATACAACTGTCTACGACTATGGAGATTACATATAATTACTGATACAACTGTCTAAGACTGGGGGGTTACATATAATTACTGATTCAACTGTCTAGGAGATTACATATAATTACTGATACAAATGTCTAAGACTAGGGAGATTACATATAATTACTGATACAACTGTCTAAGACAAGGTGAATTACATATAATTATTGATACAACTGTCTAAGACTAGGAGATTACATATAATTCCTGATACAACTGTCTAAGACTAGGGAGATTACATATAATTACTGATACAACTGTCTAAGACTAGGGAGATTACATATAATTACTGATACAACTGTCTAAGACTAGGGAGATTACATATAATTACTGATACAACTGTCTAAGACTAGGGAGATTACATATAATTACTGATACAACTGTCTAAGACTAGGAGATTACATATAATTACTGATACAACTGTCTAAGACTAGGGAGATTACATATAATTACTGATACAACTATCTAAGTATGATTACATATAATTACTGATACAACTGTCTAAGACTAGGAGATTACATATAATTACTGATACAACTGTCTAAGACTAGGGAGATTACATATAATTACTGATACAACTGTCTAAGACTAGGGAGATTACATATAATTACTGATACAACTGTCTAAGACTAGGGAGATTACATATAATTACTGATACAACTGTCTAAGACTAGGGAGATTACATATAATTACTGATACAACTGTCTAAGACTAGGGAGATTACATATAATTACTGATACAACTGTCTAAGACTAGGGAGATTACATATAATTACTGATACAACTGTCTAAGACTAGGGGATTACATATAATTACTGATACAACTGTCTAAGACTAGGGAGATTACATATAATTACTGATACAACTGTCTAAGACTAGGGAGATTACATATAATTACTGATACAACTGTCTAAGACTAGGGAGATTACATATAATTACTGATACAACTGTCTAAGACTAGGAGGATTACATATAATTACTGATACAACTGTCTAAGACTAGGGAGATTACATATAATTACTGATACAACTGTCTAAGACTAGGGAGATTACATATAATTACTGACACAATTGTTTAAAACTAGGGAGATTATATATAATTACTGATACAACTGTCTAAGACTATGGAGATTACATATAATTACTGAAAAAACTGTCTAAGACTTTGGAGATTATATATAATTACTGATACAACTGTCTAAGACTATGGAGAATAAATATAATTCCTGATACAACTGTCTAAGACTAGGGAGATTACATAAAAATACTGATACAACTGCCTAAGACCTGGGAGATTACATATAATTACTGATATAACAGTCTAAGAATAGGGAGATTACATATAATTACTGATACAAGTGTCTAAAACTAGGGAGATTACATATAATTACTGATACAACTGTCTAAGACTAGGGAGATTACATATAATTACTGATACAACTGTCTAAGACTAGGGAGATTACATATAATTACTAATACAACCATCTAAGACTAGGGAGATTACATATAATTACTGATACAACTGTCTAAGACAAGGGGATTACATATAATTACTGATACAACTGTGTAAGACTAGGAGATTACATATAATTACTGATACAACTGTCTAAGACTAGGAGATTACATATAATTACTGATACAACTGTCTAAGACTAGGAGATTACATATAATTACTGATACAACTGTCTAAGACTAGGAGATTACATATAATTACTGATACAACTGTCTAAGACTAGGAGATTACATATAATTACTGATACAACTGTCTAAGACTAGGAGATTACATATAATTACTGATACAACTGTCTAAGACTAGGAGATTACATATAATTACTGATACAACTGTCTAAGACTAGGAGATTACATATAATTACTGATACAACTGTCTAAGACTAGGAGATTACATATAATTACTGATACAACTGTCTAAGACTAGGAGATTACATATAATTACTGATACAACTGTCTAAGACTAGGAGATTACATATAATTACTGATACAACTGTCTAAGTCTAGGGAGATTACATATAATTACTGATACAACTGTCTAAGACTAGGGAGATTGCTTATAATTGCTGATACAACTGTCTAAGACTAGTGACATTACATATAATTCCTGATACAACTGTCTAAGACTAAGGAGATTACATATAATTACTGATACAACTGTCTAAGATTAGGGGGTTACTAATAATTCCTGATACACCTGTCTAAGACTAGGGATATTACATATAATTACTGATACTACTGTCTAAGACTACGGAGATTACATATAATTACTGATACAACTGTCTAAGACTAGGGAGATTACATATAATTACTGATACAACTGTCTAAGACTAGGAGATTACATATAATTACTGATACAACTGTCTAAGACTAGGAGATTACATATAATTACTGATACAACTGTCTAAGACTAGGAGATTACATATAATTACTGATACAACTGTCTAAGACTAGGAGATTACATATAATTACTGATACAACTGTCTAAGACTAGGAGATTACATATAATTACTGATACAACTGTCTAAGACTAGGAGATTACATATAATTACTGATACAACTGTCTAAGATTAGGAGATTACATATAATTACTGATACAACTGTCTAAGACTAGGGAGATTACATATAATTACTGATACAACTGTCTAAGACTAGGGAGATTACATATAATTACTGATACAACTGTCTAAGACTAGGGAGATTACATATAATTACTGATACAACTGTCTAAGACTAGGGAGATTACATATAATTACTGATACAACTGTCTAAGACTAGGGAGATTACATATAATTACTGATACAACTATCTAAGACTAGGGAAATTACATATAATTACTGATACAACTCTCTAAGATTAGGAGATTACATATAATTCCAGAGACAACTGTCTAAGACTAGGGAGATTACATATAATTCCTGATACAACTGTCTAAGACTAAGGAGATTACATATAATTACTGATACAACTGTCTAAGATTAGGGGGTTACCTATAATTCCTGATACAACTGTCTAAGACTAGGGATATTACATATAATTACTGATACTACTGTCTAAGACTAGGGAGATTACATATAATTACTGATACAACTGTCTAAGACTAGGAGATTACATATAATTACTGATACAACTGTCTAAGACTAGGGAGATTGCATATAATTACTGATACAACTTTCTAAGACTAGGGAGATTACATATGATTCCTGAGACAACTGTCTAAGACTAGGGAGATTGCATATAATTACTGATACAACTGTCTAAGACTAGGAGATTACATATAATTACTGATACAACTGTCTAAGACTAGGAGATTACATATAATTACTGATAGAAGTCTCTAAGACTAGGGAGATTACATATAATTACTGATACAACTGTCTAAGACTAGGGAGATTACATATAATTACTGATACAACTTTCTAAGACAAGAGGGATTACATATAATTACTGATACAACTGTCTAAGACTAAGGAGATTACATATAATTACTGATACAACTGTCTAAGACTATGGAGATACATATAATTACTGATACAACTCTCTAAGACTAGGGAGATTACATATAATTACTGATACAACTGTCTAAGACTAGGGAGATTACATATAATTACTGATACAACTGTCTAAGACTAGGGAGATTACATATAATTACTGATACAACTGTCTAAGACTAGGGAGATTACATATAATTACTGATACAACTGTCTAAGACTCAGGAGATTACATAAAATTACTAATACAACTGTCTAAGACTATGGAGATTACATATAATTACTGATACAACTGTCTAAGACTAGGGAGATTACATATAATTACTGATACAACTGTCTAAGACTAGGGAGATTACATATAATTACTGATACAACTGTCTAAGACTAGGGAGATTACATATAATTACTGATACAACTGTCTAAGACTAGGAGATTACATATAATTACTGATACAACTGTCTAAGACTAGGGAGATTACATATAATTACTGATACAACTGTCTAAGACTAGGGAGATTACATATAATTACTGATACAACTGTCTAAGACTAGGGAGATTACATATAATTACTGATACAACTGTCTAAGACTAGGGAGATTACATATAATTACTGATACAACTGTCTAAGACTAGGAAGATTACATATAATTACTGATACAACTGTCTAAGATTAGGAGATTACATATAATTACTGATACAACTGTCTAAGACTAGGGAGATTACATATAATTACTGATACAACTGTCTAAGACTAGGGAGATTACATATAATTACTGATACAACTGTCTAAGACTAGGAGATTACATATAATTACTGATACAACTGTCTAAGACTAGGGAGATTACATACAATTACTGATACAACTGTCTAAGACTAGGAGATTACATATAATTACTGATACAACTGTCTAAGACTAGGGAGATTACATATAATTACTGATACAACTGTCTAAGACTAGGGAGATTACATATAATTACTGATACAACTGTCTAAGACTAGGGAGATTACATATAATTACTGATACAACTGTCTAAGACTAGGACGATTACATATAATTACTGATACAACTGTCTAAGATTATGGAGATTACATATAATTACTGATACAACTGTCTAAGACTAGGGAGATTACATATAATTACTGATACAACTGTCTAAGACTAGGGAGATTACATATAATTACTGATACAACTGTCTAAGACTAGCAGATTACATATAATTACTGATACAACTGTCTAAGACTAGGGAGATTACATATAATTACTGATACAACTGTCTAAGACTAGGGAGATTACATATAATTACTGATACAACTGTCTAAGACTAGGACGATTATATATAATTACTGATACAATTGTCTAAGACTAGGGAGATTACATATAATTACTGATACAACTGTCTAAGTCTAGGGGATCGCATATTATTACTGATGCAACTGTCTATGACTAGGGGATTACATATAGCTACTAATACAACTGTCTATGACTAGGGTGATTACATATAATTACTGATACAACTGTCTAAGACTAGGGAGATTACATATAATTACTGATACAACTGTCTAAGACTAGGGAGATTACATATAATTACTGATACAACTGTCTAAGACTAGGGAGATTACATATAATTACTGATACAACTGTCTAAGACTAGGGAGATTACATATAATTACTGATACAACTGTCTAAGACTAGGGAGATTACATATAATTACTGATACAACTGTCTAAGACTAGGGAGATTACATATAATTACTGATACAACTGTCTAAGACTAGGGAGATTACATATAATTACTGATACAACTGTCTAAGACTAGGAGATTACATATAATTACTGATACAACTGTCTAAGACTAGGGAGATTACATATAATTACTGATACAACTGTCTAAGACTAGGAGATTACATATAATTACTGATACAACTGTCTAAGACTAGGGAGATTACATATAATTACTGATACAACTGTCTAAGACTAGGGAGATTACATATAATTACTGATACAACTGTCTAAGACTAGGGAGATTACATATAATTACTGATACAACTGTCTAAGACTAGGGAGATTACATATAATTACTGATACAACTGTCTAAGACTAGGGAGATTACATATAATTACTGATACAACTGTCTAAGACTAGGGAGATTACATATAATTACTGATACAACTGTCTAAGACTAGGAGATTACATATAATTACTGATACAACTGTCTAAGACTAGGGAGATTACATATAATTACTGATACAACTGTCTAAGACTAGGGAGATTACATATAATTACTGATACAACTGTCTAAGACTAGGGAGATTACATATAATTACTGATACAACTGTCTAAGACTAGGGGATTACATATAATTACTGATACTACTGTCTAAGACTAGGACGATTACATATAATTACTGATACAACTGTCTAAGACTATGGAGATTACATATAATTACTGATACAACTGTCTAAGACTAGGGAGATTACATATAATTACTGATACAACTGTCTAAGACTAGGGGATTACATATAATTACTGATACAACTGTCTAAGACTAGGGAGATTACATATAATTACTGATACAACTGTCTAAGACTAGGAGATTACATATAATTACTGATACAACTGTCTAAGACTAGGGAGATTACATATAATTACTGATACAACTGTCTAAGACTAGGAGATTACATATAATTACTGATACAACTGTCTAAGACTAGGGAGATTACATATAATTACTGATACAACTGTCTAAGACTAGGGAGATTACATATAATTACTGATACAACTGTCTAAGACTAGGGGATTACATATAATTACTGATACAACTGTCTAAGACTAGGGAGATTACATATAATTACTGATACAACTGTCTAAGACTAGGGAGATTACATATAATTACTGATACAACTGTCTAAGACTAGGGAGATTACATATAATTACTGATACAACTGTCTAAGACTAGGAGATTACATATAATTACTGATACAACTGTCTAAGACTAGGGAGATTACATATAATTACTGATACAACTGTCTAAGACTAGGGAGATTACATATAATTACTGATACAACTGTCTAAGACTAGGAGATTACATATAATTACTGATACAACTGTCTAAGACTAGGGAGATTACATATAATTACTGATACAACTGTCTAAGACTAGGGAGATTACATATAATTACTGATACAACTGTCTAAGACTAGGGAGATTACATATAATTACTGATACAACTGTCTAAGACTAGGGAGATTACATATAATTACTGATACAACTGTCTAAGACTAGGGAGATTACATATAATTACTGATACAACTGTCTAAGACTAGGAGATTACATATAATTACTGATACAACTGTCTAAGACTAGGGAGATTACATATAATTACTGATACAACTGTCTAAGACTAGGGAGATTACATATAATTACTGATACAACTGTCTAAGACTAGGGAGATTACATATAATTACTGATACAACTGTCTAAGACTAGGGAGATTGCTTATAATTGCTGATACAACTGTCTAAGACTAGTGACATTACATATAATTCCTGATACAACTGTCTAAGACTAAGGAGATTACATATAATTACTGATACAACTGTCTAAGATTAGGGGGTTACCTATAATTCCTGATACAACTGTCTAAGACTAGGGAGATTACATATAATTACTGATACAACTGTCTAAGACTCAGGAGATTACATATAATTACTGATACAACTGTCTAAGACTAGGCAGATTACATATAATTACTGATACAACTGTCTAAGACTAGGGAGATTACATAAAATTACTGATTCAACTTTCTAGGACTATGGTGATTACATATAATTATTGATACAACTGTCTAAGACTATGGAGATTACATATAATTACTGATACAACTGTCTATGACTAGGGAGATTACATATAATTACTGATACAACTGTCTAAGACTATGGAGATTGCATATAATTACTGATATAACTGTCTAAGACTCGGAGATTACATATAATTACTGATACAACTGTCTAAGACTAGGGAGATTACATATAATTACTGATACAACTGTCTAAGACTAGGAGATTACATATAATTACTGATACAACTGTCTAAGACTAGGAGATTACATATAATTACTGATACAACTGTCTAAGACTAGGGAGATTACATATAATTACTGATACAACTGTCTAAGACTAGGGAGATTACATATAATTACTGATACAACTGTCTAAGACTAGGGGATTACATATAATTACTGAAACAACTGTCTAAGACTAGGGGGATTACATATAATTACTGATACAACCATCTAAGCCTAAAGAGATTACATATAGTTACTGATACAACTGTCTAAGACTAGGGAGATTACATATAATTACTGATACAACTGTCTAAGACTAGGGAGATTACATATAATTACTGATACAACTGTCTAAGACTAGGGAGATTACATATAATTACTGATACAACTGTCTGAGACCAGGGTGATTACATATATTTACTGAAACAACTGTCTATGGCTAGGGAGATTACATATAATTACTGTTACAACTGTCAAAGACATGGTAGATTTCATATAATTACTGATGCATCTGTCTAAGACTAGGAGATGACGTATAATTACTGATACAACTGTCTAAGACTAGGATGATTACATATAATTACTGATACAACTGTCTAAGGCTAGGGTTATTACATATAATTACTGATACAACTGTCTACGACTAGGGGGATTACATTTAATTACTGATACAACTGTCTAAGACTAGGGAGATTTCATATAATTACTGATACAACTGTCTAAGAGTAGGAGGGTTACATATAATTACTGATTCAACTGACAAAGTAGGGGGATTACATATAATTACTGATACAACTGTTTAAGACTAGGAGATTACATATAATTACTGATACAACTGTCTAAGACTAGGGAGATTACATATAATTACTGATACAACTGTCTAAGACTAGGAGATTACATATAATTACTGATACAACTGTCTAAGACTAGGTGATTACATATAATTACTGATACAACTGTCTAAGACTAGTGTGATTACATATAATTACTGATACAACTGTCTAAGACTAGGGGATTACATATAATTACTGATACAACTGTCTAAGACTAAGGGGATTACATATAATTACTGATACAACTGTCTAAGACTATGGAGATGTTGTATTATTACTGATACAACCATCTAAGACTAGGGAGATTGCATATAATTACTGAAAACCCAGTCTAAGACTAGGGGGATTACATATAATTACTGATACAACTATCTAAGACTAGGAGGATTACATATAATTACTGATACAACTGTCTAAGACTAGGGAGATTACATATAATTACTGATACAACTGTCTAAGACTAGGGAGATTACATATAATTACTGATACAACTGTCTAAGACTAGGGAGATTACATATAATTACTGATACAACTGTCTAAGACTAGGGAGATTACATATAATTACTGATACAACTGTCTAAGACTAGGAGATTACATATAATTACTGATACAACTGTCTAAGACTAGGAGATTACATATAATTACTGATACAACTGTCTAAGACTAGGGAGATTACATATAATTACTGATACAACTGTCTAAGACTAGGGAGATTACATATAATTACTGATACAACTGTCTAAGACTAGGGAGATTACATATAATTACTGATACAACTGTCTAAGACTAGGGAGATTACATATAATTACTGATACAACTGTCTAAGACTAGGGAGATTACATATAATTACTGATACAACTGTCTAAGACTAGGGAGATTACATATAATTACTGATACAACTGTCTAAGACTAGATTACATATAATTACTGATCCAACTGTCTAAGACTAGGGAGATTACATATAATTCCTGATACAACTGTCTAAGACTAAGGAGATTACATATAATTACTGATACAACTGTCTAAGATTAGGGGGTTACCTATAATTCCTGATACACCTGTCTAAGACTAGGGATATTACATATAATTACTGATACTACTGTCTAAGACTAGGGAGATTACATATAATTACTGATACAACTGTCTAAGACTAGTGAGATTACATATAATTACTGATACAACTGTCTAAGACTATGGAGTTTACATATAATTCCTGATACAACTGTCTAAGACTAGGAGATTACATATAATTACTGATACAACTGTCTAAGACTAGGGAGATCACATATAATTACTGATACAACTGTCTAAGACTAGGAGATTACATATAATTACTGATACAACTGTCTAAGACTAGGGAGATTACATATAATTACTGATACAACTGTCTAAGACTAGAGAGATTACATATAATTACTGATACAACTGTCTAAGACTAGGAGATTACATATAATTACTGATACATCTGTCTACGACTAGGGAGAATACATATAATTGCTGATAAAACTGTCTAGGACTAGGGGGATTACATATAATTATTGATACAACCATCTAAGACTAGGGAGATTACATATAATTACTGATACAACTGTCTAAGACTATGGAGATACATATAATTACTGATACAACTCTCTAAGACTAGGGAGATTACATATAATTACTGATACAACTGTCTAAGACTCAGGAGATTACATATAATTACTGATACAACTGTCTAAGACTAGGGAGATTACATATAATTACTGATACAACTGTCTAAGACTAGGGAGATTACATATAATTACTGATACAACTGTCTAAGACTAGGGAGATTACATATAATTACTGATACAACTGTCTAAGACTAGGAGATGACGTATAATTACTGATACAAATATCTAAGACTAGGATGATTTCATATAATTACTGATACAACTGTATAAGGCTAGGAGATTACATATAATTACTGATACAACTGTCTAAGACTAGGAGATTACATATAATTACTGATACAACTGTCTAAGACTAGGAGATTACATATAATTACTGATACAACTGTCTAAGACTAGGGGATTACATATAATTACTGATACAACTGTCTAAGAGTATGGAGATTACATATAAGTACTGATACAACTGTCTAAGACTAGGGAAATTACAAATAATTAGTGATACATCTAAGACAAGGGGATTACATAGAATTACTGATACAACTCTCTAAGAATAGGGACATTACATATAATTACTGTTACAACTGTCAAAGACATGGTAGATTTCATATAATTACTGATACATCTGTCTAAGACTAGGAGATGTTGTATTATTACTGATACAACTGTCTAAGACTAGGATGATTACCTATAATTACTGATACAACTGTCTAAGGCTAGGGTTATTACATATAATTACTGATACAACTGTCTAAGATTATGGAAATTACATTTAATTACTGATACAACTGTCTACGACTAGGGGGATTACATATAATTACTGATACAACTGTCTAAGACTGGGAGATTACATATAATTACTGAAACAACTGTCTATGGCTAGGGAGATTACATATAATTACAGCTGCAACTGTAAAAGATTTGGTAGATTTCATATAATTATGGATACTTCTGTCTAAGACTAGGGGATGACGTATAATTACTAATACAACTGTCTAAGACTAGGAAATTACATTTAATTACTGATATAACTGTCTACGACTTGGGGGATTACATATAATTACTGATGCAACTGTCTAAGAGTAGGAGGGTTACATATAATTACTGATACAACTGTCTAAGACTAGGGAGATTACATATAATTACTGATACAACTGTCTAAGACTAGGGAGATTACATATAATTACTGATACAACTGTCTAAGACTAGGGAGATTACATATAATTACTGATACAACTGTCTAAGACTAGGAGATTACATATAATTACTGATACAACTGTCTAAGACTAGGGAGATTACATATAATTACTGATACAACTGTCTAAGACTAGGGAGATTACATATAATTACTGATACAACTGTCTAAGACTAGGGAGATTACATATAATTACTGATACAACTGTCTAAGACTAGGAGATTACATATAATTACTGATACAACTGTCTAAGACTAGGGAGATTACATATAATTACTGATACAACTGTCTAAGACTAGGGAGATTACATATAATTACTGATACAACTGTCTAAGACTAGAGAGATTACATATAATTACTGATACAACTGTCTAAGACTAGGGAGATTACATATAATTACTGATACAACTGTCTAAGACAAGGGGAATTACATATAATTATTGATACAACTGTCTAAGACTAGGGAGATTACATATAATTACTGATACAACTGTCTAAGACTAGGAAGATTACATATAATTACTGATACAACTGTCTAAGACTAGGGAGATTACATATAATTACTGATACAACTGTCTAAGACTATGAGATTACATATAATTACTGATACAACTGTCTAAGACTAGGGAGATTACATATAATTACTGATACAACTGTCTAAGACTAGGAAGATTACATATAATTACTGATACAACTGTCTAAGACTAGGGAGATTACATATAATTACTGATACAACTGTCTAAGACTAGGGAGATTACATATAATTACTGATACAACTGTCTAAGACTAGGGAGATTACATATAATTACTGATACAACTGTCTAAGACTAGGGAGATTACATATAATTACTGATACAACTGTCTAAGACTAGGAGATTACATATAATTACTGATACAACTGTCTAAGACTAGGGAGATTACATATAATTACTGATACAACTGTCTAAGACTAGGGAGATTACATATAATTACTGATACAACTGTCTAAGACTAGGGGATTACATATAATTACTGATACAACTGTCTAAGACTAGGGAGATTACATATAATTACTGATACAACTGTCTAAGACTAGGAGATTACATATAATTACTGATACAACTGTCTAAGACTAGGGAGATTACATATAATTACTGATACAACTGTCTAAGACTAGGGGATTACATATAATTACTGATACAACTGTCTAAGACTAGGGAGATTACATATAATTACTGATACAACTGTCTAAGACTAGGAGATTACATATAATTACTGATACAACTGTCTAAGACTAGGGAGATTACATATAATTACTGATACAACTGTCTAAGACTAGGGAGATTACATATAATTACTGATACAACTGTCTAAGACTAAGGAGATTACATATAATTACTGATACAACTGTCTAAGACTAGGGGATTACATATAATTACTGATACAACTGTCTAAGACTAGGGAGATTACATATAATTACTGATACAACTGTCTAAGACTAGGAGATTACATATAATTACTGATACAACTGTCTAAGACTAGGGAGATTACATATAATTACTGATACAACTGTCTAAGACTAGGAGATTACATATAATTACTGATACAACTGTCTAAGACTAGGGAGATTACATATAATTACTGATACAACTGTCTAAGACTAGGGAGATTACATATAATTACTGATACAACTGTCTAAGACTAGGGAGATTACATATAATTACTGATACAACTGTCTAAGACTAGGTGGATTACATATAATTACTGATACAACTGTCTAAGACTAGGGAGATTACATATAATTACTGATGCAAGTCTAGGGCAATTAGATATAATTACTGATACAGCTGTCTACGATTAGGGAGATTACATATAATTACTGACACAACTGTCTAAGACTAGGGATTACATATAATTACTGATATAACTGTCTAAGACTAGGGAGATTACATATAATTACTGATACAAGTGTTTAAAACTAGGTAGATTTCATATAATTACTGATACAACTATCTAAGACTAGGGAAATTACATATAATTACTGATACAACTGTCTAAGACTAGGGAGATTACATATAATTACTGATACAACTGTCCAAGACTCGGAGGATTACATTAGTTTTGTTTGATAGCAGGAGGAGGACAATGTTTGTCTTCTTTCCTTTTAAGTAATTAACATTCCAGCTCTGCTCTATTCCTACTTTTCTTCTTACCCTTTTTCTACTGTGCCATACCTTCCTTAATACCACTTTAAATTCTCTACCACCCACTCCCGTAATTGATTCCATGGGTAAATAACCGACTCTGTGGAAAAGTACTTTTGGAGATAAATGAGTTGTCAGTCTTTATTATCTATTGCTTTTTTCCCCTTCTTAGTAATAATTAGAGCATGTAGGCCCACTGCACACACAGTCCCTGTTCAGGGGCTACCCAAGAGCAATGTCTGTCTATGTGACCTGTTCCAGGTCACACATCAGGTAAATTAGGGCTGAGGGAAATATATTAACCCTCTGTCCTTCCTGTTCAGAAATATCCCTCTACATCTCCTTGACATGATATTATAAACCAGTATCTTCTTCTGGTTTTTGGTTTATGCTCATATTCTTTTTACCCTCATTTTTATATATTTGTTAATTAGATAAACCAGCTGGATATTTTTCATGGACAACCTGGGAATACTGATCAAGTTACATGGTGGGGAAATGGGGGTAACGGTAGTGAAATCCTGTACCCTTGAATACTTGCCAGAGATTATCAATCCAGATTCTTGAGCCTCTGTATTATTTAGTAAAAATGCTACTGTCTCAAAACAACAATAAAAACAGTGACTTATTAAAAAAAAATAATAATTTAAATGCAAATACCACTCCTGGTCTTAAGGGTCAGGTTAGCAGAAAACCTACACAAGTCAAGAACTATTAGATGAACAGTGAGGTTATCGAAGCATTTAACTTTAAGAACTCAGCAGAATTTAACCACGTAATCAACCACTACTATTTAAATGTTTTATTAGCTTTACTGTAGTTTCATGCATTAGAAGAAGCATCTTTTGTGTGAAAGCTTATATGTTACTGTTGATTTCAGATTTTAATAAATTGCAGTTTTTAATGTTATCTTTGAGAAGGTGAAATTTTACTGACTTTACTGAGAAAATGTCAGGAAAGTACATTTTTCCTTTTTTCTGTCTGCACTTAAGTTGTATAACTTCTCTAGCAATTTAGAACTTTTATCTGCACTGTATGATACTGTTTCTGCATTTTATTTTCTGCTTTGTATAATATTTGGCTTGGTGTAGTTGCCAACCTCAAATTAAACAATGATCTGATCTGAGAATGATTTGGATTAATTACAGCAGGTAATGATTAGCTTGTGTGTCTGGCCTTCAGATTTCATATGGTTTTTCACTAGTTTTTTTTTTTTTTTTTCTTAATTAATACTTACTGCACACAGCTCCATGGAGCTAAGCATCTTGGTAGTCATATTTACAAAGTGGGTAGTGTCCACAAGAAAATTCTTTGTTTTTGTACCTTTGAAAAGCTATCATCTTCTAACTGCTGCGAGATATCTATGTTGGTTTAAGCACTTCTTGCTGGCTGAACTAATCTGTGTCGAGCTGCCTTGAGGACAGCTTATTGATCAGAATTCTGAGCCCTTTCGCTTAGGTGCTTTATCTACATTTTCCAGTCTAACAAACATCTTCCCTGTATTTTCCCCTGACCTCTCTCTAGCTCCTCACTAACCTTCATCATACAACACTGGTCATAATGAGGATTACAGTGGACTTAAACCTTTCTATTGTCCACCTTGTAGCCCACTGTGTCATAAGGCAGTGCGAGAACTGCCTTGCACTCACTGAAAACAAGCTCCTACTTAACTCAAAGGACTCTATGTGTGAGAGGTGTAAATGCTCAACTAATTTGAGGACATCCCTCTCTTAATCAGTAGCATGCAGTGAGGTTAACATTGTCTTACCTCCACCTGTACCCACGAAATATTCATATAATGTAAACGCAAAAATGTCCTATGATGATGCAATTAAAAAAATCTCTACTCAAGTCTCCTAGGACTCCAAAATCTAGGCATCAGCTTAAACACTCAATCTACCACCGCATGTTACTCAGCATCAGCATGTCTAAACAGACATACACAGCATGTTCTGACACTACTTTTAACACAGTGACAAAAATGAGCCACACAACCAGCATGCAGAAGTGCTTAAGGCAGCAGGGCCAAGCCTGTAAATCTGGTAACATTTTGGAAATATGTGACTCCATAGTAAGAGTCACAGATGCTCCCCTCACTAAGTTGAGCAAAGACAGAATGATGGTTAGGTTTCTCTCAGATGCCAGGTTCCACAATGTCACTAGGGCCGTCATGTGTCTTCACCCTGGTACATGTATGACATGTTCAAGCATAAAAATGGGACAACGAGTAGTAAAGTGGAGAGTGAATTACAGAAGCAACAGCAACAAAAAAATATTTTCTCCACAATGTCGAACCAAACATAATTTATTAAAATGACAAAGCTTTCAGATATACAAACAATCCTTCCTAAGTAAGACACTGAGGAAGGATTGTTTGTATACCCGAAAGCTCTGTCATTTTAATAAATTGTGTTTGGTTCGACATTGTGGAGAGAATATTTTTTTGTACATGTATGTCATGATCAATGCACATATAACAGTGAAAGCCTTGAGATGTAAGTGAGACAAGGAGAATGTTTGTGAATCATGGGAGGAGCTGCAAACTAATATTTTTATTTAACATAAGCGAAAGAGTTTAAGGTTTTCTTGACAGGCCAGAAGTTTAAGGTGTTCTTGAGAGGTCTGCTACAACATAGTACTGTGTAAGTTTATCCATTATTTTTTCATATTGTAGGCCTATGGCCTTATTTTACATGAGTTATTGTAAGTCAGAGAGTTTTATCTACTTGAGTTTTAAAGTTCAAGGTTATGGCAGAAAGCATACCTTACATTTCTTTTGTGAGGCAAAGAAAGGAACTAATATTGAAGTGTTGGTGGAGATGAGAACAAAATTTAAGGATAAATAATTCAAGAACAACAGTCTGTTGTATGCCTATATCTGGATCTCACCAACTCACCTACGTCTCCCTGCTGTGATGTAAAGGTCAGATGCAAAAATCCATACATTATCAAACATCCTGAAAATGGTTTCCTTCATAAGATCTTACTATGAAAACTTCTTAAAAAAACAAAATAAATGCATTTTAATACTTTTAACAAATTGACCAACAAAATGGACTTATTTCAGGGAGCTTGTAGGATGCGTCTACACTGCCTTCTTTAACTCATTTCATAATGACTACCAGCTTTGTGATATGACATAAGGACATGCCATTCTCAGCACAGTATGCAGAGAATAAAATCAGTTAAATGAAACAAAGTCACAGAATGGATACCCTGAAATAGCTAATATTTAAAGAATACATGAAGATGTGAAACTTTATTGTATGACTATTAATGCAGTCAAACTGTCTTTTCTGTCACTTTGCATTTTTTCTTGCAGCACAAGTTAATGTGACAGAGTCACAGCAAAAGGGGAAAAAAATCAAAGAAGTACTAAATTCCCCTTTTAATAGAGCATAATACCTTATTAGCAAAAGTTAGCAGTTATGTCCATGGGGGAAGACTGCACAGAAATATACAATAAGTAAAAACAATAAAAAATAATGACATTATAGTGTAGAAGGTGAGACAGGAAACCCTCCAATCCTACAAACATATCATAAGGACGCACCCTTCACAGCTATTTATTTCACTCAGTTTCCACAAGAATGGACTGGTCCATAACTTTTTTTAGTCATGACCTTGGGCACAATGTGCGATATATCATCCAATGGAAAATCTGAAATGTCATGCACATAGTCTTACAATTGCATTATATGAAGCATATTTGAATACTTTTACTGTTTAAAAAAATACAAAGTTTGTACAGTAATTAGTTTTTGGAATTCAGTTATAATATTCCACATGGAGTGGGTTGCAATCAAATGAGAAGAGCTCATTACTAAGATATTTGAGTATTAACTTAAGTTAAAAATTGTAAAAAAATGAAAATATGTTTGATTTCTTCCTGTAAAACAATAAATACTTCTTACCTGAATAAGTTACAAGTCTTAATGCTTCTCATATTTTGAGGAACTCATTTCCTTATAACAGCAACAATTTTTATAAATGTTTTTCTCAAAGGTGAATTGCTGATCAAATAGTAAGCTGAAGTATTGTTGGAGAGTAACAGAGGTGAAAGGGTTCCTTAGATAGTCATTTATTTACAGAGAATAAATACTATCTGCTTTTATCTTTGCAACAAATAACATATGTAGACGTATTATTTTTTATTAGAAGATGGGCTTCTAAAATAATAAAACTCAACTGTTCACTAAGACATTCAAAGAGCTGGATTACTGTACAGAGACAGCCCATTGAAAAATGAGACCCACCTCCTTGTGGCATTAAATCAATGTGCCAACAAGGGAGAGAAATGTAATTCTGGCACCTTTTTTAACTTGCTAACACAGATTTGGGAGCAGCTGCTTCCATTAGGATAAAACAGCAATTTCAGTAAATTTTGTGTTGAGAGAG